>NC_026003.2:67250678-67443098 GCF_000442705.2 Elaeis guineensis
TCCTATGGTAGATCTAATAGTTAGATCTAGAATTTAGCATCGATGAGATCGATGTGATTTTTATTTTTAGATCTAAAGATATATTTTTTATATCAAAGATTTTGATAGTAGTCTAAGATTAGATCTTATACATATGATTAGATTAAATTATTTAATCTATTATTTTTACTACATAAAATTTTTAATTGCATGTACTGCACTACGTATTTTCTTCAACTGGTATCAAGCAGTTATTTTTGATATGAATTAATATGACTTTAGATCTAATTTTTTATTATTAGATCTAATTATTTATGATTTAGATTAGATCTAAATTAGTTTATTTTTAGATCTGATTATTATTTATTTAGATTAGATTTCTGAGTAGCAAAGTACTCGGATTGGATAATCACCAGGCCGTCCGATCATAGGAGCAAGTAGATTTCATGACCCTCTCCTCATTCAATGGGCTCTTCATGCATGTAGGGGCCACTATGAGGTCCCATGAAGAAAAAGTAAAAAAAAAACTTACTTTCTTGCAAAATCTAGATCTTGAAACCCTAGGTGTTGTTGTATGTGATGCAAGTTGCGAAGATAGTTAGTTACATCTAATCTTGTTTAATCAAAATTATTTTGATCTAAAATTATAAAAAATTTAGATTTGATCTAAAAGGTTTATGACTTGATGTAAAAAGTTTATATGAAAAATTATTTTCAAAATCTTAGCCATGTAGATGTAAAACTTAATTGAGAATTAAGTATCAAGCTGATTGGATCTAAAATTATGATTTAGATCTAATGACATTGCATAAAATATGGGGCATAGGTTAGCTCAAATTAGGTCCTTCTCTTTAATTGGGTTAGACTAAGGTTAGAATCAAAGAATTGATTGATCATGTAGAGAAATTTATTAAGTCTAACCAAATATGAATTAGATTAATCAAGATTTTTCTAGTACAATAGTTGTAGATGGTCAAGTCCATGTCATTGATTAGACCAAATAGACCTTGATTGTGGCTCAGTGGTTGAACCCCAACTATTAAGTTGGTCAAATCGAAACTAGTTAACCAATTAGTGTCTAAGGTAAATTTGGCATTTCGATCGGTGATTTTTAATTGAAAGCAACTTATCTGGCCATTTCGATAGTGTCTAAGGCAAGCTTAGCAGACCCTCCCATCGATCTCACTTATCTGGCCAATTTGATGAACTAGATTTTGATTAGATCACTAAGTAATTCGAGATAGCCCATGCTATTAAGGTTGATCAGTATGACTAATCTAGGTGCCAGTTCAATCAACATGACCTAACCTGATTCAATGACTTGATGAAGTCAGTGGGAGGATTATGGTCTACTGATTGATCTTTTCTTTTCTTGTCTCTTCTCTAAATCGATTAAATTCTCTAAATTATTAGGTCCTTCAAATGAGCTGGTTATGGTGATAACTAGATCATAGCCTCTCATTAAGGTGAGTGATAATGGGTCCATTTTTTCTGATTGATATTGTAGGTGCCATCCGTCTGATATTCTCTCTGAATGATGGAATTATCATTCATCATATGATGACTCTGATGAACTATCTGATGATGGTTAGGTTGATCGAGCCATCCTCGGACCTGATCACTCATTAGACAGAATCATTAAGTAGGTTCATGTTAATGGTTTGACCTAACCGAAACTTTCAATGGAGGCCCATCACCTACTGAAATGAAATCTGGGGCTAAATTAAATACTAGAAGTTGTTTAAAGAAATAATTGGTTGAGAACCTACCCATAGATGCATATGGGTTGATCGAGCCATCCTCGGGCCTATATGTAGTCTGTACAGATTCTAGTACCTGCTAAAGAATTAAGGTAATTCTTCGAATTAGAGATAGAAGCTACCAATTCGTATAAAATAATGGGAAGACCTTTAGACTAAAGTTCAAGTCTTTAGGATTAATAGATTTATATACTAATTAAGCTTTGTTCTTTCTTTGTGTGTGTAGATATGGCCTCAAACTTGTCACTCCGATCATTGTTGGATAGTAAGAAGCTTATCGGATCGAATTTTGATAATTGGTATCGAAAATTAAAGATTGTCCTGGAGCACGAGCAAATCTTTTATGTGATAACAGATCCGGCACTTAAGGAGCCTACTCCTAATGTCCGAAGAGCAATCCAAGATATTTATTTGAAGTGGCTCAATGACTGTACCATGGTTCGTTGCATCATATGGGCCTTCATGAACAATGAGTTCAACCGAAAGTTTGAAGAAGCTCAATTAGAGAAAATGCTTCAAGTGTTGAGGGATTCTTTTAGTACTCCTGATGATGTTGAGTGGCATAAGACTAGTTATGTCATTTTCAATACTCAGATGAGGGAGGGTGTATCTGTTACCGATCATGTATTGTATATGATCGAGCAAATTGAAAAATTGAACAAACTCGGCTTCCCTTTGCATAAACAGCTGGGAAAAGATGCGATCCTCAACTCTTTTCCCAAGTCCTATCTGTCGTTCCTCAGTCATTTTAGAATGACGAAGCCTGTAGTCAACTACCACGATCTGTTAGGGTTGCTACAGACTTTTGAGAAAGATCACCAGCTCCACAAGGAGACAGTGAATCTAGTGGGAGGATCTTCTTCGGACAGTCGTCGTCTCTTTAAGAAAGGAAAAAAGAAGAAGAATAAGAAGGTGCTTGGTGCTGGAAGTCAGTCCTAAAAATTTAAGTTCAAGACTGATCAAAGTCAGGCAGAGTGCTTTTTTTGTAAGAAGCAAGATCACTGGAAGAGAAATTATCCTCAGTATATCGCTTCCCTTGATCCGAACAGGCCACAGAAGAAGAAGCAATCAGTTGCTTGATAAGGTACTTATGTGATAACACCTTGTAACTTCTCTCTTATAGATATAATGATCTGGGTATTGGATACTGAAAGTCCTATTCATATTTGCAATTCGTTGTAGGGTCTTCAGGTCACTAGGAGATTTGGAGAAGATGAGAGATTCTTGAATGTTGGAGATAGAAGATCAGTTTCAGTTCTAGCTTTAAGAATTATCAAGCTTATATTCGAGTCTCAGTATATTATTCTTAATGAGTGTCATTACTATCCTAGTTTTCTTTTAAATATTATTTTTGTAGACCTTTTAGCCAATTCAAATTATAAAATATCAATAAAAAAACTTTTGTAATATCATTTTGATTGGTGTTACAATTTTACATGGATAATTGAACAATGATATCTATTTTGTATCTAGGCCTAATGTAACGTAAATTTCAAATAAATGCCCTAGAATAGATGATGTCACAGATGCCTACCTTTGGCATTGTAGGCTAGGTCATATCAACAAGAATAAGATGAACAGGTTGGCTCAAGAAGAAATTCTTGATAAACACGATTATGAATCATTACCTACCTATGAGTCTTGTTTGCTTGGAAAGATGACCAAGTCATCTTTTACTAAAAAAAATGAATGAGCTAGTGATATACTGGGTCTGATACGTACCGATGTATGTGGACCCATGAGCACATGTGCCAGAAGAGGGTATAGCTACTTCATCACATTCACAGATGACCTATCTAGGTATGGGTACATCTACTTGATGAAACATCAAGTCCGAATCATTTGAAATATTCAAATGATTCTGTAATGAAGTAGAAAAATAAATTAAAAAAAATATTAAAATTCTTTAATCTGACCGAGGAGGTGAATACCTTTTCAGTGAATTTCTGACATATCTAGGAGAGAATGAAATTCTCTCCCAATAAATCCCTCTAGGGATACCACAGCATAATGGCATCTCAGAAAGGAGGAATCGAACCTTGTTGGACATGATTCGGTCTATGATGGGGTTTGCAACTCTGTCGATCTCTTTTTGAGGATATACACTTGAAACAGTCTATTTTGTGCTTAATAATATTTTGAGCAAGTCAGTTAGTAAGACATCATATGAGATATGGTCAGGACGTAGGCTGAATCTCTCTTACTTTAGGGTTTGGGAGTGTCCAGCTTATGTTAAACGATTACAAACTGACAAGCTCAGTCCTAAGTTTGATAAGTGTAATTTCATAGGGTACCTCAAGAAAATGAAAGGATATTACTTTTACCTGCCTGCTGAATAAAAGGTGTTTGTCAGTAGTAAGGCACATTTTTTGAAAAAAAATTCTTTAGTGAAGGAATAAGTGCCTCTAAAATCGAGCTTGACAAAGTTCGATAGGTAGAAGAACCGACATCAATGATTGAATCAAAATCGAATTTGATAAGATCAAATCTGGAGCCTAATGAACAAACATCCTTAAGGTGATCTGATAGAGTACTGCATCAGCCGGACAGATATTTAAGTTTCTTGATCCGAGATGGAGATCCTGTCGAACTCGATGAGAACGATGAAGATCTGATCACCTATATGGATGTAATGCAGGGATCCCTCTGATAAATGGCTTGAAGCCATGAGATCTGAAATAGAGTCCATGAAGGTCAATGATGTATGGACATTAGTTGACCCACCTGAAAGGATAAAGCCCATAGGATGTAAGTGGGTCATCAAGAGGAAGAGAGGTGCAGACGAAAATGTGGTGATCTATAAAGCCTGTTTGGTTACCAAGGCTTATTGTCAGTATTATGGTATTGACTATGATGAGATATTTTCTCTTATTACAATGCTCAAATCTATTCGGATCATACTTGCGATAGCAGCATATCTGGATTATGAAGTCTGGCAAATGGATGTGAAGACAGCTTTCCTAAATGGAGAGCTGAACGAAGAGGTGTATATGATACAACCTGAAGGGTTCATATCCACAGATGAGTCCAAAGTGTGCAAGCTTCAAAAATTCATTTATGGATTGAAGCAAGCATCTCGAAGTTAAAACATACATTTTGATAAGGTGATCAGAATGTATGGCTTCATTAGGAATGGAAAGGAACCCTACATATATAAGTGGGCAAATGATTCGATAATTATATTCTTGTGTTATATATGAATGACATTCTCTTAATTGAAAATGATGTCCCTGCATTACAAGAAATAAAAGTGTGGCTGTCGTCATAATTTTTCATGAAAGATCTGGGAGAAGTAGCCTACATCCTAGGGATGAAGATCTATAGGGATAAATCTAAGAGGCTGCTCGGGCTCTCCCAATCCACATACATAGATACTATGCTAAAATGGTTCAGCATGGAGAATTTCAACAAAAGCTATCTTCCGATAGGTCAAAAAATTTTTCTTTCAAAAGGAGATTGTCCAACAACACCTCAAGAGAGAGAGCGTATGAGTAGAGTTCCATATGCTTCGATAGTGGGTTCTATTATGTACGCCATAATATGTACGAGATCAGACGTGGTATACTCATTAGGGGTTGTGAGTAAATATTAGTCTGATCTAGGAGAAAACTACTGGAAGGTCATAAAGATCAATCTTAAGTATTTAAGAAATACTAAGGACCAGTGGCTTGTGTATAGTGAAACTAACATAAAACTTGTGGGGTTCACCGACTCCAACTTTCAGTCAGACCATGATGATAGTAAGAGTGTGTCAGCTTATATTTTTATCATAAATGATGGAGCAATCTACTGAAAAAATTTTAAGCAGAATATTATGGTAGACTCTGTTTGTGAAGCAGAGTATATCGCGGCATCGATGCTATGAAAAAAATTGTATGGTTGCAGAAGTTCATTGGTGAGCTCAGAGTGACACCATTCGTTGATGGTCCTATCTTGTTATACTATGATAATACTGGAGTCATTGCTCAAGCCAAGGAGCCAAGATCCCATCAGTGCATCAAACATATTCTGCACCATTATCACCTTATCCGAGAGATTGTGGATCGAGGTGATGTCGACCTTTAGAAGATCGATGGAAAAGAAAATCTGACCGACCCATTTACTAAAGCTCTCAAAAATAAGGAGTTTGATGATCACAAATCGAAGATGGGTATATGATACTGTACCGATTGGCCTTAGTCCAAGTGGGAGTTGTTGAAAAATGTATCCCAAAGCCAATCGTTAGACGATTGTGCACATCTTGTAAACTGTATATAAATTTTTATTAATAAAAATAATTTGGTATTTTTATTACAAATTGATCATTTTTGAACTCCTGTGTTGTAATGAAGTCCTTAGGACTATATATATTAATCGATAAAGGAGGATTTATCGTTAAGTCCTTAAAATTGTTCGCAACCAAATGATATGCTATTGCTAAGATGATAGCGATATCAAGTATAGGTCATTGTGTGCCATATGAGTTGGTTGTCTTCTTAACCAAGAAGTGTAGAGATACTGTTATGGCATGCAGATAGAATGTAGGAGTACATTCGCATCGAACATGATCATGTGCCGAGCACTCTGCTGTTCGAAGTAGCTTGTGAAGGATATAGATATAAGTATCCCTCCGACATGAGACCACCACAGTGACTTGTAAGTAACTCACTGTACTTTAATACCAGACCATCTGAGTTTCTAACTTAGTGATGAAAGGATACTAGGTGCAGTCAAGTACCTATCAAGTCAGTATGTGAGTCAAGATGGAATTGACCCCTCTGAATTGATAGGAGATATGCATTAGTGTATTTCAATTTAGCAAAATCTTGACTAGGATAATCCATGAGATGGATTTAAAAGGTTGAAATATAATGTGATTAACTTAATTAGGGTTGACAGTTAAACCCTAAGTCACTTTGAGCATTTTGGTCAAAGGATGAATTATACGGTAACCATATGCTAGTAGGTTCTAGAAGGTTGCTTTGCAACACTTCGATCCATCCGGTCATCGGGTCATTATTACTAGATGATTATATTGATTAGTATAAAAAGTTATTCCTATGCTATCGACTTGGGTTTGAACCTATGGGGTCACACGTATTAGAAGATTTGGTCCGATTTGATGGCTGAAGAGTCCAATTGGATTGTGACTCTAGTGAAAAGTCCTACTTGGACTAGGATTTTGTGGGAGAGTCCCACTAGGACTGAAATTCTATCATTTATAGAGAATTAATTAGTAATTAGATTACTAATTAACTCAATTTGATTGAGTAAAGAGTTTTGGAACAAGTCTAATTAAATTAGATTCAGTTCAACTCAGATTGGGATTGATATGATCAAATCTGATTACAAGAGAAATTTGATCCTGATTCGATCAGGGTTTGGACTCGACTAATTTTTAATTAGATGAAAATTTTGATGAGATATTTATATTTTTAATTTAATTATATTTATTTCTATTAGTGGTTTCAATCCAAATTTGGTTTGGATTAGAATTGAATTAGAAATGAAGAGTCCAAATCAGACTAGGACTCTATCCTTATCTTTTGTGCCACATCTGGATCCATGCCAATTTCTCTACACCTAATTGGATTTGAATTATAATTTTTGGCATCATGAGAGAGGATCCAATAAGGGTGGTCAGCTATAGCTGATGAGTCATAATATTATCTCTTGCCTAATTCGAATGCGATCCGAATTAGAGGTAAGATGTAGACTAGGAAAGAGATTTTTCGTATATAGTATATTATTGAAGCTATATTATTTTTTTTCTTATTTTTTTGAGAAATATTTTGATGTGTGAGACTTTAAATTTTTTCTCCATATTTTAATATATTTTTTTTAATTTTTGGAGATTTCAAAAAGGGGTTTTGGTGTTGATTCATGGCATCCTTTCTTGGAAAGTCCTAATTCTTAGTCTATAAAAAGGGGACCCCTCTCTTGGATATCCCATGATCAATGCTCTCATAGATTTTTTATTTTTAGAGTCTCTTCTCCTCCTCCTCTCTTCCTTCTCTAGATCTTCTATCACTTTGGAGTATCCAAGGTACTTGTAGAAGAAGAAAGAGGTCAGTTGTCAAAGTCGTTCGCAGACTAGCATCTCTGAGCCCCTGATCTGCACCAATCTTCGCATGAATTTTCTTATAGAGGCCAGATGACTTTGTGTGGCTATGAGTGACCTGAGAAACATTCTCTCCAATCATTGGATCAGAGAAGATCAAGATCAAAATTTATTTGGTAACGATCTCTAACTTATTTTGATTCCTATGGTAGATCTAATTGTTAGATCTAAATTTTCAACATCGATAAGATTGATGTGATTTTTACTTTCAGATCTAAAGCACATATTTTTTATATCAAAGATCTTGATGTAGTAGTTTAAGATTAGATCTTATATATATGATTAGGATTAAATTATTTAATCTATTATTTTTACTGCATAAAATTTTTTAATTGCATGTACTGCACTACCATAAATTTCCTTCAGAAAATATGTTGATCGATCCAAACTATATGGACTGGTTGAGGAACTTGCAAGTTAGGTTCATATCAGAGAAGAACTCTGATGTTCTAGATATTCCTGACCTTGGGATGGTTAATAATAATGAGAAGGTAATAAATATCCATAAGGATATTATCTGTTCATTTTATGATAAATTTGGATATTGGGAGTATAATTGCAAGAATAATCTTGCAAGATTGAAGCAGAGTACAAATGTAGCACCAAAAGGTGTGTATATGATACAGACTTATTTTACATTGAGTAGCTCAGACTTTGATACTTGGATATTAGATACAACATGTAGATCGCATATTTGTAATTCATTACAGCGACTATAGAATATCAAAGGTCTGAAAAGAGGTGACCTTGAGCTTTATGGCGCAAGTGGAGAATCCATTAGCATAGAGGCTATGGGAACCTGCATGCTTGATTTATCTTCAGCAAAATTTTAGAATTAAAAGACTATTATTACATATCAAAGGTCATTAGAAATATTATTTCTATACCTTTGTTACTAAAATAAGGTTATGAAATAAGGCTAATGGGAAATGGATGTTCCATTTTCTTTTCTAATGAATTTTATGGCAATTGTTATATTAATAACAATCTTTTAATTCTTGTACTCAATAAAAATATTTTTTATATTAAAAAAAATATATAAAAAAAGATATGAATATCATATATCTTTGGTATTGTTATCTTGGTCATATTAGTAAGTCAAGGATTAACAAGTTATACAAAAAAAATTTTTTGACCCATGTGATTATGAATCATTGAAAACTTATGAATCTTGTCTCGTGGATAAGATGATCAAGACTCCATTCTCTGAATATGAAGAGACGGCAAATGAGTTGTTAGCCCTAGTATATACAGATATATGGGGATCGATGACAACTCAAGCCAGAGGAGGATACTCCTGTTTTATTACCTTTATAAATAATTTATCAAGATTTGGATATGTATATTTTATAAAATATAAATTTGAAGCCTTTGATAAGTTCAAGGAGTATCAATATATGGTCGAGAAACAAACTAAAAAAAGTATCAAGGTTCTTCGATCTGATCGAGGAAGAAAGTACTTATCCAATAAATTTTTTGATCATTTTAAAAGTAAAGGTATTCTCTCTGAATGGACCCCTCCTTACATACCTCAATTAAATGATGTAGCAGATAGGAGGAATCATACTTTGATGAATATGGTGTGGTCAATGATATGCTTCACTAATCTTTCAATATCTTTCTAAAGATATGTCCTAAAGACTGCTACATATATATTAAACAGGGTGCCTTCAAAGTCTGTTGCAAGCACTCCATATGAGATATGGAAGGAAGGAAAGCCTAATCTTAAACATCTTACGATTTGGGGCTGTCCTGCTTATGTCAAAAATATTTTTAGACATAAGCTTAGTACTAGATCAGACAAGTATAGATTTGTAGGGTATCCTAAGAAAACTAATGAATACTACTTCTACCACCCTACTGAACATAAGGTGTTTGTTAGTAGGCACGCCACTTTCTTGAAAAATAAATTCATCCAAAAAGGAGGCAATGAGAGGATATTGAACTTATGAAAGTTCAGGATCTACAAATCAATCCAGAAATACCTATGATTGAACCACAAGAAGATCCTCAATCAGAAGTACCCAAGGATGAGGTACATCCACAATACACACCTCCTCTCCAAAGGTCAGATAGAGTGCACAAGCACCTCTGAGATATGGTTTTGTCATTGAGAATGACAATATATTTAACATCATTCAAAATGATAATACACTACCTATTCGAAAGCTGTCATGAGTAGAGACTCAGACAGATGGCTGGAAGCCATAAAATCTGAGATGGACTTGATATACACCAACCAAGTATAGACCTTGATTGATGCACCTGAGGATGTGACCCCAATAGGGTGCAAGTGGGTCTTCAAGAAGAAGATCAGAGTAGATGGCCAAGTAGAAACCTACAAAGCTAGGTTGGTGGCGAAGGATTTCAGACAAAGGCAAAGAATTGACTATGATGAAATTTTCTCATCAGTGGCTATCCTCAAGTCCATTAGAATTTTGCTTGCTATAGCAGTATACTACGATTATGAGATCTGACAGATGGATATCAAGACTACATTCCTCAATGGTAATCTAGAGGAAGAGGTCTATATAACTCAGCCAAGGAGATTTATCTCAAGTGAGAGGGCAAATCAAGTATACAAGCTAAAGAGATCCATTTATGGATTGAAGCAGGCTTCGAGGAGTTGGAACATCCATTTTGATATGACAGTCAAAGAGTTTGGCTTTATCAAAAATAAGGATGAACCATGTATGTATAAGAAGATAAGTGGGAGTGTTGTTATCTTCTTGATTCTGTATGTCGATGACATATTGCTCATTGAGAATGATATCCCAATGATGCAATCAGTCAAGACTTGACTATCAAATAAGTTTTTCATGAAAGATTTAGGTGAAGCATCCTATATACTAAATATAAAGATCTATAAAGATAAATCTAAAAGGATGTTAGACTTATCCCAGTCACGGTACATAGATCTCATATTAAAGAGGTTAAATATGGAGGCTTGTAAGAGAGGTTACCTATCTGTAAGTCATGGTATACATCTCTCTAAGAAAATATATCCTACGACACCAAAAAAGAGGAAGAGGATGAATGAAATCTCCTATGCTTCGGCAATGGGATCTATTATGTATGCCATGCTATGTACCAGGCCTGAGGTAGCTTATGCTTTAGGCGTAGCTAGCAGATTTCAGACTGATCTAGGAGAAGATCATTGGAAAGCTATGAAAAATAATCTGAAGTACCTAAGAAGGAATATTTTTTCTCATATATGGAGGCTCATAGTTGAAACTAGAGAAATATATAGATTTTAGTTTTCAATCTAATCCAGATGATAGCAAGTCAATATCAGGGTATGTATTTATCTTAAATGGTGGGGTAGTGAGTTCAAAGAGTTTCAAGCAGTAGATAGTAGCTAACTCAATTCTGAGGCAGAGTACATTGCTGCTAGTGAAGCCATTAAGAAAGCTATCTAGATGAAGAAATTCATCATGGATTTAGGAATCGTTCTAGAAATTGAAGGACCAATGCTACTTTATTGTGATACATTGGGGCTGTTATTCATTCTAAAGAACTTAAGTCTCATCAAAAATCCAAGCACATCCTCAGACACTTCCATCTCATTGGAGACAAGATGTTGTCCTTAAACAAGTAGATACAAAGAACAATATAGTAGACCTATTCACTAAAGCCATACCACAGTAGCTATTTGATCACCATCTTGATTGTATGAGATACAAAGGTGATTGACTTTAGTGTAAGTGGGAGATTGAAAGAAAAGTACCCTATAAGCCAATCACAAGTGTGTTGTGATGGGACTTTTCTTTGTGATTTTCCAACTCATGTAATGATATTTATTATTTGATAATAAAATAAGACATTGATTCATCATATTAGCTGTATCTTATTATGCCTAAGATTATGATGAACTCCAAAGATTAGGATAATAATTTTAGAAGACATGAATGGGTCATACTGGTGAGACCTAAAATTCTAAAACTCTAATCTTAAATATTCCTGATCGTAGGAGCATTGAGTCGGAGATCAATGTTTCGGATAGACTGGCACATCCTATGTATGCTCGATAGAAAGGATGACAGATCTCACTAGCCACTTATCTATGGAATACTAATACAAGAATGTGGGTGCTCATTTAAAAAATGAGTTCACTAAATTGACTGGATGAAAGAGAATATCTTATGGAAGCCTTACTTGCATATCAAAGATAGTTCTCTAAGTGAGAGTTGTGCAAATAATCTTTAGATCTGAGACCACCATGAAATCTTATGCACATGAACCTATATTTTGGTTCATACCTAAGCATGGCATTAAGACATGTACGGGGTATTCTGGATATGGTGAAGTATGTATGGAGGTTATGAGTAGGTCAATATGGAATCGATCACTCCTAATAAGAGGAGATCGTATCCTATGTATTCTCAATCCTAGATGACTCGAGAAAATTTTTTTGGCCAAAAGCAAAAAGGAGATTAGAAAGAGTTTCTAATGCTTCTTCATTGGAGACATCATTGGTTAATTGAGAATCAATATGAATGTGTTTGAGTTTGACATGGTTCCATACTCATGAACATATTCAGGATGCAAGGATGATCGAAATATTGAATTGCATGGTAACTTACTACTGAAAGGTATATTTAGTATTTTTATCAAATTTTATATCTTTTGAATAGTCATAATATATTACTAGATGTCAATCTTGACTTATAATTTTTTGATCGAATTAAAGAGTTTTATTCGATTGCCAATTAGAAAGGATTCTAATTGTTGAGCTCGGATTAGCTCGATTGGATCTTAATCAATTAGATTGAAATCTAATCAAACTAGATCAACTTATATCTGGACCTACTACTGACAAGATGTGGAATCTAATGGGTCACACACATATAAAAATTGTCTAAGGACCCTTTTGAAAAAAGTTGATTGGAATTTTAGATTCAATCAGGGTTTTGATAAGCATGCTAGCACGTGTGGAAATCCTTGCTCCTTTGGAGATCAATTTGGTCTCATCCCTTGCTAATTAGCAAGCCTAATTTGGTGGATATTTGGGTTAGGTTGTGCCACCTGAAAGTAGTCCAAATTAGAGTGCCACATCCCATGTTAACATCAATTATGAAGAGTCCAAGTTGTGAAGGACTCTTGGCATAAAAAACTATTTGTGTGTGAGTGTTAGTGTGAGCAGAAAGAAGAGTCCTTCTGGTATGGGATTAAGATGTGTGTGGTAGCCCATATCACCCTTCATCCTCTGGTGCATATCTCAAAGCATAAGATGGATTTTTTCTAGAATTTTTTGGGTGGAGAAAAATTGGAAATGAGAAGGGTCTCTCGTGCGCACGTGAAAAAGCATCGCATCTCTCCATGTTTTGGAGAGTCTTTCTCCTAACCAAATTCTTTCAAATTGAAACAATTTTTAATAATAATATTTCACATTTGATAAGCTATTTTTTGTTATTTTTTTAGAATTTTTTCTGATTATCTGATGGCCAAATGGATGTCAAAACTTCCTCGCATGCGCACGCATGTAGTGATCAGCACTCGCATGAAGAGGTGCGAGGATAGCATCCTTCTATTAGAATTTTATCACTATTTTAGGTTTTTTGAAACCAAAAGTAAGTCTCCAATCTATGTAGATTTTTGTGGATTTTTTTGATTTAAGAAGGGATGTGAAAACAACCCTACTCTGGTTGCATGCGCAGATGAGGGTGCTGATCGACGTATCATTGATAAGAGTCCTTCTGCTTGAAGGAACTCTTATCTCTGATAATCAGATCAGATATGTCTTTTTGGTGGGGCCTATCCCTTTCTTTTGGCATCCCTCTGGTGGCTATAAAAAGGCTTGGGCACTGGGTGTCCGAGGATTCAGATCAAATTTTCAATTTTGTCTCCATTGCTCTCCTTTCTTTCTTGCAACCTATCTTAGTTTTAGGACAAGGCTTTGGGATTTAAGATAAAGCCTTATCTAGTCCTAACAAGGGTTGTGAGAGTCTTAAAGAAAGAAAATTAGAAGTCCAAAGGAGGTTCTGAGAGGGTGGAGTCAGGTTCTTGGAGAAACCTGATTGGTACAGGGCTAGTCGAGTTCTAGGGGCTAGAACTCTTGAAGCAAGGAGAAGAAGGAGCACTGTCTTTGATTCAATTTTCATATGGATCATCATTAGAGGGTGAACATTTGGATGTCTCATGAAAATTGGGATTAGCACTATAGATATACTTTTTATCTAAATTTATATTTATTGTACTTTGATTATTATAGTCAAGGATTTATGGGCATTAAGATTTTTGGTGCATCGGGTGTTTCGAATGAAAAATTTTAAACACCTAGTCCTTCTGCTACACCATCGGAATCCAACAAAGATGATGCAATTATTGTTGATCAAATCAATTAAATCTCATGTGTAGAATCGATTAATCTAAGGACGTAATTTGGCTCGATGGCTTGAGCCTAATTCTCTTAAGCTAACCTATTTGGACCAATTGTTAGATGTGTGTCCTAGATGCCAGATTGGTTGACACATTCCTATACAAATGTAAGGGTAAATTTATAATTTTGACTATAAATAAATAAAAGGGTTATTCTACTATCACATTGTGTACATTATGTCTGTGATACATCCTTTCAGTTAGTAGGAATATTAATTCATATTTTTAAGAGTTAAAAATTTAAGGCATGAATTTACATAACTAACTCATAAACAGCTCCTGACCATAGGATCATCATGAGGATGGTGATCGATCTGGAAGGTTGGTGTACAATCACTTTCTTAGGATAGATGTGTCTTGAGTCTACGGTATGGAGACACCAGAGCGAGAGTACAGGTATTCGTTGAGAATGAGAGTACTGAGCGTGACCACCTCGAGCAGTCGTAAGGAAGTCTACCTTCTCGTCGATGACTAGCTCGATGCTACAGCTGTGTGTCTAGTTCTTTGACCTAAGGTACATCGATAGTTCATCTTTAGTATGTTATAGGTTGACTATACCATAACTCGATCTCTTAGCCATTCGGAATCCTGAAGTGTATGTTGGCTGTAGCATATTCATTGTAGGAATCAGATCGCACTAAGAAGGGATCTATCAACCTTGATAGATGAGAGGAGTAGTCCTATGATGATCGAAAGATCGAGTCCTTAAGCCCATGACCATAGCAGAGTGAAATAATGGAAATGAGTTTTCTATTGGAATTTCACATCGAACTCGGATCGATCGATTGATTCATATGACTAATGTTGGGTTTGCGAGTTCACCTTAACCCTAATTCAGTCGGGACTCATGATAGAAGAACTCAATCACACAGGTAGCTGCACCAAGAGGTTCGTCTTCATTTCTGATGGATTACCACCATATACTGCTAGGTGTCACTAGTGAATTTTGGGAGCAATTAGAATGATCTTGATGATCGATCATTCTAATTGTCTGAATCAGAAGAGTTCTGATCCATCGAAAGGAGTTTCGATGATGTCGATGATAAGATCATGACATGTCTCATTACCATACGAAAATGAACCTAACTGGATCATACAAACAAGAGTTAGGATTTGGATATCATCAATTGAGCTAGCCCAATTCGATTGATTTGGATTAGATCCAATTAGGTTCAAGAAAATCATGCTAGCACATGATTGAGCCTAACTTTCTCCTCGTGTAATCTTTTCTATCTCGACTGAGCTAAATGTGATTTGACTCACCCAGAGAACCTTGAGAAGGTTTCTCTCAGTCTAACTGGAGTCAATCCAGCTCAAAAAAGTCTTGTCTTAATTCATGAGATGAATTTAAGACAACACCTACTAATTTCTGTCACCTGCCATTTTTATTTTAGGACATCGGTCAAACATTGACCCATGGACCTTGGACTGAAGGCCACTTGGCAAGAGATTATTGGAGAGTTTTTATGGAGTGTCCACCTGCTAATTTTATCCTCAAAGTGGGTGCCATAATCAAATATGGCATGCGCCCCAAGTGGATAAGGATAGAGTCCCATGAGATGAGGACTCTATGCTTTGGTCGACTCAAACTGTTGGGCGCCAATCTCACTGTGTTTATCCAGTGTTGGCACCAACAATAGGAGAGTTTGGTAGATTTCTTATCTGATATGATCAGATGACATCACTCCATCAATTAAAATTTTTTCAGAATTAATTAGAAATTTTTGATTGATCGAATGATGTGGCACTGCATGGCGCAGTAGGGTCTATTTAAACCCTGTCTGCACCTAGGGTTTAAAGAATATGCTCAATACCCAGCAAAAATGTGAAACCCCTCCACTTCTCCATGCCCCCCCTGCTCCTCTCCCTCCCCTCTTCATGTCCAAGAGGTTGGGCATCCATCTGGTGCTTGTCCAAGGTGTGGTGGCTCCCTGATCAGAAGGCTACAGAAATTTGTCGAGAAGCTGCTGCTCCAGCTTCAAAAGATCTTTTGAAGATCTTGCAGATCAGATCTAGATCTAATTTTTGGAGCAAAGATTTGCAAGGAGAAGATGATCTAGATCCTGCTTGAGTGGATACTAGTAGAGGTCAGGTGACTGCGTGGCTATTTTAGAACCTCCGGCGTTACTGCGATCATCTACAGGGTAATCTAGTTACCCTAGAGGTATTCCTCTAATCCTCAAGTTTTAGATTTAATTTTAGATTAAATATTAGATAATAAGAATCAAATTTAATAGACCTTAAATCTAAAATAAAGTAGGATAATTTTTTTTAAAAAAATATTCCACCCCAGATCTCATTAGATCTGGAAGATCCTACAAGGAAAAATATGGTTTTTCCTTCACCAATTAACCTATTGGTGTCTAAGATAAGTAATTGAGAGGTGGTTATTTAATTGATTTCATTCACTGATCTGATCAATTATTGATATCTAAGAAAAGTAAGGGAGGACCCTCACCGATCTCCACTTATCGGATCAATTTGGAAGATTGAGTATTGAATAAGGTTGCTTGGCAGTTTGGTTTAGCCCATGCCAATTAGATCGATCATATGATGACTGATTAGATGAGATCTAAACCTAAACCTCTCCATAAAAATTAAATTCATAGGTCTTCTACTATTGTAGATATGTGGGCATGGTACTGGTGTTAATTGTTCTCGACTAGTCACAGTGATTCAGTTGCACCAGAAATATGCAATCACTCTATTAGCAAAGAGTTGCTCCAGGACAAGGATAGTGTTGGGCCCAATAACTATTAGGTGAGAGATTCAATGATGGTTTTGCACCTGCTTGTGAATGGTGGATCGAATTTAACTGAGTGTGGTCAATAACTATTAGGTGAGCCCACATAACTTAGAGATCAAGTTGCTACAATTTATTTAGAGAAGCATCTGGGCAAAGAGTTGTCCATACGTTGGTGTGCATATTATTAATAACTATTAGGAGAGGTGCATGATATCGGTAGGACCACAGCACCCACTAAAAATTTAGTTGTTGTATTAGGTTTCTCATTTTTCACCTAGAGAGTGGAAGGATCCAAAAAAATAGTGAGAGTCTTTCTTTACTTCTTAAAATCTCTAGAGTAAATATAAATTTAAAGTACAAAAGTTTAACTTGAATCTCTACTCCCGCAGTCAAACCATATCAGCTCCAAACCTTCTAGCATGCATCCTTGAGTCCAATCATTTGATTCAAATCAATTACAAAAGACTGACTAAGAAACTTTAGGATTACCCTGACTTCTGAAAAATTAGGTCATGCACTCGATCAGAAATCCCTAGTATTATCAAACTATCCTACTACTGAGCCAAGACAGCATATAAAAAGTGGACGGATGAAGACAGTCAGGTTAAGTGCTATGTGCTAGCTTTCATGTCAAATGAATTGCAAAGCCAGCATGAGCATGTACCCACTGTCAGGGCTATGATCACTCACCTACAAGAGTCGTATGGTGAGCAGAGCTGCACAACACACTTCGAAGTATCCAAGAGACTCTTCAATTTGAAGATGTGCGAAGGACAGTCAGTCTATAAGCACTGTATGATAGTGATCAAGAATATTGAGAAGCTTGAGAAGCTCTGACTTAATATGCAAAAAGAATTACAGATGGATTTGATTCTTTAATCTCTTACGAGTTCATATAGTCATTTTATTATAAATTTTCATATGAACAAATTTGACTGCACCATATCCAAACCGATCAACATGATGGTCACTACTGAAGAAACCTTGAAGAGTTCAAAGGATACTGTTCTCACTATGGAGTGGACTTCTTCATCCAACAAAATATTTAGTTGAAAGAAGAAGGATAAACCCATGAAGAAGCAGAAGAAAGAAAGCAAGCCAAAGAAGGATGTTCCGAAGAAGGCTGAAGCAAAGAGAAAGTGTTTCCACTATGATGCTGAAGGCCACTGGAGGAGGTACTGTCCACTCTATCTAGAGATTCTGAAGATTAAAAAGGATGATAAATCTTCAAAAGGTATGCTCGTAATTGAATCTAACCTTATGGTTCTTCTACTTCTAGTTGGATATTAGACTCTGATTCGAGTACTCATATATGTATGTCAATGCAAGGTCTAATAGAAAGTAAGAGGTTGAGGAAAGGTGATATGATCCTTCAGATCGATAACAGAGTAAAAATTACTACAGAAGCTATTGATATTTATCCTCTTCAATTACCATCAGAATTTAGATTATTTGAAAGACTGTTATTTTATTTCTATAGCTAGTCAGAATTTGATTTCTGTGTCGGTGCTAGCACAGGATGGTTTTGATTTTAATTTTAATAAAAATTTTTATTTTATTTATTTATGAAATAAATTGATTGTATGTAGTCTTTTAATTGACGGTCTTTATTACTTGTATGTTGATATAAATGTGAATTTAAATGAGCAAGTAGTGAGTGTCATAGGTCAAAAGAGACCCAGAGATGAAATTAACCAAAAGTACTTGTGGTATCATAGACTAGACCATATTAAAGAGGATAGGATAAACAAACTAAAAAAGGATGGATTCTTTGGCTCTTTTGATTTAGAGTCATACCAAGCTTGTAAATCTTGCCTTCGAAAAAAAATGATCAAGTTACCTTTTGTGGGACATGGAGAAAGGGACACTGAGTTACTTGTCCTTATACATACTGACATGTGTGGCCCATTTGATGTGCAGACCAGAGGTTGTTATAGCTACTTCATCATATTTATCGATGATCTGTCATGATACGAATATGTATATTTGATGAAATATAAGTTTGAAGTCTTTGAAAGTTTTAAAAATGAAGTAGAAAAATAAATAGGCAAACCCATTAAGATTCTTCGATCTGATTGAGGAGGTGAATACCTTAGTTAAAAATTTTTGAGATATTAAAAATAATGGCATAGTCTCTCAATGGACTCCTCCTGAAAATCTCAGCTCAATGGGATATCCGAAAGGAGGAATAGGATCTTATTAGATATGATCAGATCCATGATGAGCTTCACTGATTTACTCTTATATCTTTGGGGACATGCCTTATTAACTTTAATTCACTTATTGAATAGGGTTCCACAAAATCCATTCCTACCACACCATATGAGATATGGTACTGTAAGAAGTCGAGTTTAGGTTATCTTAAGACTTGGGGATATTTGACCTATGTCAAAAGATAGATGGCTGATAAATTAAAGGATAGATCTGTAATAGCTCATTTTATAGGGTATCTAAAAGAATCAATGAGATACTACTTCTACTTTTCACAAGATCATAATGTGATTGTGAGTTGAAATGCCATATTCCTAAAAAAATAGTTTATCTAGGATGGTGGTAGTGGGATGTTAGTTGAGCTTGAAAAGAAGGTCTCTGAAGAGCAAAGAGCTATGGATCCTTAGGAACCCATTATTCATGAGCTAGTAGTTGATGTTTCTACACCACCTTATAGATCTAGCAGGGTCTTCTGACCTTCTGAAAGATACATGGATATGCTTACGGAGGAAGTAAAGAAAATATTCCTTATGGGAGATAAGGATCTTGGTGATGATCTTAATACCTTTGATGAGGTGATGTCTGATATCAATTTTGAGAAATGATTAAATGCAATGAAGTCAGAAATTGACTTGATGCACTCGAACCAAGTATGGACCTTGATGGATCCACCCAAGAGTATAGTACCCATTGGGTATAAATAAATCTACAAAAAAAAATAGATGACAATGGTAAGATAGAAACCTACAAAACTAGACTCATGCTAAAAGATTATAGTCAGCATGAAGGCATTGACTATCAGAAAATCTTCTCATCCATAGCCATGTTGCAATCTATCTATACTCAGCTTGCTATTGTAGCTTATTATGATTATGAAATATAGCAAATGGATGTGAAAACTATCTTCCTAAATAGATATATTAAGGAAGATATCTATATGAAGCAGCCTTTGAATTTCACATCAGGTGATGGTGATTATCGAGTATGCAAACTACAAAGATCCATATATGGATTAAAGCAAGCTTCTTGAAGTTAGAATCTTTATTTTGATGATGCAATCAAATTGTTTGGTTTCATCAAGAATGAAGAGAAACCTTATGTATACAAGAGGGTCAATGGGAGTGTAATAATATTTCTTATATTGTATGTAGATGATATTTTTCTTATTGGGAATGATATTTCCATGCTGACCTCGGTCAAAAGATGGTTGTCCAAAAAATTTTTCATAAAAGATCTTGGAGAAGCATCCTATATTCTTGAAATAAAGATCTGTAAGAATAGATCTAAAATGATGCTAGGCCTATCATAAAAGCTATATATAAAGAAAGTGCTGAAGAGGTTCAGCATGGAAAACTCTAAAAGAGGACTCTTACCTCTTAGGCATAGTATTCGTCTTTCCAAAATGATGTGTCTGACCATATTTAAGGAAGTTCAGTATATGAGTAAGATTCCTTATGCCTCGACTATAGGGAGTCTCATGTATGCCATGCTATGTACTCCACCTGATATTATCTTTATTGTGAGTGTCACGAGTAGGTATCAGTCGAATCCAAGCGAAAAGCACTGGATAGCTATGAAGAACATCCTTAAGTACTTAAGAAGAACTAAGAATTTGTTCTTGATCTTTGGAGGAGGTTCTAAGTTATGAGCCGAGGGGTATACTGATTCAGACTTTATATCTAATCCTGATGATAGAAAATCTATGTCAGATTATGTATTCACATGCAATAGTGGCGCAGTCAGCTGAAAGAGTTCCAAGCAACCCATCATAGCGGATTTGACCACAGAAGCTGAATATGTCACTGCTTCGGATGCTGCAAAGGAAGAATTTTGGTTTAAAAAGTTTATCACGAAGCTTGAGGTTACGACATCAGATGTCATACCACTTTATTGGGACAATAATGGAGCCATAGCACTTGCTAAAGAGTCGAGATCTCATCAAAACTTAAAGCATATCGAGTGGTGGTTTCATATCATATGCGACTACCTCAAAAAGAAATATGTTGAGGTACGAAGAGTAGACTTCATGAATAACGTGGCAGACCCACTGACAAAGCAATTGAGCTAGCCAAAGATGAAAGTCCACTTTGAGAAGATGAGACTTAGATTAGTTGCCAATTGGCTTTAGTCCAAATGGGAGATTGTTAGATATATGTCCTAAAAGTCAAAATGGCTAACACATTGTAATAAACCTAGGATATAATTTTATACTTAATACATTGATTTAATCAATAAAAGGACAAGTTTAATTTTTATTCAAGAGTGATGTTTCCTTGAATCATCCATAAAATTAATACTTCGATACATATTTTCAAGGTATCGAGAATTAGAGGCATGTATAATTAATTCCTAAATACTCTGATCATAGTATCATCATGAGGATGATAATCGATCTGAATAGATCGATGCATAGATCGCTTTCTTTGGAGTAGATAAGTCTTCAATCTATAATGTAGAGATATTGAGCAACAAGTGTGGATAATTATTAGAGAACAACTAGTACTAAGTGTGACCATATGAGAGATCACTTGAATTTCTAATCAATCATCAGTGATTATCTCAATGCTGTAGTTATATGAATGATCTTTTGATCTGTGATGGTATGATTACTCATAGTAAAGCTACTAGAGTTTGACTGACACATAAATATGGCCTCATTGAAACCTTATAGTAGATGTTGGTGATAGTTCATCCACTGTAGGAGTAGGGAGCGCATCTAGATGAAATCTATCAATCTTGATAGAGAGGAATAGTCTTATGAGATTTGAAAGGCTAAGTCTGAGAGTTTGTGGCCACAGTAGTGTGATTAATGAAAAAAATTTTATGAGGATCACAAAAGGACATGAGCTAATCGAATCTATCATATGACTGATGATGAGATTTGATGATTTATCCATGATCTACCATTTAGTCGGAACTCATGATAGAAGAACTGAATCATATATGAACTATACCTTGAGATTCTATTTTGATTCTACTGGATTGCCACTATATACTGCTAGGTATCACTGATAGATTGTGAAAGCTCACTAGGGTTGCTCAGAATCGACAATCCTTGATGAGTTAGAGTGGAATCATTCTGATCCATTAAAAAAAATTTTAATAATACTATGATAGAGATCATTGTATATCTCATTACTAGATAGAATTGAATCTATGGGGTCACACAATAAAGAGATTAGACCTGGAATAAGCAATTGGTCTTATGAAGTCTCAATTGGGTTTAGAGAAACCCTATTCTTCAGGATGACTTTGCTAGTACATAGTTAAACATAATTTTCTCTTTGCACTTAAATTATTTATTCGATAAAATTAATTTGAGTTAATTACTTGCTAATAACCCTAATAAGTTAGATTCATTGGGCTTTAATTATTGGATGCCTAGGGTTTTGGATCATATGCATTAAGGGTTTAAACCCTTAATGAAATTCCTTGATTGTTTGCATGGGGCACCACTTGATTTGATCAAGTTAGGCATGCCCACTTGATTTGATCAAGGTGTGAAGGACCAGCATGGGGTGTCCCCTAGGCTCCATGTGGTATGTAAAAAAGTGGATGTAAAAGCTCCAATAGTTAGCGCCTAATGGATCTCTTAAAGGGAGTCAAATATCTAAGGCTATAAGGATTTCTAATATAAGTAGGACTTGTATTAAGGGGCTATTTAGTTTTGAATAGAATTCAAACCTTTTACCTATTTAAAGAAGCCTTCTCTAAGACTCTTTACATCAGATTTTTAGTAGCCCATGCCTCCTATAAGATCCCCCCATGCCTCCCTCTCTTCTCCCTTTTGGATCTAACACCTAAAGGAGTTGGGCGTCCTCCATCTTCATGCCCAAGAGGAGCTTGGGTGTCTCTTTTTCTTTGCTAATTTTTAGACCTTGATTACTTCATAATCAAGAAAAAAATAGCGAGATAAGAAAAGAAGAAAAAAATCAAGAAAAAGATCAAAGAGTTGATTGTGATCTAGGTTTCATTCAGATTCGCAGGGTGATTATTTTTGGAGAAGAAGGATCAACACCAAAGAGGACTATTCCAGACTGATCCTGAGTGGATACTCATAGAGGTCGAGTACTTGTGTGACTAAAAAAAAATCTACTCTCTTCCAGATCCATATTTGAAAAAAAAAATATGAAATAGATATATGATTCGATCACATATTTAATTTCAACATGCATTCAATTTCAGCATATAAAGTAGATCTTTATGTTCTATGCTTTGTGCATGCATGATTTAGATGAAAATATATTTTAATCTTCTATTTTGCTATATTATTTAGAAAAAAAAATTTTGAAACACACATACATGTCCTGACACAAAATTCCAACAAGAACGTGCTATCCCATATCTAATAGTGGTGGCCCGCTTTAAGTGCATGATCCAATAGTTGAAAATCGATCTGAAGTAGGATTGGATGGTGAGCATTTGTTGACGACTGAAGAACTGAACCACAGAAGTTTATTTGCACCATTCAACAGTCCAAAATACTCATCATGCGAGATTCAATGACTGACATTGATTCCGACTATGATAAGGTGCTAGGCTATGATTTTTTTTGCATGATCTCATGCATTTGATCATCATCCGATGGCCTAGGACCTAGTTTATGCACAGACACATTTAGGATGCAATTTTGAGAGATTTAACACATCAAAGAGTCTTATAATGAGAGTATTTCATGGATAACAAGGAGATCTGATACTTGGAGGCCAGGAAAGTTATAAAAAGGGGTCCAGGGAGAATAAAAAAATCATCTAAGAGAGGAAAAGGCATAGCGGGTTAGCTTCTAAAAAGGAAGTGCTTAGAAGAGAGCTTTATTCTTACACCATCTCCAGGCCTATACCATCTCCAAGATCAGATCCAAAGAGGAAGAAGAAGAAGAAACCCAGCGTGCTCTGAGGAGTTTGAAGGAAGAAGAGTCATCAACCATCTTTTTGACGAGGCTGCACCAATCGACTATGAAATCTTTATTACAGTTTTTTTATTTACTTGTTCTTTTAAATTTTTTTACAATTTATCTTATTTTATTTACTTGTTCTTTTAAATTTCTATTATAGTTTATCTTATTTTATTTACTTGTTCTTTCAAATTTTTTATAATTGAATTCTAAATTTAAATTAATACAAAAGTTATTTTTATATACTTTAAATTTCTGTTCTTTACTTTTATTGTAAGTAAAAGCTAAGATCTAAATAGTAAATCTTAGTACCAAGTTTCTTTAAATTTCTATTTTTTACTTTTATTGCAAGTAGAAGCTAAGATCTAGATAGTAGATCTTAGTAAACAAGTTTTTTTTTTCTTGCACTTTTAATTTTTATTTTTTGACTTAAATTATTTTTTATTTTTTTTTAAAAAATCAAAGTTTTTAAATTAGCACTGTCTTCTCTCTGGAATCGATTTGACTCATTACTTTCTACATATCTTTAATTTTCTAGAGGTTCAGATTTAAACTGATAATCACAGTATCCTAACGACAACATCGTGAGATATCATCTGGGAGATTTGAATATTGAAAAACATAAATGATTTTATGCATGTATTTCAAAAATTTTTGAAATAAAATACAGTAAAAAGTAACTAAATTAATCATATTAACCTAACATGTATATGATCTAATGATCAAATCAACCGACTTTAGGATCTATGACATGATATGTGGCATATAAAATCTGAAAAATTCAGAAGATAAAATCTGTATGCATACATATGAGCAGTATATCAGATCTACTTCTCATCTAAGTTCCGAACTCGATACCTGAGCATGGATTGATGATTGTCGCTACTAAGAAACATGGTAAAGAGGGTCCTCGCTTGTTGCTTGCAGTCGCACATATGTCCAGCCTCTACGGAAGGTCCACTCAAAGCCCCGATTTGATCGGTCTCCTTAAAAATGCTAGCTCATGTGAAGACCATCTTGTTGACTGATCTGGATCTTTTTTTCAAATCTCTTAAATATTTTTAGAGATTGAAGAAGGACATCCAAAGGAGATGAGGATGAGAAAGAAGTATGGAGAGGAGACATCCTTCTCTCTTCTTTTTCTCTCTTCTCAAACCCTTAGGTCCAAATCTTAGGGTTTCTAGATTTCTCTCACCTAAAAAGAGAGGACTCTTCTCTATTTTTCCATACCATGAAACCATGCCCCAAAGCCTTCATCATGAAGATCTTCTTCTCTTCTCTCTTACATGCACAAAAGAGAATAAAAACTTCTTTTATTTTAGCATGTAAGTGAAGTGAATTTTATTGCAGGGGTAAAATGGTAATTTTAAAACTTTTCAAAATCACTATTTTACAGTGGAAAATATTAATTAATCTAATTAATTAATATCTATTTACCCTACACTAGGATTTAAATATGATGTATACATAGCATGCATTTAAATTTGAAATTCAAATTTCTACGGTAAATAATTTACTGCTATGTTTTCAGAACACATTACTTTTGTGCGGGTAGTTGATCATCGTAATTTGATCACCATCGGGAGGGTCTGATCATCGCAACATAGTCACACAGTGTGTCTGGCCTCTGCGGATCATCCACACGAAGCTTTCGATCTGATCGGCTCCTCACGAATGCTAGTTCATGACTGAACCCTTTTAATGGCCGATGTTGATCGAACTCCTTTGATCGATGTCTGCCAACTCTTTGGATGCTCTGGATCATCAGCAAAGATGGTAGAGAGATTGATGATGCTCTCTCTGAAGTTTGGAGGGGTCATGATACTCGTAGCTCACGTTCTCACTTTTCGAACCCTAAGCCAAAACCCTAGGGTACACTCCGAAGAAACTTGCGCCCACTTGTTTCTTTCTTTTCTCTCCTTTTTCTTTTCTTTTCTCAAGCAAGAAACCTCTCTCACGCCACCTTTTTTTCTTAGATGTTCTGTACGCATGCCCTCTCTTATCTCCTTTTTAAAATGATGCAAGACCGCATCTTTGCAGCATTTTTACTGTGTGAGAGGATAAAGATAAGTGGTTGTTCATTTGAATTCAAATCAAATTTGAATTCAAATGCCAACCAACTCATTCCTATCCACTCTACATGTGAGAAGAGAGGGGCGTGAGCTCTCTTGCATGTAGAAAGTTTACACGAGAAACTCTTTCTCGTGTAAAGAAAATGGCACACAAAAGGATAAGGACATGGCGCATGGGATTAGTTATCCATTTAAATTCAAACACCCTTTGAATTTGAATGGCTAACAAATCATGTTTATCCAAATAATTGGCACACAAGTGTGGGTGTGGGAAGGCTTTTGCATGGGAGAAAATTCATGAGAAGTTATTTCTCGTGAATTCAAATGGGCGCAGAAGAAGTGAGGTGGCGCAGGGAGTTGAGGTCAAGGTGGTTTCTAATTTTAAATCAACCTAATTGAACCAACTTAATTAAAATAAGTTAGGTAAAATTAGACTAATTTAAATCTAACACAATTAGGCTTAATTAGGCTCAATAAAATCTTAATCAAATCAGGAATTGACTAAGCCCAATCCCTGATCAAATCAGGGACCGAACCACTTCGGCGATTAGGTCAACTCTTAACCTAATTGGGTCAAACTCAATTGAATCCAATTCAGTTAGACTTGATCCAAAAATAATTATTCAATTAAATTGAGTTAATTAGTGATCAAATCACTAATTAAACCTCTCAAAAATATTGAGTCCAAATCCGATGGGCAATCGGACATCAAAGTTCATCGATATGAAACCTTGATCAAAAAGTCCCAAACCAGTGGGACTCTTGATCCCGGTACCCAAAATGTGTGGGACTCATAATCAAAGAATCCTGATTCTCGATCATAGAGTTCCAGACATGTAGGACTCATAGTCCACAAGCATTAGGACTCTTCATCAGCCATCAGATCAGATAAGAACCTCTAATGTGTGTGACCCCGTAGGTTCGAACCTAAGTCGGTAGCACAGGAACCAATTCCTGTACTAATCGAAGTGACCATCTAGCAATGGTATCCGATGTTCGGATAGGTCGAATAGTCACAATCACAACACTCAGAACCTACTGAATATGGTTACTGTATAATTCATCCTTTTGACCCCTGTGTTTAGGACGACTCAAGGTTAAACTGTCAACCCTGATCAGATCATCCGAATCGTGCTCAACTCAAACAGTCCTGTGACTCCTCACTAGGACTACCCTGGCCAAAATTTTGCTTAATTGAAACACAACTCCTGAACTGGAGTGGTCAATCCCATCTTGACACACGCACCGACAAGTCAAGTACTTGACTACACCCAGCATCCTTCCATCACTGAATTAGAAATTCATGTAGTGCAGTGCCTAAGTACAGTGAGTTACTTGCAAGTCACCATGGCGGTCTCAGGTCGGAGGGACATTTATACCCATATCCCATCGGAGCAAATCTTGACAGTAGAAATAGCTCTGGAGTCAGTCACGTTCAGTGCAGATGTACCCTTACATCTCACCTGTATGCCATATCAGTATCTCCACACTCCTTGGTTAAGAGGACAACCAACCCATATAGCACACAATGACCTATGCTTGATAAACATTGTCATCCTTGGTAACAACATATCATTTGGTCGCGAATAGGTTTAAGGACTAAACAACAAATTCTCTTTTGTCGAGTCTAAATAGTCCTAAGGACTTCACCACAACACAGGAGTTCATTAGAAGATGAAATAATTTGTGATGAAAAATATTAAAATAATTTTTATTAATTTATAATTCATATACTAATACAAAAAAGAGCACAACCATCAACAGACTGATGATTGGCTTTGGGACACTATTTCCAACAATCTCCCACTTGGCCTAAAACCAATCGGTGCAGTATCTAATACCCATCTTCGACTTGAAGTCATCGAACTCCTTCACTGCAATGGCTTTAGTGAATGGGTCGGCCAGGTTCTCCTTCCCGTCAATCTTTTGAAGGTCGACATCACCTCGATCCATAATTTTTTGGATGAGATGGTAGCGGCGCAGAATATGCTTCATCCGCTGGTGTGCTTTTGGTTCCTTCGCCTGAGCAATGGCTCCAGAGATGTCACAGTAGAGCAGAACTGGACCAACAAGGGAGGGTCCTACTCTGAGCTCGATGATGAATTTTCTCAGCCACACTGCTTCTTTGGCAACATCTGATGCAACGACATACTCTGTCTCACAAACTGAATCAGCCACTATGTGCTGCTTGGAACTCTTCCAGCAGACAGCCCCACCATTAAGGATAAAAATAAATCCTGACACACTCTTGCTGTCATCGTGATCAAACTGAAAACTAAAGTCTGTAAACCCTATAAGTCTCAAGTCTGATTCACCATAAACAAGCCACTGGTCCTTAGTATTTCTTAAATACTTCAGGATGGTTTTAACAACCTTCCAGTGATTCTCCCCTGGATCAGATTGGTATCTACTCACTACCCCTAGTGAGTATGCCACATCTGATCGTGTACATGTCAGGCATACATGATAGATCCCACTATCGAAGCATATAGAATTCTACCCATACGCTCTCTCTCTTGAGGTGTTGTCGAACAATCCCTCTTCGAGAGAGAAATTTCATGGCCTATCGATAGATAGCCTTTCTTGAAATTCTCTATGCTGAACCTTTTCAGCATAGTATCAATGTACGTGGATTGGGATAAGCCAAGCAACCTTTTAGATCTATTCCTATAGATCCTCATCCCTAGGATGTAGGAAGCTTCTCCTAGATCCTTCATGGAGAATTGTGACGACAGCCAAATCTTTATTCCCTGTAATGCAGAAACATCATTTTTGATTAAGAGAATGTCATCCACATACAATACAAGAAATACCACTACTGGACCATTAGCCCACTTATAAATATAGGACTCTTCTCCATTCTTAACGAAGCCATACATCTTGATCGTCCTATCAAAATATATGTTCCAACTCCGGGATGCCTGCTTAAGTCTATAAATGGACCTCTGTAGCCTGCACACCTTAGACTCATCTGTGGATGTGAACCATTCAGGTTGTATCATATACACCACTTCGTCCAGCTCTCCATTTAGGAAAGCTGTCTTCACATCCATCTACTAGATTTCATAGTCTAGATGGGCAGCTATCACAAGCATAATCTGAATGGATTTGAGCATTGCCACAAGAAAAAATATCTCGTCATAGTCTATACCATAACGTTGACAATATCCCTTGGCAACCAGACGGGCTTTATAGGTTTTCACCTTTCCATCTGTGCCCCTCTTCCTCTTGAAGACCCACTTACACCCTATGGGTTTTACTCCTTCGGGTGGATCAACCAATGTCCACACATCGTTGACCTTCATGGACTCCATTTCGGATTTCATGGCCTCTAGCCATTTCTCAGAGTCAGGTCTCTGCATTGCATCCATGTAGGTGATCGGATCCTCATCATTTTCATCAAGTTCGACAGGATTGCCGTCCCGAACCAAGAAACCATAGTATCTATCCGATTGACGTGGTACTCTACCAGACCGCCTTAAGGGTGCAGGAACAATGGGCTTCGGATCTGATCTAATCAAATCTGGTTCAGGTTCAGTAACTTGTGTCAGTTTTTTCACTTGTCGAACTTCCTCAAGTTTGACCTTTGAGGCAACAGTCCCTTCACCAAAAAACTCTTTTTTCAAAAAGATTACCTTAAGGCTGACAAACACCTTTTGCTCATCAGCTAGGTAGAAATAATACCCTTTGGTCTCTTTTGGGTATCCTATGAAATTACACTTGTCAGACCTAGATCCAAGCTTATCCGTAATTAAATGTTTAACATAAGCTGGACACTCCCAAACCATAAGGTGCGAGAGTACTAGCTTACGTCCTATCCATATCTCATATGGCATTTTGGTTATAGACTTACTTGAAACCCTATTTAGAAGGTAACAAGCTGATTCGAGCACATTGAAGGAACCAGATCTAGGGTTTCAGGGTTAGATCTTGAAACTTTTTCAAGATCATGCAGTGGAAGACTAAAATAAATCAAAATTTGTTTTCTAAAATCAGAGAATCTCTAGATCTAAAATCTTATTATATGATTATTACATAGCATTAAATCAAAAATTAAAATATATAGAGCATGAACTACATGTTGATCATATCAACATGTTTCTATACTACATCTAATGTATGTATTAAATAATAGATCAGATCTATTACCTTGCAAGTTAGACATTCTAACCTCGCTGATCCGGGCTTGAGGATGATGTTGTGAGCCGTACATACGTTCGGCCTCTAGGAGTCATCCACACGAGCCCACGAATCTCGATCAGAAGTCCTGCTTCAGGAAATCAGCACAGTATGCTAGTACTACGCTGATCCTTCTTTGATGGTTGATCAGATGCCTCCTTCTTCTTGATTTAGGCTCTTCCAAAGATGAGAAGTAGGAGGAGGAGTTTCAGATCTGAGACGCTCTCAGAAAAACTCAAGATGGAGGAAGGGAAGAGATGAAAACAAACAACCCTAGAAGAAGACCCTCTTCTTTTTCTCATTTCTCTCTCTAAATACCCTATCTTGTGTCTATTATATCTCCATGACTTAAAGGTCTTTCTCTCTAATTTTTGGATGGCCCAAAGGTATCTCAAATCTATATGTTCATCAAAAATTTTATAAAGAAACTCATTTTATAGAGAGAGATATGATAGAGTCCTTGTCTAGGTCAAATACCTAGTCAAGGCTTATCCAAACATGGCAAGATAAGGGGCGCCCAACTCTTGAGCACCTCCTCCTTATTCTCATGCATGGACCATCAGAAAAGGATGCACAATGTGTATCCTAAAATCTACAAAAATTCAAAAAATATTTGAATAAATTTGGTGCAAAATTGAAAGAGTTTTGAATTTTTAAAACTCTATCTCATAGAATTTGAAATCCAAACTTATTCCTCTTTGATTTGATCCAAACCACCTTCCATGTAAGAAAGAAGAGAGAAAACCTTTTGTGAACGTGGGAGAGATCTGGGAGAGGGCTTTTGTTGCATAAAATAAGAGGGGATAGGCATGGAATAAGAGAGAGGATGTGGGGGGGCTTATGTGGCGCAAGGTGGAATCCTAGTCTTACTAGGATTCTATCTTATGACTTGTTTTAATTTGGTTTCTCAAATCAAATCAAACCAAAATTAGATCAATCCAATTAAAATAGATCTTAACCCAATTAAAAACCTAATTTAATCAGATTAAATTAGATTTAAATCTGATTTAATTTTTTAATCAAATTAGAAATTTGGTTGACCCAAGTCCTAATTGAACTAGGACTAGTTTTTTCCTTGCACTTGGCTTATCCAATAAACAAATTGGACTTGATCCAATCAAGCCCCAATCAAATCTAATTAAATCATATTTAATTGGACTTAATCTCAACTCATTGGCTTAATCAAATTAAGCCAATTAGCAATCAAATTGCTAATCGATCCTCCCGGAACACTTGCACTGGGTTAAATGTCAATCGTATTGATAATTTAACCCTAGAACGATTCTCAATCATTGATCAACCATCCGATCGAATTATGAACTCTAATGTATGTGACCTCATAGGTCTGAACCTAAGTCAGTAGTATAAAAATAAATTTCTATACCAATCGAAGTAACCATCTAGCAATGGTACCCGATGATCGGATAGATCGAATATGTAGAACAACATCCTTAGAACCCATGTGGATATAGTTTCCATATAATTCATCCTCTTGACTAAAATGATCATAGGATATCTCAGAGTTCAACTGTCAACTCTGATCAGGTTGTCCACATTGTATTTCAAAATATCAAATCCATCTGATGGATTATCCTGGCCAAGGTTTTGCTAAATTGAAATACAGCGACTCATTTTTTTCTAACTCTTGGAGTGGTCAATCCCATCTCGATCACACTCTGACTTCGCAAGTACTTGACTGTACCCAAAAAACTTTCGTTGCTGAATTAAAAATTTAGTTAGTCCAGTACCAAAGCACAGTGAGTTGCTTGCAAGTCACTGAGGCGATCTCAGGTCTAAGGGACACTTATACCTATATCCCATCAGAGACATTCTCGATAGTAGAATGCTCTGGAGTTGGTCACGTTCAATGATGATGTACCTTTATATCTCACCTGTATGCCATACCAATGTCTCCATACTCTTTGGTTAAGAGGACAACCAACCCATATGGCCTACATCGACCTATGCTCGATAGAAGCTGTCGTCCTTATTAACAGCTTATCATTTGGTCGTGAACAGTTTTAAGGACTAATCGATAAATCCTCTCTTTATCAAACTTAAATAGCCCTAAGGACTTCACCATAACAACGGAGTTCATTAGAAGATGAAAACTTATGATGAAAATACCAAAAATATATTTTATTTATTAACAAATCAATTACAATACTTGGTTGCTCAACCGTCAACAACCTGACGATTGACTTTTGGAACATATTTCTCAATAACTCCCACTTGTCCTAAAGCCACTCGGCACAGTATCTAATACCCATCTTCGACTTGTAGTTGTCGAACTCCTTTATTGCCAGGGCTTTAGTGAAGGGGTTGGTCAGGTTTTCCTTTTTGTCGATCTTCTGAAGGTCGATGTCACCTCGATCCACGATCTCCTGGACCAGGTGGAAGTGGCGCAAAATGTGCTTCATCCACTAGTGTGCTTTGGGTTCCTTCACCTGAGCTATGGCACCAGCGTTGTCGTAGTAGAGCAAGACTGGACCATCGAGGGAGGGTGCTACTTCGAGCTCAGTGATGAATTTTCTCAGTCACACAGCTTCCTTCACGGCATCCGATGCTGTGATGTACTCTGCTTCACAAACAGAGTCTGCTATAGTATGCTGCTTGGAACTCTTCCAGCAGATAGCTCCACCATTCAGAGTAAAGATATAACCCGATACGCTTCTGTTGTCATCATGGTCAGATTGAAAGCTGGAGTCTGTGAACCCCACAAGTTTCAGATCTGACTCACCATAAACCAAACATTGATCCTTAGTATTTCTCAAATACTTAAGGATGGCTTTAACCACTTTACAGTGGTTTTCTCTAGGATCAGATTGGTATCTACTCACTACTCCTAGTGAGTATGCCACATCTGGTCTTGTATATGTCATGGTGTACATGATAGATCCCACGATCGAAGCATATGAGACTCTACTCATATGCTCTCTCTCTTCAGAACTTGTCGAAAATTCTTCTTAGAGAGAGAAATTTCATGGCCTATCAATAGATAGCCCTTCTTGAAATTTTCCATGCTGAACCTCTTCAGCACAATATCTATGTACGTGGACTGGGATAACGCAAGCATCTTTTTAGATCTATCCCCATAGATCTTCATCCCTAGGATGTAGGATGCTTCACCCAAGTCCTTCATGGAGAACTGTGATGACAACCAAACTTTTATTCTCTGTAGTGCAGGGATATCATTCCTGATTAAGAGAATGTCATCCACGTACAAGACAAAGAATACTACAACTAGACCATTTGCCCATTTATAGATGCAGGGCTCTTCTCCATTCTTAATGAAACCATACGTTTTGATCACCTTATCAAAATGCATGTTCCAACTTCGAGAAGCTTGCTTCAATCCATAAATGAATCTCTGAAGCTTGCACACCTTGGACTCATCTGTGGATGTAAACCCCTCAGGTTGTATCATATACACCTCTTCGGTCAGCTCTCCATTCAGAAAAGTTGTCTTTACATCCATCTGCCAGATCTCATAATCCAGATGGACAGCTATTGCAAGCATTATCCGAATGGATTTAAGCATTGCCACAGAGAAAAATATATCATCATAGTCAATACCATAACGTTGACGATATCTCTTGGCAACCGACGAGCTTTATAGGTCTCCACCTTTCCGTCTGTGCCCCTCTTCCTTTTGAAGACCCATTTACACCCAATGAGTTTAACCCCTTCAGGTGGGTCAACCAATATCCATACATCGTTGACTTTCATGGACTCCATTTCGGATTTCATGGCTTCAAGCCATTTCTCAGAATCAGGTCTCTGCATTGCATCCATATAGGTGATTGGATCCTCATCGTTCTGATCAAGTTCGATGGGATTACTGTCTCGGACCAAGAAACCGTAGTATCTATCTGATTGATGCGTACTCTACTGGATCGCCTTAATGGTGCAGGTACATTGGGCTCCGGATCTGATCCAATCAAATCCGACTCAGGTTCAGCTATTGGTGTCGGTCCTTCTACCTGTTGAACTTCATCAAGTTCAACCTTTGAGGTAATGGTTCCTTCACCAAGGAACTCTTTTTCTAAAAAGATTGTCTTAAGGCTAACGAACACCTTTTGTTCATCAGTATGGTAGAAAAAATATCCTTTCATCTCTTTGGGGTACCCAATGAATGTGCATTTGTCAGACCTAGGTCCAAGTTTGTCTGTGACTAATCGTTTGACATAAGCCGGGCACCCCCAGACCCTAAGGTGTGAAAGTGCTGGCTTGCGCTCTGTCCATATCTCATATGGAGTCTTAATTACAGACTTACTTGGAACCCTATTTAACAGATAACAGATCGATTCGAGTGTATATCCCAGAAGGATATCGACAAGCTAGCAAAACCCATCATGGATCGGACCATGTCTAACAGAGTCCGATTCCTCCTTTCAGACACACCATTATGCTGTGGTGTTCCTAGAGGAGTCCATTGGAAGAGAATCTCATTCTCTCCTAGATATGTGAGAAACTTACTAAAAAGGTATTCCCCTCGGTCAGATCGAAGAGTTTTAATACTCTTCTCAGTTTATTTTTCTACTTCACTTCAGAATCATTTGAACATTTCAAATGAATCCGACTTATGTTTCATCAGATAGACATATCCATATGTGGATAGCTCATCCGTGAAAGTTATGAAGTAGAAATATCCATCTCTAGCACTTGTGCTCATGGGCCCGCATACATCAGTATGTACTAGGCTCAAGAGCTCAGTAGCTCTCTCACCTTTTCCAGTAAAAGGTGACTTGGTCATTTTACCAAGAAGACAAGACTCACAGGTTGGAAGTGATTCCCAATCACTGACTTCGAGGATTTCCTCTTGAGTCAACCTTTTTATTCTGTTCTTGTTTATATAACCTAGCCTACAATGCCATAAGTAGATATCTGACACACACTATCTAATCTAGGATGCTTGCCAGTAGAATAGACTCTTATCAGGCTTGATCTTTTTGGTCTGGCCCTGCACTTATGTCCCAGCCTGAACTTGCACCTTCTTTCACTTTCTTCTTCTTGTTCTTCTTCCCTTTCTTAAAAGGTCGAGAACCAGAAGATGAACCTTCCACTAAGTTCACCGACTCCTTGTGAAGTTGGTGATCCTTCTCAAAGTTCTGAAGCAACCCCAATAACCCATGGTAGTTTACTTCAGACTTTGTCATTCTATAATGAGTGAGGAATGGGAGATAAGACTTGCACAGTGAGTTCAGTATTGCATCTTTCTCAAGTTGCTCATGCAAGAGAAAACTGAGCTTGCTCAAACATTCCATCAGCTCGATCATGTACAATACATGATCAGTCACAAAGGCACCATCCCGTATTTTGACATTGAAGATGGCACAACTAGTCTTGTGCCTCTCTACATCATCGGGTGTGCCAAAGGCATCCTCCAACACTTGAAGCATATCCTTTGGCTGAGCCGTCTCGAATCTGCGACTGAACTCGTCGCTCATGGCAGCCAGCATGATACAGCGCATCATGGTCCAGTCACTAAGCCACTTCTGATAAGTGTCTCTGACTGTTTCAAGTGCATTGACAGCTGGCTCCTCAGGTGCAGGATCCATTATCACATATAGAATTCGTTCATGCTCCAAGACAATCTTCAACTTTCGGTACCAGCTACCAAAGTTGGGTCCCACCAACTTATCATTGTCCAACGATGATCGGAGCGATAGGGAAGTGGCTATATATGCACAAAGAAAAACCATAACCTAATTAGTAATTGATTCATTAAACCTAAAGATTTGAACTTTAATCAAAAGGTTTCTCTCACTATTTTATTCGAATTGGTAGCCTCTACCTCCAATTCGAGGAATTATCCTAATTCCTTAGTGGATACTAGAATCCACTTAAACTGCACATAAGCCCAACTTTGGTTGGCCAACCCATGTACATCTAAGGGTAGGTTCATAACCAATTGTTTCTCTAAATAATTTTTAGTAATTTTTATTTTTCCCCAGAAACCTAATCAGTAGGCTTTGGCCTCCATTGTAAGGATCCGGTTAGGTCCAACCATTAACATGACCATACTTGGTACATCTAACCAACGAATGATTAAGCCCAACTTTGGTTGGCTCACCTAACCACCATTAGAGAGACCCTTCCAAGTCATCATATGATGAGTGATAATTTCATTAGTCAACAATCACCAGGCCTTTTGGTTTGCAATGATTATTGAGTTAATGGACTCATTATCAAACACTTTAATGGAAGGCTATGACTCAGTTATCTCCATAACTTTATCATTTTAAGGACCTAATAATTTTAGAAGATTTAAATGATTTAGAGGATGAGATCAAATGAACCAGCATATCATGATCCTCCCACTGGCTTCACCAAGTCAGCTTAAGGGAGACCATTAAAAGGGCTGGTCTAGGAGCACCTAAATCAGTCACACTGATTTACCTAGCTGACATGGGTCAACTCGAATAGTCAAGTGATCCGATCAAAACATAATTTTACCAAGAGGACAGGTAAGTTCGATCAGTGGGAGGGTCGGCCAAAGCTTGCCTTAGACACCATCAGAAATGGCTAGGTAAGCGGGCTCCCAATTAAGAACCACCGGTCTGGTTTACCTTAGACACCAACTGGTTTAATTAGTTTCGATTAGATCAACCTAACAGTTCATGCTAGACTGCTTAGCCAAGAATCAAGTCTATTTGGTTCTCGTTAAGGACATGGACTTGACCAACTACAACTATTGTAATTGATCTAGAAAATCTTTGACCTAATCTAAGATAATAATTGATTAGATTTAGTCAATTCTCTAATTAAGTCCATCTTTAATCTAACCATAGGCCTAACCCAATTAATGGAACTAATTCCCACTAACCCATTCACCCAATGTGTTATGGTTTGTGTCTTAGGTTCTTCAATTCACAATCCTAGAACCTAATCAAAATAACTTCTTAATTCTTAATTAAGTTTTGGGCTGAGGGTTGGGTTTGACTTTTCAAAAAATAATTTTTATATTTATAAAATAATTTTGTAATATGATTCTACCAACCATATTGTATGTTTGATTCATAATCAAGATGCAAGTGAAATAAATATGAAACTACTTTAGATCTAATCTAAACAGGTTCATATAATTGAAATAATTTCAACTTTAAATATTTTTTTTGCATAAAAATTATTAACAAAGAGATTTTATTTTAAATTTAAATACCTTTTAAATCTAATAAATTATAAATTTAATCTAGATCATATCTAATAAATTTATGATTAAAGACAGATCTACACGAACTAGGATAACCTTTGCACTGTAAGGGGTAAACCTTACAGCAGGACAACCTTGCAGTTCGTAATTGATCTAAAATTTTAATTTCAAATTTAATAATCAGATTATCAATTAGATCTAATTTAAGAAATAATTTAAGCATGTATAAATAATCATGTAATAAAAAATCTAGGCTCTGATACCAATTGAAGGAACCAGATCTAGGATTTCAGGGTTAGATCTTGAAACTTTTTCAAGATCATGCAGTAAAAGATTAAAATAAATTAAAATTTATTTTTTAAAATAAGAGAATCTCTAGATTTAAGATTTTATTACATCATTATTACATAGTATTAAATTAAAAATTAAAATATATAGAGCATGAACTACATGTTGATTATATCAACATGTTTCTACACTACATCTAATGTATGTATTAAATAATAGATCAGATCTATTACCTTGCAAGTTAGATGTTCTAACCTCACTGATTTGAGCTTGAGGATGATGTTGCAAGCTGCACATACATCCGGCCTCTAGGAGTCATCCACACAAGCCCACGAATCTCGATCAGAATCCTGCTTTAGAAAATCAGCACAATATGCTAGTACTGCGCTGATCCTTCTTTGATGGTTGATCAGGTGCCTCTTTCTTCTTGATTTAGGCTCTTCCAAAGATGAGAAGTATAAGGAGGAGTTTTAAATCTAAGACGCTCTTAGAAAAACTCAAGATAGAGGAAGAGAAGAGATGAAAACAAACAACCCTAGAAGAAGATCCTCTTCTTCTTCTCATTTCTCTCTCTAAATACCCTATCTTGTGTCTATTATATCTCCATGACCTAAAGGTCTTTATCTCTAATTTTTGGATGGCCCAAAGGTATCTCAAATCTCTATGTTCACCAAAAATTTTATGAAGAAACTCATTTTATAGAGAGAGATATGATAGAGTCCTTGTCTAGGTCAAATACCTAGTCAAGGCTTATCCAAACATGGCAAGATAAGGGGTGCCCAACTCTTGAGCACCTCCTCCTTATTTTCATACATGGACTATCAGATAAGAGTATACAATGTGTACCCTAAAAGTCATAAAAATTCTAAAAAATATTTGGATAAATTCGGTACAAAATTGAAAGAGTTTTGAATTTTTAAAACTCTATCTCATAGAATTCGAAATCCAAACTTATTCCTCTTTGATTTGATCCAAACCACCTTCCATGTAAGAAAGAAGAGAGAAAACCTTTTGTGGACGTGGGAGAGATCTGGGAGAGAGCTTTTGTCACATAAAATAAGAGGGGATAGGCATGGAATAAGAGAGAGGATGTGGGGGGGTTTATGTGGCGCAAGGTGGAATCCTAGTCTTACTAGGATTCTATCTTATGACTTGTTTTAATTTGGTTTCTCAAACCAAATCAAACCAAAATTAGATCAACTCAATTAAAATAGGTCTTAACCTAATTAAAAATTTAATTTAATCAGATTAAATTAGATTTAAATTTGATTTAATTTTTTAATCAAATTAGAAATTAGGTTGACCCAAGTCCTAATTGAACTAGGACTAGTTTTTTCCTTGCACTTGGCTTATCCAATTAACCAATTGGACTTGATCCAATCAAGCCCAAATTAAATTTAATTGAATTATATTTAATTAGACTTAATCTCAACCCACTGACTTAATCAAATTAAGCCAATTAGCAATCAAATTGCTAATCGATCCTCCTGCAACACTTGCACTAGGTTAAATGTCAATCGTATTGATCATTTAACCCTAGAATGATTCTCAATCGTTGATCAACCATATGATCGGATCATGAACTCTAATGTGTGTGACCTCATAGGTCTGAACCTAAGCTGGTAGTACAGAAATAAATTTCTGTACCAATCGAAGTGACCATCTAGCAATGGTACCTGATGATCGGATAGGTCGAATGTGTAGAACAACATCCTTAGAATCCATGCGGATATAGTTTCCATATAATTCATCCCCTTGACCAAAATGATCATAGGACATCTCAGAGTTCAACTGTGAACTCTGATCAGGTTGTCCACATTGTATTTCAAAATATCAAATCTATCTGATGGATTATCCTGGCCAAGGTTTTGCTAAATTGAAATACAGCGACTCATTCTTCTCCAACTCTTGGAGTGGTCAATCCCATCTCGATCACACTCTGACTTTGTAAGTACTTGACTATGCCCAGAAGCCTTTCGTTGCTGAATTAAAAATTTAGTTAGTCTAGTACCAAAGCACAGTGAGTTGCTTGCAAGTCACTGAGGCGATCTCAGGTCTAAGGGACACTTATACCTATATCCCATCAGAGACATTCTCGACAGCAGAATGCTCTAGAGTTGATCACGCTCAATGATGATGTACCTTTATATCTCATCTATATGCCATACCAATGTCTCCACACTCCTTGGTTAAGAGGACAACCAACCCATATGGCCTACAGCAACCTATGCTCGATAGAAGCTGTCGTCTTTATTAACAGCTTATCATTTGGTCGTGAACAGTTTTAAGGACTAATCGATAAATCCTCTCTTTATCAAACTTAAATAGACTTAAGGACTTCATCATAACCATGGAGTTCATTAGAAGATGAAGATTTATGATGAAAATACCAAAAATATATTTTATTTGTTAACAAATCAATTACAATACTTGGTTGCTCAACCGTCAACAGCTTGACGATTGACTTTTGGGACACATTTCCCAACACGCATATCCCCAGAGGGAGATCGACAGACCAGCAAACCCCATCATGGAACGAACCATATCTAACAAGGTCCGATTCCTCCTTTCAGACACACCATTATGCTGTGGTGTTCCAGGAGGAGTCCACTGAGAGAGAATCTCATTCTCCCCAAGATATGTCAGAAACTCATTGAAAAGGTATTCTCCTCCTCGATCAGATCGAAGAGTTTTAATACACTTTTCAGTTTATTTTTCTACCTCATTTCAGAATAGTTTGAACATTTCAAATGACTCCGACTTATGCTTCATTAAGTAGACATATCCATACCTCGATAGGTCATCTGTGAAGGTTATGAAGTAAAAATATCCATCTCTTACACTTGAGCTCATGGGTCCACATACATCAGAATGTACCAGACCCAAGAGTTCACTGGCTCGCTCACCTTTTTCAGTAAAAGGTGACTTGGTCATCTTCCCAAGAAGACAGGACTCACAGGTTAGAAGTGATTCACAATCACCAACTTCAAGAATTTCTTCTTGAGCCAAACTGTTTATCCTGTTCTTATTGATATGACCTAGCCTACTGTGGAGAAAATTCAGTGCAGGGGTAAAATGGTAATTTTAAATTTTTTTCAAAATTATGATTTTACAGTGAAAAAATATTAATTAATCTAATTAATTAATATAAATTTATCCTACACTAAGATCTAAATATGATATATAGCATGCATGCATTTAAATTTGAAATTCAAATTCGAACAGTAAACACTTTACTGTAATGTGTTCAGAACACAATATCTTTGTGCGGGTAGTAGATCACCATAATCTGATCACCATCAGAAGAGTCTGATCATCATGATGCAGCCATATAGCATGTCTGGCCTCTGCGGATCATCCACACGAAGCTCCCAGTCTGATCGACTCCTCACGAGTGCTAGCTCATTGTAGAGCCCTTTTAACGGCCGATGCTGATCGAACTCCTTCGATCGATGTCTGTCGATTCTTTGGATGCTCTGAATTGTCAACAAACGTGCTTGAGAGGATGTTGAAGATCTCCCTAAAATTTTATGGGCTCACGACACTCATAGCTCACTTTCTCACTTCCCGAACCCCAGGCTAAAACTCTAGGGAACTCACCGAAAACCTTGCACCCACTTTTCTTTCTTTTCTTTCTTTTTCTCTTGGAAGGATATGGACTTCCTTCTCATGCACAAGACTTCTCATGCCCTAGAATTTTTCTTCAAAAATCTTCATCTTTCACGCCCCACTCTTCTCCTCCTTATATAACAACGTCAAACCTCTTATCCAAAAGAAAGGATAAAGATGAGTAATTGTACATTTGAATTCAAATCAAATTTTGAATTCAAATGGACACCAACTCATCCCTTATCCACTAAAGGCATGAGACATGGCTTAAATTATGCATGAAGTGATTTCATGAGAAACCTTTTCTCATGTAATAAATGGAGCATAAAAAAAGGGATAAGGTGCAAAGATTGATTGCCCATTCAAATTTAAACTTTATTTTGAATTTGAATGGCCAACCAATCATCCATATCCATTCATTTGGCACATTAAAGTGGGGTGTGGAGAGGGCTTGGCATGAGAAAATAATTCATGAGAAGTTCCTTCTCATGAATTCAAATGGGTGCAATGGAAGTGAGGTGGCGCATGGAGATTGGGTCAAGATGGTTTAATTATTTAAACCAACCTAATTGAACCAAATAAGTTAGGTGCAATTAGACTAATTTAAACCCAACTTAATTAGGTTTAATTAGACTCAATAAAATCCTAATCAAATCAAGAATTGACTAAGCCCAACCCCTGATCAAATCAGGGACCAAACCATCTCGACGATTAGGTCAACTCTTAACCTAATTGGGTCAAACCCAACTGAATCCAATTCAATTGAACTTGATCCAAAAATAATTACTCAATCAAATTAAGTTAATTAGTGATCAAATCACTAATTAAATCTCTCATAAATACTGAGTCCAAATTTGATGGGCAATCAAGCATCAGAATTCATCGATACGTAATCCTGATCAAAAAGTCCCAACCAGTGGGACTCTTGACCCCGGTATCCATAATGTATGGAACTAGTGATCAGAGAATCCTGATTCTTGATCACTGAGTCCCAAACATGTAGGATTCTACATCAGCCATCAGATCAGATAAGAACCTCTAATATGTGTGACCCCGCAGGTTTAAACCTAAGCCGGTAGCACAGGAATCAATTCCTGTACTAATCGAAGTGACCATCTAGCAATGGTACCCGACGTTCGGATAGGTCGAAGAGTCGCAATCACAACACTCAGAACCTACATGAATATGGTTACTATATAATTCATTCTTTTGACTCCTGTGTTTAGGATGACTCAGGGTTAAACTGTCAACCCTGATCAGATCATCCGAATCATGCTCAACTCAAATAGTCCTGTGACTCCTCACAAGGACTACCCTGGCCAAGATTTTGCTAAATTGAAACATGACTGCACACAGCTCCTAAACTGGAGTGGTCAATCCCATCTTGACACACGCACCGATAAGTCAAGTACTTGACTACACCCAGTAGCCTTCCGTCACTGAATTAAAAATTCAAGTAGTCCAGTGCCTAAGTGCAGTGAGTTGTTTGCAAGTCACCGTGGGGGTCTCAGGTCGGAGGGATATTTATACCCATATTCCATCAGAGCAAATCTTGACAGCAGAAATAGCTCCAGAGTCAGTCACGTTCAGTGCAGATGTATCCTTATATCTCACCTGTATGCCATACCAGTGTCTCCACACTCATTGGTTAAGAGGACAACCAACCTATATGGTATACAATGACCTATGCTTGATAAATATTGTCGTCCTTGATAACAACGTATCATTTGGTCACGAATAGATTTAAGGACTAAACGATAAATCCTCCTTTGTCGAGTCTAAATAGTCCTAAGAACTTCACCACAACATAGGAGTTCATTAGAAGATAAAATATTTTGTGATGAAAAATATCAAAATAATTTTTATTAATTCATAATTCATGTACATATACAAAAATGAGCATAACTATCAACAGGCTGATGATTGGCTTTGGGACACTATTCCCAACACCTACAGTGCTAAAGGTAGACTTCTGACACATTATCTATTCTAAGGCATTACCGAAGGTTTGAACAACATTAACAGGTTGTGATAGTAAGTAAATTTCATTATTTAGTTGTCCAACAAATATTACAACACTATTCAAAATAATATTGCAAACATTTTTTTTATTAAAAATTCATAACCGTACATGGCCAAAAGGCTTACAGAAATAATATTTAATAAAAAGCTTGGACAATAGTGACATTCACTCAGAATTACATTACGAGAACTGATTACAAGGTTCATGATTCTTAAAGCTAGAACTGGAATTTTGCTTCCATCTCCAGCGTTCAGGAATCTCTCGCCTTCATCAAATCTCCTACTGATCTGTAGACCCTGCATCGAATTACAGATATGATAAGGGCTTCCGGTATCCAATACCCATGCAGTAGTATCACAAATGAAAAAGTTGCAAGGTGTTATCATATAATTACCTTGCTTCTTCTTCGGCCTGTTCGGATCCAGGGAGGCAATGTATAGAGGACAATTCCTCTTCCAGTGTCCCTGCTTCTTGCAAAAGAAGCACTCTGCCTGGCTCTAGTCGGGCTTGTGCTTCTTGGTCTGATCCTGTGCTGACGTCCCAGCATGCGACTGCACCTTCTTATTCTTCTTCTTCTTGTTCTTCTTTCCTTTCTTAAAGGGTCGACGACCAGAAGAAGACCCTCCCACAACATTCACCGACTCCTTATGGAGCTGGTGGTCCTTCTCAAAGTTCTGTAGCAACCCCAACAAACCGTGTAGTTCACTGCAGGCTTTGTCATTCGAAAATGAGTAAGGAAGGGGAGGAAGGACTTGGGCAAAGAATTAAGGATCGCATCCTTAGCGAGCTGCTCATGCAAGGAAAAGTCTAGTTTACTTAGGTGCTCAATCATTTCGATCATGTACAGTACATGATCAGTGACTGAGGCCCCATCTCTCATCTGAGCATTGAAAATGGCACAACTAGTTTTGTGCCTTTCAACATAGTCAAGCGTGCCAAAGGAGTCGTTCAATATTTGAAGCATCTCCTGTGGTTGGACGTTCTCAAACCTGCGGCTAAACTCATCATTCATTATCGCCAGCATTATGCACCGAACGGTGGTGCGATCGTTGAGCCACTTTTGGTAAGTATCTCGGACCATGCCTCTAGTGTTCGGGGCTGGCTCCTCGGGTGCTGGATCTGTTACTACATAAAGGATCCACTTATGCTCAAGGATAATTTTTAATTTTTGATACCAGTTATCAAAATTAGGTTCCATGAGCTTGTCATTATCTAATAATGACCGGAGCGACAGGGTAGTGGCCATAGCTGCATAAAGAAAAACCAGACCTTTATTAGTATATAAATTATTAATACTAAAGACTTGGACTTTAGTCTAAAGTTTCTCCCAGTATTTTTACGAACTGGTAGCCTCAACCTCTAATTTGAGGAATTACTTTAATTCCTTAGTAGGTATTAGAATCCACACAGACCACACATGAGCCCAACTTTGGTTGGTCAACCCATGTGCATCTATGGGTAGGTTCATAATCAGTTATTTTCCTAAACAACTTCTAGTAATTAATTTTTCCCCAGAACCTAATCAGTAGGTTTTGGCCTTCACTGAAAAGATCTGGTTAGGTCCAACCATTAATATGACTTGATTTGGTGAATCGAACCAATAAATGATCAGGCCCGACTTTGGTCGGCCAACCTGACCACCACCAGAAAGACTCAACCAAATTATCATACTATAAATGATAATTCCATTAGTCAATAAGCACCAGGGCTTTGGGCCTCCAGTGATTATTAAACTAATGGACTCATTATCGCTCACTTAATGGGAGGCTATGACTTAGTTGTTACTATAACTTAATCATTTTAGGGACCTAATAATTTTGAGGAATTTATTAAAGGATAGAAGAGAAAAAATTAACCAACCAATTTTAATCCTCCCACTGACTTCACCAAGTCAGATTAAAAAGGATTTAATTAAAGCCGACATTAGGAGCACCTAAATCAGTCACATTGATTTACCTAATGACATGGGTGAGCCCTAATCACCAAGTGATCTAATCAAAACCTAACTCACCAGGTTGGTCAGGTAAGTGAGATCAGTGGTGGGGATATGCCATTAACTCGTCAGAGATCGAATCAATGTGAGTAGCTCCTACTTAAGAACCACTGGTCAAACTGTCGAACTTACCTTAGACACCAACCGGTTCATTAGTTTTAATTTAATCAACTTAGTAAATAAGGTTCCACCACGTAGCCATGAATTAAGTCCATCTTGGTCTAGTTAAAGATATGGACCCATTCAACTACAACTATTGGAGTTGAATCTAGAGTGTCCTTAACCTAATCTAGTTCAATTTTTGATTAGATTTGATCAATTACTCTAATTTAGTCCATTTCTTTAAGCTAACCATAGGTCTAACCCAATTATGGACCTAATCCATCTAACCCATTGACCCACAAGTTTATGCAATTGTCTTAGGTTTTAATTCACAATTCTAGACCAACTTGACAACAGTTAATTCTTTTAATTAAGTATTTGGACTGATGGGTCAGGGTTTGGTATTTTGAAAATAATTTTTAAATTTGAAAAGTTTTATTTTTTGTTCACCAAATATGTTGACTCATTTCACAAATAGATCAGCACATTTCATAAACAGCAATCCTATTGCTAATTACATAACAAAAAATAACTCAATCAAAATAAATCATGAATATTCCTTTAGATCTAATCTAACACATTTATGATAAATTTTATAATTGAACCTTTACAAATAAGTTCTTTCACTGCTTCATCTGCATGGGATATAATTGTAGCGGCACCCCTACCACCATAGGAGAACCCCATCGAATGGAAGGAGAGGGCCTTTAAACCCTATTTTTCTCTTATGACCGGACGACCATGGCAACCAATCCAATTAGACTACTTACTACTTGGATCAAGTATATCTAAATATACCAATTTCAAAATTTAAATTTTAAATTTTAAATTTTAAATTTTAAATTTCAAATTTCAAACAAATTTTAAATTTTAAATTTTTGAATTTTAAATTTTAAATTTTAAATTTGAATTTCAACTAAATTTTAAATTTCAAATTTTGAATTTTGAATTTTAAATTTTTGAATTTTAAATTTTTGAATTTTAAATTTCAAATTTTAAATTTTAAAATTCAAATTTCAAATTTTGAATTTCAAATTTCTGAATTTTGAATTTTGAACAAATTTCAAAATTCAAATTTTAAATTTAAACTTTTAGATTACAACTTAATCTATTCATGCAAATATATATATCATATTTTAGAACCTGCTCTGATACCATTTAAAGTGAATTTCAGAACAGGGGTAAAATGATAATTTTAAAACTTTTTTAAAATCATTATTTTATAGTAAAAAATATTAATTAATCTAATTAACTAACATCTATTTATCCTATACTAGGATCTAAATATGATGTATACATAACATGCATTTAAATTTGAAATTCAAATTTCTTTAGTAAATAATTTACTGTTATGTGTTCAGAACATATTACCTTTGTGCGGGTAGTTGATCGTCGTAATTTGATCACCGTCAGGAGGGTTTGATCATCGTAATGCAGCCACACAGTGTGTCTGACCTCTGTGGATCGTCCACATGAAGCTTCCGATCTGATCGGCTCCTCATAATGCTAGTTCGTGACTGAACCCTTTTGATGGCTGATGTTGATCGAACTCTTTTGATCGATGTTTGCCGACTCTGCAGACACTCTGGATCATCAGCAAAAATGGTAGAGAGGTTGATGATGCTCTCCCTAAAGTTTGGTGGGCTCACGACACTCGTAGCTCACGTTCTCACTTCCCGAACCCTAAGCCAAAACCTTAGGGTACACTCCAAAGAAACTTGCACCCACTTGTTTCTTTCTTTTCTCTCCTTTTTCTTTTCTTTTCTCATGCAAGAAACCTCTCTCACGCCACCTTTTTTTCTCAGATGTTCTGTATGCATGCCCTCTCTTATCTCCTTTTTAAAACGATGCAAGACCGCATCTTTGCAGCATTTTTACCGCGTGAGAGGATAAAGATAAGTGGTTGTTCATTTGAATTCAAATCCTCAAATGCCAACCAACTCATTCCTATCCACTCTACACATGAGAAGAGAGGGGCGTGAGCTCTCTTGTGCATGGAGAGTTTACACGAGAAACTCTTTCTCGTGTAAAGAAAATGGCGCACAAAAGGATAAGGACATGGCGCATGGGATTAGTTATCCATTTAAATTCAAACACCCTTTGAATTTGAATGGCTAACAAATCATGTTTATCCAAATAATTGGCACACAAGTGTGGGCGTGGGAAGGCCTTTGCATGGGAGAAAATTTATGAGAAGTTATTTCTCATGAATTCAAATGGGCGCAGAAGAAGTGAGGTGGCGCAGGGAGTTGAGGTCAAGGTGGTTTCTAATTTTAAATCAACCTAATTGAACCAACTTAATTAAAATAAGTTAGGTCCAATTAGACTAATTTAAATTCAACATAATTAGGCTTTATTAGACTCAATAAAATCCTAATCAAATCAGAAATTGACTAAGCCTAACCCCTGATCAAATCAGGGACCAAACCACTTCGGCGATTAGGTCAACTCTTAACCTAATCGGATCAAACTCAATTGAATCCAATTCAATTGGACTTGATCCAAAAATAATTACTCAATCAAATTTAGTTAATTAGCGATCAAATCACAAATTAAACCTCTCATAAATACTGAATCCAAATCCAATGGGCAAGCGGACATCAAAGTCCATCGATATGAAACCTTGATCAAAAAGTCCCAAACCAGTGGGACTCTTGACCCCGGTACCCAAAATGTGTGGGACTCATGATCAGAGAATCCTGATTCTCAATCATAAAGTCTCAGATATGTAGAACTCATAGTCCACGAGTATTAGGACTCTTCATCAGCCATCAGATCTGATAGGAACCTCTAATGTGTGTGACCCCGCAGGTTCGAACCTAAGTCGGTAGCACAGGAACCAATTTTTGTACTAATCGAAGTGACCATCTAGCAATGGTACCTGATGTTTGGATAGGTTAAATAGTCACAATCGTAACACTCAAAATCTATGTGAATATGGTTACTGTATAATTCATCCTTTTGACCCCTGTGTTTAGGACGACTCAGGGTTAAACTGTCAACCCTGATCAGATCATCAGAATCGTGCTCAACTCAAACAGTCTTGTGACTCCTCACTAGGATTACCCTTGCCAAGGTTTTGCTTAATTGAAACATAACTGTACACAGCTCCTGAACTGGAGTGGTCAATCCCATCTTGACACACGCACCGACAAGTCAAGTACTTGACTACACCCAGCATCCTTCCATCACTGAATTAGAAATTCAGGTAGTCCAATGCCTAAGTGCAGTGAGTTGCTTGCAAGTCACCATAGCGGTCTCAGATCGGAGGGATATTTATACCCATATCCCATCGGAGAAAATCTTGACAGTAGAAATAGCTCCGGAGTCGGTCATGTTCAGTGCAGATGTACCCTTACATCTCACCTATATGCCATATCAGTATCTCCACACTCTTTGGTTAAGAGGACAACCAACCCATATGGCACACAACGACCTATGCTTGATAAATGTTATCATCCTTGGTAACAACGTATCATTTGATCGCGAACAGGTTTAAGGACTAAACGACAAATCCTCCTTTGTCGAGTCTAAATAGTCCTAAGGACTTCACCACAACACAGGAGTTCATTAGAAGATGAAACAATTTGTGATGAAAAATATCAAAATAATTTTTATTAATTTATAATTTATATACTAATATAAGAAAGAGTACAATCATCAATAGGCTGACGATTGGCTTTGGGACACTATTCCCAACAGTAAGGAGGTTAGGGTGAAGAGTCCAACAATGTTTGGACTCTTCGATATGTTGTCGCCCCTTCTCACAAATCCATGCCAAATAAACATGGGATGCCCCAACCAAATATTTTTCATGATAAATCAAATCTCCATCTGATTTTTCACATGGAAAACTTTCTCAAAATATCGCACAAAAGAAAGAGAATAAAGAAGTGTGCGGCAAGTTTTTATAGATAAAGTCAAATCATTCCAATATGGTAAGTTATTCAAATCATATTTGAACCTACCATATAACACTAGATCTTATCCATTTTTGGACATGAGAAAGGAAGGGTGGAGGGCCTTTTGCATGGTGAAAACTTTATGTAAAAACCTTTTGTGCATGATGAGAAGTGGCATCCAAAAACTGTGGCGTAAGGGAAGAGGAGTCCAATCTTTTATGGACTCTTGGTTTCCTTATTTGACTCCAAACCAAATTACATCTAGTTAAGCACAAATAAATAGATAAGACTCAATCTAATTAGGTTCATAATTTTTTTTTCAAATTCTAATCCAATTAAAAATTGATTGAACCAAACTCCTGATCAAATTGAAGGAACCAGATCTAGGGTATCAGGGTTAGATCTTGAAACTTTTTCAAGATCAGACAGCGAAAGATTAAAATAAATCAAAATTTATCTTATAAAATTAGAAAATTACTAGATCTAAAATCCTATTAAATAATTATTACATAGTTTTAAATTAAAATTTAAAATATAAAGAGCAAGAACTACATGTTGATCATATCAATATGTTTCTATACTACATCTAATGTATGTAAAATATAATAGATCAGATCTATTACCTTGCAAGTTAGATGTTCTAACTTTGCTGATCCGAACTTGAGGATGATGTTATGAGCCACACATACATCTGACCTCTAGGAGTCATCCACACGAGCCCACGAATCATGATCAGAAGTCTTGGTCTAGGAAATCAGCACAGTATGCTAGACTGTGCTGATCCTTCTTCGATGGTTGATCAGATGCCTCTTTCTTCTTGATTTAGACTCTTTCAAAGATGAAAAGTAGGAGAAAGAGTTTTAGATATGAGACACTCTCAGAAAACTCATAGATGGAGGAAGGGAAGAGGTGAACTCAGCAACCCTAAAAGAAGACCCTCTTCTTCTTCTCTTTTCTCTAACCCAGACATATAGTCTTGTGTCTATTATATCTCCACACCCTAACACTCTTTCTCCCTAATTTTTACAAACCCAAAAGGTCTCTCAATGCTCTATAATCCATAAAAATCTCAAGAAAAAATTCATATTAAATAAAGAGATATGAAGAATCTTTATCTAGGTCAAATACCTAGTCAAGGAAAATCCAAACAGGGCAAGACAAGTGGTGCCCAACTCTTGAGCACCTCCTCCTTCTTTTTCAACCATGGACCACCAGGAAAGGGCACACGATATGTGCTATAAAAGTTACAAAAATCTCAAAAAAAATCTAAGAAAAATCAGTGCCATAAGGAAAGAGTTTTGGTTTCTTAAAATTCTATCTCGTAGAATTTGAAATCCAAACTAATTCTTACTTTGACTTGGTCCACAACCACATTCCATGTAAGAGAGAAAGAGTGGAAAGCTTTGTACATGTGTGAAGGCCTAGGAGAGAAGGTTTTGTCGCATAAAATAAGAGAGAGTGGGTGTGGGGGGCTAAGGTGGCGCAAGATGGAATCCTAGTCTTACTAGGATTCAATCTATGACTTGTTCAAATTTGGTTTCTCAAACCAAATCAACCCAATTAAAATAGATCTTAACCCAATTAAGAACTTAATTTAATTAGATTAAATTATATTTAAATCTAATTTAATTTTTTAATTCAATTAAAAATTAGGTTGATCCAAGTCCTAATTGAATTAGGACTAGTTTTTTCTTACACTTGGTTATCCAATAAACCAATTGGACTTGATCTAATCAAGTCCAAACGAAATCTAATTAAATTATATTTAATTAGACTTAATTTCAGCCCATTGACTTAATCAAATTAAGCCAATTAGTAATTGAATTGTTAATCGATCCTCCTGCAACACTTGCATTAGGTTAAATGTCAATAGTATTGAGCGTTTAACCCTAGAACGATTCTTAATCATTAATCAACCATCCGATCGGATCATGAACTTTAATGTGTGTGACCTCATAGGTCCAAACCAAAGTCAATAGCATAGAAATAAATTTTTGTACCAATCGAAGTGACCATCTAGCAATGGTACCCAACGATCGGATAAGTCGAATGTGTAGAACAACATCCTTAGAACCCATGCGGATATAGTTTCCATATAATTCATCTCCTTGACCAAAATGCTCATACGACACCTTAGAGTTCAACTGTCAACTCTGATCAGATTGTCCACATTGTATTTCAAAATATCAAATCCATCTGATGGATTATCCTGGCCAAGATTTTGCTAAATTGAAATATAGCGACTCATTCTTCTCCAACTCTTGGAGTGGTCAATCCCATCTTGATCACAGTCTGACTTCACAAGTACTTGACTGTACCCAGAAGCCTTCTGTCATTGAATTAAAAATTTAGTTAGTCCAGTACCAAAGCACAGTGAGTTGCTTGCAAGTCACTGAGGTGATCTCAGGTCTAAGGGACACTTATACCTATATCCCATTAGAGACAATCTCGATAGCAGAATGCTCTGGAGTTGGTCACGTTCAGTGACGATGTATCCTTACATCTCATCTGTATGCCATACTAGTGTCTCCACACTCCTTGATTAAGAGGATAACCAATCCATATGGCCTACAGTGATCTATGCTCGATAGAAGCTGTCGTCCTTATTAACAGTCTATCATTTGGTCATGAACAGTTTTAAGGACTAATCGATAAATCCTCTCTTTATCGAACCTAAATAGTCCTAAGAACTTTATCACAACAATAGAGTTCATTAGAAGATGAAAATTTATGATGAAAATATCAAAAATATATTTTATTTATTAACAAATCAATTAGAATACAAGGTTGCTCAACCGTCAACAGGTTGACGATTGGCTTTTGAGACATATTTTCCAACAACTCTCACTTATCCTAAAGCCACTCGACACAGTATCTAATACCCATCTTCGACTTGTGGTTGTCGAACTCCTTTATCGTCAGGACTTTAGTGAAGGGGTCAGTCAAGTTCTCCTTTCCATCGATCTTCTGAAGGTCGACGTCACCTCGATCTACGATCTTCAGGATCAGATGAAAGCAGTGCAAAATGTGCTTCGTCCACTGGTGTGCTTTGGGTTTCTTTACCTGAGCAATAGCACTAGTGATGTCATAGTAGAGTAGGACCAGACCATCGAGGGAGGGTGCTACTCCGAGCTCAGTGATGAATTTTCTCAGCCACAGCTTTCTTCGCAGCATCTGATGCTGCAATGTACTCCACCTCACAAACAGAGTCTGTCACAGTATGCTGCTTGGAACTCTTCCAGCAGATGGCTCCACCATTTAGAGTAAAGATATAACCCGACACACTTCTGCTGTCATCATGGTCAGATTGAAAGCTGGAGTCTGTGAACCCCACAAGTTTCAGATCTAACTCGCCATAAACCAACCATTGGTCCTTAGTATTTCTCAAATACTTAAGGATGTCTTTAACCACTTTCCAATGATTTTCTCCAGGATCAGATTGGTATCTACTCACTACTCCTAGTGAGTATGCCACATCTGGCTTTGTACATGTCATGGCATACATGATAGATCCCACGGTCGAAGCATATGGGATTCTACTCATACGCTCTCTCTCTTCAGGAGTTATCGGACAATCCTTCTTAGAGAGAGAAATTTTATGACCTATCGGTAGATAGCCCTTCTTGGAATTCTCCATGCTGAACCTCTTCAGTACAGTGTCTATGTACGTGGACTGGAATAACCCAAGCATCTTTTTAGATCTATCCCTATAGATTTTCATCTCTAGGATGTAGGATGCTTCACCCAAGTCCTTCATGGAGAACTGCGATGACAACCAAACTTTTATTCTCTGTAGTGCGGGGATGTCATTCTCGATTAAGAGAATGTCATCCACGTACAAGACAAGGAATACAACAACTGAACTATTTGCCATTTATAGATGTAGGGCTCTTCTCCATTTTTAACGAAGCCATACGTTTTGATCACCTTATCAAAATGCATATTCCAACTTTGAAAAGCTTGCTTCAATCCATAAATGGATCTCTGAAGCTTGCACACCTTGGACTCATCTGTGGATGTAAACCCCTCAAGTTGTATCATATACACCTTTTCGGTCAGCTCTCCATTCAGGAAAGCTATTTTTACATCCATCTGCTAGATCTCATAATCCAGATGGGCAGCTATTGCAAGCATTATCTGAATGAATTTGAACATTGCCACAAGAGAAAATATCTCATTATAGTCAATACCATAATGTTGATGATACCCCTTAGCAACCAGACGGGCTTTATAGATCTCCACCTTTCCGTCTGCACCCTTCTTCCTTTTGAAGACCATTTACACCCAATGGGTTTAACTCCTTCAGGTGGGTCAACCAATGTCCATACATCATTGACCTTCATAGACTCCATTTCCGATTTCATGGCTTCAAGCCATTTCTCAGAATCAAATCTCTACATTGCATCCATATAGGTGATCGGATCCTCATTGTTCTCATCGAGTTTGATGAGATTACCATCTCAGATCAAGAAACCATAATATCTGTCTAGCTGACGTGGTACTCTATCGGATCGCCTTAATGGTGCAGGTACATTGGGCTCCGGATCTAATCTAATCAAATCCGACTCAAGTTCAGCTATTGGTGTCGGTCCTTCTACCTGTTGAACTTCATCAAGTTTAACCTTAGAGGCAATGGTTCCTTCACCAAGGAACTCTTTTTTTAAAAAGATTGTCTTAAGACTGACGAACACCTATTGTTCATCAGCATGGTAGAAAAAATATCCTTTGGTCTCTTTGGGGTACCCTATGAATGTGCAATTGTCAGACCTAGGTCCAAGTTTATCTGCAACTAACCGTTTGACATAGGTCGGGCACCTCCAGACCCTAAGGTGTGAAAGTGCTGGCTTACGCCCAATCCATATCTCATATGGAGTCTAAATTACAGACTTACTTGGAATACTATTTAACAGATAACAGGCCGATTCGAGTGCATATCCCCAGAAAATATCGGCAAGCTGGCAAAACCCATCATGATTCAGACCATGTCTAATAGAGTCTGATTTCTCCTTTCAGACATACCATTATGCTGTGGTATTTCTGGAGGAGTCCATTGGGAGAGAATCCTATTCTCTCCTAGATATGTGAGAAACTCACCAGAAAGGTATTTTCCTTCTCGATCAGATCGAAGAGTTTTAATACTCTTTTCAGTTTATTTTTCTACTTTACTTCGAAATCATTTGAATATTTCAAATGGATCCGACTTATATTTTATCAGATAGACATATCTATATCTGGATAGATCATCTATGAAAGTGCTGAAGTAGAAATATCCACCTCTAGTACTTGTGCTCATGGGCCCGCATACATCAGTATGTACTAGGCCCAAGAGCTCAGTAGCTCTCTCATTTTTTTTAGTAAAAGGTGATTTGGTTATTTTACCAAGAAGACAGGACTCACAGGTTGGAAATGATTCACAATCACTGACTTCGAGGATTCCCTCTTGAGTCAATCTATTTATCCTATTCTTATTTATATGACCTAGCCTATAGTGCCATAAGTAGATATCTGATATACTATCTAATCTAGGGTGCTTGCCTGTAGAATAGACTACGTTAACAAATTGTGATAACATATACACATCATTGTTCAAATATCCACAAAAAATAGTAACACCATTCACAACAATATTACAAACTTGTTTCTTTATTGAAATTTCATAATCATTTTTGGCCAGAGGCCTACAGAAATAATATTTAAAAAGAAACTAGGACAGAAATGACAATCATTAAGAATAACGGTATGGGACTCAAATACATGTTTCAAGATTTCTAATGCTAGAACTGGAACTGATCTTCCATCTCCAACGTTTAGGAACCTCTCGTCTTGCTCGAATCTCCTACTAACCTACAACCCCTGCAATGAATTGCAAATATGGTAAGGGCTATCGGTATCCAATACCCAGTCACTTATATCACAAATAAAGAAATTATAAGGAGTTATCATATAAATACCTTGGCCAGCAATAGCTTGCTTCTTTCTCTGCCTGTTCGGATCCAGAGAGGCAATGTACTAAGGACAGTTCCTCTTCCAATGCCTCTGCTTCTTGCAAAAGAAGCATTCAGCTTGACTCTTATCGGGCTTGATCTTTTTGGTCTGGCCGTACACTGATGTCCCAGCCTGAACTTGTACTTTCTTGACTTTCTTCTTCTTGTTCTTCTTCCCTTTCTCAAAGGGTCGAGAACCAGAAGACGAACCTCCCACTAAGTTCACAGACTCCTTGTGGAGTTGGTGATCCTTCTGAAAGTTCTGAAGCAACCCCAGTAACCCGTGGTAGTTTACTTCAGGCTTTGTCATTCTATAATGAGTGAGGAATGGGAGATAAGACTTGGCCAGTGAGTTTAGTATTGTATCTTTCCCAAGCTGCTCATGCAAGGGAAAGCCGAGCTTGCTCAAATGCTCCATTAGCTCGATCATGTACAATACATGATCAATGACAAAGGCACCATCTCGTATTTTAGCATTGAAGATGGCACAACTAGTCTTATGCCTCTCCACGTCATCGGGTGTGCCAAAGGTATCCTCCAACACTTGAAGCATATCCTTTGGCTGAACCATCTCAAATCTGTGATTGAACTCATCACTCATGGCAGCCAGCATGATGCAGCTCACCGTGATCCGATCATTGAGCCACTCCTAGTAAGTATCTCTGACTATTCCATATGCATTGGCAGCTGGCTCCTCAGGTGCAGGATCCGTTATCACATATAGGATCCGTTCATACTCTAGGACTATCTTCAACTTTTGATACCAGCTACCGAAGTTGGGTCCCACCAACTTATCATTGTCCAACAATGATCGGAGCGATAAGAAAGTAGCCATATCTGTACAAAGAAAAATCATAACTTAATTAGTAATTAATTCATTAAACCTAAAGATTTGAACTTTAATCAAAAAGTTTCTCCCACTATTTTATTTGAATTGGTAGCCTCTACCTCCAATTCGAGGAATTACCTTAATTTCTTAGTGGGTACTAGAATCCACTTAGACTACACACAAGCCCAACTTTGGTTGGCCAACAGATGTACATCTAAAGGTAAGTTCATAACCAATTATTTCTCTAAATAATTTTTAGTAATTTTAATTTTGCCCCAATCCCTAATCAGTAGGCTTTGGCCTCCACTGAAAAGGTCTGATTAGGTCCAACCATTAATATGACCATACTTGGCCCATCTAGCCAATGAATGATTAGGCACAACTTTGGTTGACTAACCTAACCACTATTTAGGAAGATGCAGTCAAGAAATCATATTATGAATGACAATTCCATCAGTCGATAAGCACCAGACCTTTGGGCCTCCAATGATTATCCAACTGATGGACCCATTATCATCCACTTAATGGGAGGCTATGATCTAGTTATCACCATAACTATTTCATTTTAAGGACCTAATAATTTTGGAGGATTTAATTGATTTAGAAGAGGAGGTTAGATGAACCAGCTTATCATGATCCTCCCACTGGCTTCATCAAGTCAGCTTAAGGGAGACCATTAAAAGGGCTAGTCTAGGAGTACCTAAATCAGTCACACTGATTTACCTAGCTGACATGGGTCAGCTCGAAAAGTCAAGTGATTTGATCAAAATATAATTTCACCAAAAGTCCAAGTAAGTTCGATCGGTGGGAGGGTCTGTCAAAACTTACCTTAGACACCATCAGAAATGGCCAGGTAAGCGGGCTACCAATTAAAAACCACCGGTCTGGTTTACCTTAGACACCAACTGGTTTAATTAGTTTTGATTAGATCAACCTAACAGTTCATGCTAAACCACTTAGCCAAGAATCAAGTCCATTTGGTTCTCATTAAAGACATGGACTTAATTAACTACAACTATTATAATTGATCTAAAGAATTCTTGACCTAATCTAAGATAACAATTGATTAGATTTAGTAAATTCTCTAATTAAGTCCATCTTTAATCTAACTTTAGATCTAACCCAATTAATGGACCTAATTCCCACTAACCCATTAACCCAATGTGTTATGATTTGTGTCTTAGGTTCTTCAATTCACAATCCTAGAACTTAATCAAACAACTTCTTAATTCTCAATTAACAATGGCTTAATCTACATGTCTTTGGTACTATCCTACATCCACAGGATAATCCAAACAAATTATCTCGGAAGCGAGAGGGAAACCTCATCTCGACAAAGTCGAAGGCCCGATTCTCTTTAGATCGGATGGGGGGAGAGGCCCTACAACACCCAAATGCGCCCCCATAGCCCTGTTAGGGACAGGAGGAGAACCTTGCCCTAACTTGAGCAAAGTCAAAGGCTCAGTTCCCTTTAGACTGGATGGGGGGAGAGGCCCTACAACACCCAAATGCACCCCCACAGCCCTGTTAGGGACAGGAGGAGAACCTCGCCCTAACTTGTGCAAAGTCAAAGGCCCGATTTCCTTTAGATCGGATGGGGGGAGAGGCCCTACATCGCCCAAATACGCCCCCACAGCCCTGTTAGGGACAGGAGGAGAACCTCGTCCTAAGTTGAGCAAAGTCGAAGGCCCGATTTCCTTTAGATCGGATGGGGGGAGAGGCCCTACAATGCCCATACGCGCCCCCACAGTCCTATTAGGGACAAAAGGAGAACCTCGCCCTAATTCGAGCAAAGTCGAAGGCTCAGCTCTCTTTAGGCCGAAAGGTGGGAAGGGCCCAGCAACGCCCATATGAATGGCCACGGCCGCACTAGAGACAAGACGAGGACCTCGTTCTAACCAGAGCTGAAACCTGTTACCACAGGAATGGGAGAAGAACCTCATCCCATTGGGAAATGTGTCCCAAAAAGCCAATCGTCAAGCTGTTGACGGTTGAGCAACCAAGTATTGTAATTGATTTGTTAATAAATAAAATATATTTGGCATCTTCAACATAAGCTTTCATCTTCTAATGAACTCTGTTGTTATGATGAAGTCCTTAGGACTATTTAAGTTCGATAAAGAGAGGATTTATCGATTAGTCCTTAAAACTGTTCACGACCAAATAATAAGCTGTTAATAAGGACGACAGCTTCTATCGAGCATAGGTCGCTGTAGGCCATATGGGTTGGTTGTCCTCTTAACCAAGGAGTGTGGAGACACTGGTATGGCATACAGGTGAGATGTAAGGGTACATCATCATTGAACGTGACCAACTCCAGAGCATTCTGCTGTCGAGAATGTCTCTGATGGGATATAGGTATAAGTGTCCCTTAGACTTGAGATCGCCTCAGTGACTTGCAAGCAACTCACTGTGCTTTGGTACTGGACTAACTGAATTTCTAATTCAGGAACAGAAGGCTTCTGGGCACAGTCAAGTACTTGCAAAGTCAGAGTGTGATCGAGATGGGATTGATCACTCCAAGAGTTGGAGAAGAATGAGTCGCTGTATTTTAATTTAGCAAAACCTTGGCCAGGGTAATCCATCAGATGGATTTGATATTTTGAAATACAATGTGGACAACTTGATCAGAGTTGACAGTTAAACTCTGGGGTGTCCTATGATCATTTTGGTCAAGGGGATGAATTATATGAAAACTATATCCGCATGGGTTCTAAGGATGTTGTTCTACACATTCGACCTATCCGGTCGTCGGGTACCATTGCTAGATGGTCACTTCGATTGGCATAGGAATTTGTTTCTATGCTACCGGCTTAGGTTTGGACCTATGAGGTCACACACATTAGAGTTCATGATCCGATCAGATGGTTGATCAATGATTAAGAATCGTTCTAGGGTTAAATGATCAATACGATTGACATTTAACCCAGTGCAAGTGTTGCAGGAGGATCTATTAGCAATTCGATTGCTGATTGGCTTAATTTGATTAAGCCAATGGGCTGAGATTAAGTCTAATTAAATATGATTTAATTAGATTTAGTTTGGGCTTGATTGGATCAAGTTCAATTGGTTTATTGGATAAGCCAAGTACAAGAAAAAACTAGTCCTAGTTCAACTAGGACTTGGATCAATCTAATTTCTAATTTGATTAGAAAATTAAATCAGATTTAAATCTAATTTAATCTAATTAAATTAAGTTTTTAATTAGGTTAAGACCTATTTTAATTAGATTGATCTAATTTTGATTTGATTTGGTTTGGGAAACCAATTTAAAACAAGACATAAGATAGAATCCTAGTAAGACTAGGATTCCACCTTGCGCCACATAAGCCTTCCCCACGCCCTCTCTCTTATTCAACGCCAATCTCCACTTATTTTGTGTGACAAAAGCCCTCTCCCAGATCTCTCCCACGTTCACAAAAGGTCTCCTCTCTTCTTTCTTACATGGAAGGTGGTTTGGATCAAATCTAAAAGGAATAAGTTTGGATTTCGAATTCTATGAGATAGAGTTTTAGAAATCCAAAACTCTTTCAATTTTGCACCGAATTTATCCAAATTTTTTTTGGAATTTTTGTGATTTTTAGGGTATATATTGTACACCCTTTTCTGGTGATCCATGTATAAAATATGAAGGAGGTGCTCAAGAGTTGGGCGTCCCTTAACTTGCCATGTTTGGATAAGCCTTGACTAGGTGTTTGACCTAGATAAGGACTCTATCATATCTATCTATATAAAATGAGTTTCTTCATGAAATTTTAGAGAAAGTCATATATTTGAGAGACCTTTATTCCATCCAAAAATCAGAGAGAAATAACTTTTGGTCGTGGAGATATAAAAGATGCAAGTTTGGGTGTCTAGAGAGAAAAACGTGAAGAAGAAGAGGGTCTTCTTCTAGGATTTTTGTTTTCATATCTTTCCTCCCTCCATCTTGAGTTTCCTGAGAGTATCTCAGATCTGAAACTCCTCCTTCTACTTTCCATCTTTGGAAGAGTCCAAATCAAGAAGAAGGAGGCACCTGATCAACCATCAAAGAAGGATCAGCACAGTACTAGCATACTGTGCTGATTTCCTGAAGCAGAACTTCTGATCGAGATTCGTGGGCTCGTGTGGATGACTCGAGAGGTCGGACGTGTGTGAGGCTTGCAACATCATCCTCAAGCCCAGATCAACAAGGTTAGAACGTCTAACTTGCAAGGTAATAGATCTGATCTATTGTTTAATACATACATTAAATGTAGTATAGAAACATGTTGATATGATCAACATGTAGTTCATGCTATATTTATATATTTTAATTTTTAATTTAATGCTATATAATAATCATGTAATAGGATCTTAGATTTAGAGATTTTTTAATTTTAGAAAATAAATTTTGATTTATTTTAGTCTTCCGCTGTATGATCTTGAAAAAGTTTCAAGATCTAACCCTGAAATCCTAGATATGGTTCCTACAATTGGTATCAGAGCAAGGTTTTTTATTACATGATTATTTATACATGCTTAGATTATTTCTTAGATTAGATCTAATTTATAATCTGATTATTAAATTTGAAATTAAAATTTTAGATCAATCACAAACTGCAAGGTTGTCCTGCTGTAAGGTTTACCCCTTACAGTGCAAAGGTTGTCCTAGTTTGTGTAGATCTATCTTTAATCATAAATTTGTTAGATATGATCTAGATTAAATTTATAATTTATTAGATTTAAAAGGTGTTTAAATCTGAAATAAAATCTCTTTGTTAAATAATTTTTGTGCAAAGAAATTGTTTAAAGTTGAAACTGTTTCAATTACATGAACCTGTTTAGATTAGATCTAAAGTAGTTTCATGTTTATTTCACTTGCATCTTGATTATGAATCAAACATGCAATATGGTTGGTAGAATCATATTGTAAAATTATTTTACAAATATGAAAATTATTTTTTGAAAAGCCGAACCCAACCCTCAGCCCAAAACTTAATTAAGAATTAAGAAGTTATTTGATTAGGTTCTAGGATTGTGAATTGAAGAACCTAAGACACAAACCATAACACATTGGGTTAATGGGTTAGTGGGAATTAGGTCCATTAATTGGGTTAGACCTATGGTTAGATTGAAGATGGACTTAATTAGAGAATTGACTAAATCTAATCAATTGTTGTCTTAGATTAGGTCAAGGATTCTCTAGATCAATTACAATAGTTGTAGTTGGTCAAGTCCATGTCTTTAACGAGAACCAAATGGACTTGATTCTTGGCTAAGCGGTCTAGCATGAACTGTTAGGTTGATCTAATCAAAACTAATTAAACCAGTTGGTGTCTAAGGTAAATCAGACCGGTGGTTTTTAATTGGGAGCCCGCTTACCTGGCCATTTTTGATGGTGTCTAAGGCAAGCTTTGGCAGACCCTCCCACTGATCGAACTTACCTGACCTCTTGGTGAAATTATGTTTTGATCGGATCACTTGACTATTCGAGCTGACCCATGTCAGCTAGGTAAATCAGTGTGACTGATTTAGGTGCTCCTAGACCACCCTTTTAATGGTCTCCCTTAAGCTGACTTGGTGAAGCCAGTGGGAGGATCATGATAGGCTGGTTCATCTGACCTCATCCTCTAAATTATTTAAATCCTCTAAAATTATTAGGTCCTTAAAATGATAAAGTTATGGAGATAACTGAGTCATAACCTCCCATTAAGGTGTTTGATAATGAGTCCATTAACTCAATAATCATTGCAGACCCAAAGGCCTGGTGCTTGTTGACTAATAGAATTATCACTCATCATATGATGACTTGGAAGTGTCTCTTTAATGGTGGTTAGATGAGCCAACCAAAGTTGGGCTTAATCATTCGTTGGTTAGATACACCAAGTATGATCATATTAAGGGTTGGACCTAACTGGATCCTTACAGTGGAGGCCAAAGCCTACTGATTAGGTTTCTGGGGCAAAATTAAAATTACTAGAAATTGTTTAGAGAAATAATTAGTTATGAACCTACCCTTAGATGTACATGGGTTGACCAACCAAAGTTGGGCTTGTGTGCAGTCTAAGTGATTCTAGTACCCGCTAAGGAATTAGGGTAATTCCTCGAGTTGGAGGTAGAGGCTACCAATTCAAATAAAATAGTGGGAGAAACCTTTTGATTAAAGTCCAAATCTTTAAGTTTAATGAATCAATTACTAATTAGGTTATGGTTCTCCTTTGTGCAAATATGGCCACTTCTCTATCGCTCCGATCATTGTTGGACAATGATAAGTTGGAGGGACCCAACTTCGGTAGCTGATACTGAAAGTTGAAGATAGTTCTAGAGCATGAACGGATCCTATATGTGATAATAGACCCTGCACTTGAGGAGCCAGCTGTCAATGCATGTGGAACAGTCAGAGACACTTACTAGAAGTGGCTCATTGATCGGACCACGGTGCGTTGTATCATGCTGGCTGCTATGAGCGATGAGTTCAGTAGCAGATTCGAGACGGCTCAGCCAAAGGACATGCTTCAAGTGTTGGAGGATGCCTTTGACACACCCGATGACGTAGAGAGGCACAAGACTAGTTGTGCCATCTTCAACGCCAAAATGCGGGATGGTGCTCTGTCACTGATCATGTATTGTACATGATCGAGCTGATGGAATGATTGAGCAAGCTCGGCTTTCCCTTGCATGAGCAGCTTGGAAAAGATGCAATACTAAACTCGCTGCCCAAGTCTTATCTCCCATTCCTCACTCATTATAAAATGACAAAGCCTGAAGAGAACTACCACGGGTTACTGGGGTTGCTTCAGAACTTTGAGAAGGATCACCAACTTCACAAGGAGTTGGTGAACTCAGTGGGAGGTTCGTCTTCTAGTTCTCGACCCTTTGAGAAAGGGAAGAAGAACAAAAAGAAGAAAGTGAAGAAGGTGCAAGTTCAGGCTAGGACATCAGTGCAAAGCCAGACCAAAAAGATCAAGCCTGATAAGAGTCTATTCTATTGGCAAGCACCCTAGATTAGATAGTGTGTCAGATATCTACTTATGGCACTGTAGGCTAGGTCATATAAATAAGAACAGAATAAACAGGTTGAATCAAGAGGGAATTCTCGAAGTCAGTGATTGTGAATCACTTCCAACCTGTGAGTCCTGTCTTCTTGGTAAAATGACCAAGTCACCTTTTACTGAAAAAGGTGAGAGAGCTACTGAGCTCTTGGGCCTAATACATACTGATGTATGCGGGCCCATGAGTACAAGTGCTAGAGGTGGATATTTCTACTTCATAACTTTCACGGATGACTATCCAGATATGGATATGTCTATCTGATGAAACATAAATCGGATTATTTAAATGTTCAAACGATTCCGAAGTGAAGTAGAAAAACAAACTGGGAAGAGTATTAAAACTCTTTGATTTGATCGAGGAGGGGAATACTTTTCTAGTGAGTTTCTCACATATCTAGGAGAGAATGGGATTCTCTCCCAATGGACTCCTCCAGGAACACCACAGCATAATGGTGTGTTTGAAAGGAGGAATCGGACTCTGTTAGACATGGTCCGATCCATGATGGGTTTTTGCTAGCTTGTTGATATCCTTCTGGGATATGCACTCGAATCGGTCTATTATCTATTAAATAGGATTCTAAGTTAGTCTCTAATTAAGACTTCATATGAGATATGGACGAGACGTAAGCCAGCACTTTCACACCTTAGGGTCTGGGAGTGTCCGATCTATGTCAAACGATTAGTCACAGACAAACTTAGACCTAGGTCTGACAAATGCTCATTCATAGGGTACCCCAAAGAGACAAAAGATATTTTTTCTACCATGCTGATGAACAAAAGGTGTTCGTCAGTCTTAAGGCAATCTTTTTAGAAAAGGAGTTCCTTTGGTGAAGGAACCGTTGCCTCTAAGGTTGAACTTGATGAAGTTCAACAGGTAGAAGGACCGACACCAATAGCTGAACCTGAGTCGGATATGATTAGATCAGATCCGGAGCCCAATATACCTGCACCATTAAGGCGATCCGGTAGAGTACCGCGTCAGCCGGACAGATACTACGATTTCTTGGTCCGGGACGGAGATCCCATCGAACTTGATGAGAATAATGAGGATCTGATCACTTATATGGATGCAATGCAAAGACCTGATTCTGAGAAATGGCTTGAAGCCATGAAATCTGAAATGGAGTCCATGAAGGTCAACGATGTATGGACATTGGTTGACCCACCTGAAGGGGTTAAACCCATTGGGTGTAAATGGGTCTTCAAAAGAAGAGGGGCACAGACGGAAAGGTGGAGACCTATAAAGCTCGTCTGGTCGTCAAGGGGTATCGTCAACGTTATGGTATTGACTATGACGAGATGTTTTTCCCTGTGGCAATGCTCAAATCCATTCGGATAATGCTTGCAATAGCTGCCCATCTGGATTATGAGATCTGGCAGATGGATGTAAAGACAGCTTTCCTGAATGGAGAGCTGACTGAAGAGGTGTATATGATACAACCTGAGGGGTTCACATCCACAGATGAGTCCAAGGTGTGTAAGCTTCAGATATCCATTTATGGACTGAAGCAAGCTTCTCGGAGTTGGAACATGCGTTTTGATAAGGTGATCAAAACGTATGGCTTCATTAAGAATGGAGAAGAGCCCTGCATCTATAAATGGGCAAATGGTCCAGTTGTGGTATTCCTTGTCTTGTACGTGGATGACATTCTCTTAATCGGGAATGACATCCCCACACTACAGGGAATAAAAGTTTGGTTGTCATCACAGTTCTCCATGAAGGACTTGGGTGAAGCATCCTACATTTAGGGATGAAGATCTATAGGGATAGATCTAAAAGGATGCTTGGGTTATCCCAGTCCATGTACATAGACACTGTGCTGAAGAGGTTCAGCATGGAGAATTCCAAGAAGGGCTATCTACCGATAGGCCAAGAAATTTCTCTCTCTAAGAAGGATTGTCCGACAACTCCTGAAGAGAGAGAGCGTATGAGTAGAGTCCCATATGCTTCAGCCGTGGGATCTATCATGTACGCCATGACATGTACAAGACCAGATGTGGTATACTCACTAGGAGTAGTGAGTAGATACCAATCTGATCCTGGAGAAAATCACTGGAAAGTGGTTAAAGCCATCCTTAAGTATTTGAGAAATACTAAGGACCAATAGTTGGTTTATGGCAAGTCAGATCTGAAACTTGTGGGGTTCACAGACTCTAGCTTTCAATCTGACCATGATGAAGCAGGAGCGTGTCGGGTTATATCTTTACTCTGAATGATGGAGCCATCTGCTGGAAGAGTTCCAAGCTGCTACTGTGGCGGACTCTGTTTGTGAAGCGGAGTACATCGCAGCATCGGATGCTGTAAAGGAAGCTGTGTGGCTGAGAAAATCCATCACTAAGCTCGGAGTAGCATCCTCCCTCGATGGTCCAGTCCTGCTCTACTGCGACAGCACTGGTGCATAGCTCAGGCGAAGGAACCCAAAGCACATCAGCGGACGAAGCACATCTTGCGCCGCTTCCACCTGGTCCGGGAGATCGTGGATCGAGGTGACGTCGACCTACAGAAGATCGACGGAAAGGAGAACCTAGCCGACCCCTTCACTAAAGCCCTGGCAATAAAGGAGTTCGACAACCACAAGTCGAAGATGGGTATTAGATACTGTGCCGAGTGGCTTTAGGACAAGTGGGAGTTGTTGGGAAATGTGTCCCAAAAGTCAATCGTCAAGCTGTTGACGGTTGAGCAACCAAGTATTGTAATTAATTTGTTAATAAATAAAATATATTTGGCATCTTCATCATAAGCTTTCATCTTCTAATGAACTCCGTTGTTATGATGAAGTCCTTAGGACTATTTAAGTTCGATAAAGAGAGGATTTATCGATTAGTCCTTAAAACTGTTCACGACCAAATGATAAGCTGTTAATAAGGACGACAGCTTCTATTGAGCATAGATCGCTGTAGGCCATATGGGTTGGTTGTCCTCTTAACCAAGGAGTGTGGAGACACTGGTATGACATACAGATGAGATGTAAGGGTACATCGTCATTGAACGTGACCAACTCCAGAGCATTCTGCTATCGAGAATGTCTCTGATGGGATATAGGTATAAGTGTCCCTTAGACTTGAGATCGCCTCAGTGACTTGCAAGCAACTCACTGTGCTTTGGTACTGGACTAACTGAATTTCTAATTCAGGGACGGAAGGCTTCTGGGCACAGTCAAGTACTTGCGAAGTCAGAGTGTGATCAAGATGGGATTGACCACTCCAAGAGTTGGAGAAGTATGAGTCGCTGTATTTCAATTTAGCAAAACCTTGGCCAGGGTAATCCATCAGATGGATTTGATATTTTGAAATACAATATAGACAACCTGATCAGAGTTGACAGTTAAACTCTGAGGTGTCCTATGATCATTTTGGTCAAGGGGATGAATTATATGAAAACTATATCCGCATGGGTTCTAAGGATGTTGTTCTACACATTCGACCTATCCGGTCATCGGGTACCATTGCTAGATGGTCACTTCGATTGGTATAAGAATTTGTTCCTATGCTACCGACTTAGGTTCGGACCTATGAGGTCACACACATTAGAGTTCATGATCTGATCAAATGGTTGATCAACGATTAAGAATCATTCTAGGGTTAAATGATCAATACGATTGACATTTAACCCAGTGCAAGTGTTGCAGGAGGATCTATTAGCAATTCAATTACTGATTGGCTTAATTTGATTAAGCCAATGGACTGAGATTAAGTTTAATTAAATATAATTTAATTAGATTTGGTTTGGGCTTGATTGGATCAAGTTCAATTGGTTTATTGGATAAGCCAAGTGCAAGGAAAAACTAGTCCTAGTTCAACTAGGACTTCGATCAATCTAATTTCTAATTTGATTAGAAAATTAAATCAGATTTAAATCTAATTTAATCTGATTAAATTAAGTTTCTAATTGGGTTAAGACCTATTTTAATTGGGTTGATCTAATTTTGATTTGATTTGGTTTGGGAAACCAAATTAAAACAAGACATAAGATAGAATCCTAGTAAGACTAGGATTCCACCTTGCGCCACATAAGCCTTCCCCACGCCCTCTCTCTTATTCAACGCCAATCTCCACTTATTTTGTGTGACAAAAGCCCTCTCCCAGATCTCTCCCACGTTCACAAAAGGTCTCCTCTCTGCTTTCTTCCATGGAAGGTGGTTTGGATCAAATCTAAAAGGAATAAGTTTGGATTTCGAATTCTATGAGATAGAGTTTTAGAAATCCAAAACTCTTTCAATTTTGCACCGAATTTATCCAAATTTTTTTTAGAATTTTTATGGATTTTAGGGTATATATTGTGCACCTTTTTCTAGTGATCCATGTATGAAAATATGAAGGAGGTGCTCAAGAGTTGGGCGTCCCTTAACTTGCCATGTTTGGATAAGCCTTGACTAGGTGTTTGACCTAGACAAGGACTTTATCATATGTCTCTATATAAGATGAGTTTCTTCATGAAATTTTAGGAGAAGTCAGAGATTTGGGAGGTCTTTGTTCCATCCAAAAATCAAAGAGAAATACCTTTGGGTCATGGAGATATAAAAGATGCAAGTTTGGATGTCTAGAGAGAAAAACATGAAGAAGAAGAGGGTCTTCTTCTAGGATTTTTGTTTTCATATCTTTCCTCCCTCCATCTTGAGTTTTCTGAGAGCGTCTCATATCTAAAACTCCTTCTACTTTTCATCTTTGGAAGAGTCCAAATCAAGAAGAAGGAGGCACCTGATCAACCATCAAAGAAGGATCAGCGCAGTACTAGCATACTGTGCTGATTTCCTGAAGCAGGACTTCTGATCGAGATTCGTGGGCTCGTGTGGATGACTCCTAGAGGCCGGATGCATGTGCGGCTTGCAACATCATCCTCAAGCCCAGATCAACAAGGTTAGAACGTCTAACTTGCAAGGTAATAGATCTGATCTATTGTTTAATACATACATTAGATGTAGTATAGAAACATGTTGATATGATCAACATGTAGTTCATGCTATATTTATATATTTTAATTTCTGATTTAATGCTATGTAATAATCATGTAATAGAATCTTAGATCTAGAGATTTTTTGATTTTAGAAAATAAATTTTAATTTATTTTAGTCTTCCGCTGTGTGATCTTGAAAAAGTTTCAAGATCTAACCCTGAAACCCTAGATATGGTTCCTACAGTCCCGACGTCAATTAAAAGTCTGATCGTTCAAAGACCAGAGAAAAAAAAAAAAAAAAAAGAAAAGGGGGGGACTTTTCCCAGCAGCCCCCTCGCAATAAAACTCTGTCCGGACTCCTACGGGAGTCGAACTTCGCACTTGACTTCTACTGCAACGAGGACTCCGCCCGGACTCCCATGGGAGCCGGGCTCCGTCACCAAATTCGACTGCTGCTAAAATCTCCATTCGAGCACTCCATTCTTGTTGAGATAGAGAACTGACTTGAGCGTTTGAGGGTCTTGCCGGAGCAACCCCACCTCCGATTGAGACTTCTTGTGCAGGTCCCGATGGCGACCGCGACTCCCTCGACTCCAGCTTCTCCGGAGCAAGCGGATTTTTGCACCAACAGAACCATTTGTCCATTTATACATGTAGGGTTCCTCTCTGTTCCTAACGAAGCCATACGTTCTGATTATCTTATCAAAACATATGTTTCAACTCTGAGATGCTTGCTTTAATCCATAAATGCATCTCTAAAGCTTGCACACCTTGGACTCATCTGTGGATATAAACCCTTCAGATTGTATCATATACACCTCTTCGTTTAGCTCTCCATTTAGGAAAGCTATCTTCATATCCATTTGCCAGACTTCATAGTCTTGATATGCTACTATTGCAAGCATGATCTGAATGGATTTAAGCATTGCCACAAGAGAAAATATCTTGTCATAGTTAGTACCATAATGCTGATGATAATTTTTGACAACCAAACGGGCTTTATAGATCTCTACCTTTCCATCTGCGCCTCTCTTCCTCTTGAAGACCCACTTACACCCTATGGGTTTAACTCCTTCAGGTGGGTCAACTAATGTCCATACATCATTGACCTTCATGACTCTATTTTGGATCTCATAGCTTCAAGCCATTTATCAGAGTCGGATCTTTGCATTACATCCATGTAGGTGGTCGGATCCTCATCATTCTCATCAAGTTTGACAGGATCTCCATCTCGAACCAAAAAACCAAAGTATCTATCCGACTGATGCGGTACTCTACCGAATTGTCTTAAGGATGTTAGTTTATTGGGCTCTGGGTTTGATTTTATCAAATTCGATTCAGATTCAATCATTGGTGTCGATTCTTCTACCTATCGAACTTTGTCAAGCTCGATTTTAGAGGCCTTTATTCCTTCACTAAGAAATTTTTTTTTCAAAAAATATACCTTACTGCTGACAAACACCTTTTGTTCAGCAGGTATGTAAAAATAATATCTCCTTGTTTCTTTGAGATATCCTACGAAATTATACTTATCGGATCTAGGACTGAGCTTGTCAGTTTGTAATCGTTTAACATAAGACGGATACCCCCAAATCCTAAAGTAAGAGAGGTTCGGCCTATGTCCTGACCATATCTCATATGGTGTCTTACTAACTGACTTGCTCGAAACATTATTAAGCACAAGATAGGCTGTTTCAAGTATATATCCCCAAAAGAAGATCGATAGAGTTGTAAATCCCATCATGGACCGAACCATGTCCAATAAGGTTCGATTCCTCCTTTCTGAGATGCCATTATGCTATGGTGTCCCTAGAGGAGTTCATTGGGAGAGAATCCCATTCTCTCCTAGATATATCAGAAATTCACTGGAAAGGTATTCACCTCCTCGATCAGATCGAAGAGTTTTAATACTTTTTTTAGTTTGTTTCTCTACTTCATTATGGAACCGTTTGAATATTTCAAACGATTCGGACTTGTGTTTCATCAAGTAGACGTACCCATATTTAGATAGGTCGTCTGTGAACATGATAAAGTAGCTATACCTTCCTCTGGCACATGTGCTCATGGGTCCACATACATCAGTATGTATCAGAACTAGCACATCACTGGCTCATTCATCTTTTTCAGTAAAAGGTGACTTGGTCATCTTTTCAAGCAAACAAGACTCACAGGTAGGTAATGATTCATAATCATGTTTATCAATAATTCCTTCTTGAGCTAACCTGTTCATCCTGTTCTTGTTAATATGACCTAACCTATAATGCCAAAGGTAGACATCTGTGACATCATCTATTCTAAGGTATTTATTTGAAATATATATTATATTAATTTTAGATACAATATAAATATCATTGTTCAACTGTCCATGTAAAATTGTAACACCATTCAAAATGATATCACAGAGATTTTTCTTTATTGATATTTTATAATTTGAATTGGACAAAAGGCCTACAGAAATAATATTTAAAAGAAAATTAGGATAGTAATAACACTCATTAAGAATAATATGCTGAGACTCGAATACAAGCTTGGTGATTTCTAAAGCTAGAACTGAAACTGATCTTTCATCTCCAACATTTAGGAATCTCTCGCCTTCTCTAAATCTCCTAGTGACCTGAAGACCCTGCAACAAATTGCAAATATGAATAAAACTTTCAGTATCCAATATCCAGATCATTGTATCTATAAGAGAGAAGTTACAAGATATTATCACATAAGTACCTTGTCCAGCAACTGATTGCTTCTTCTTCTTTGGCCTGTTCGGATAAAGGGAAGCAATATACTGAGGACAATTTCTCTTCTAGTGACCTTGCTTCTTGCAAAAGAAGCACTCTATCTGACTTTGATCAGTCTTGAATTTAGATTTCTGGGACTGACTCCCAGCACCAGGCACCTTCTTATTATTCTTTTTTTTTTCTTTCTTAAAGGGACGACGACTATTCGAAGAAGATCCTCCCACTAGATTTACTGTCGCCTTATCGAGTTGGTGATCTTTCTCAAAAGACTGTAGCAATTCCAACAGACCGTGGTAGTTGACTACAGGCTTCGTCATTCTGAAATGACTGAGGAATGGCAGGTAGGACTTGGGTAGAGAGTTCAGGATCGCATCCTTTCCTAGCTGCTCATGCAAATAGAAGCCAAGTTTGCTCAATTTTTTAATTTGCTCGATCATGTACAATACATGATCAGTAACAGATGCACCATCCCTCATCCAGATATTAAAAATGGTGTAACTAGTTTTGTGCCGCTCAACATCGTCAGGAGTATCAAAAGAATCCCTCAATATGAAGCATTTCCTCTGGCTGAGCTTCTTCAAACTTCCGACTGAACTCGTCGTTCATGGAGGCCTGTATGATGCAATGAACTATGGTGTAGTCATTGAGCCACTTCAAATAAGTATCTTGAATCGCTCCTCAGGCGTTAGGAGCAGGCTCCTCAGGTGCCGGATCCGTTATCACATAAAGAATCTGCTCGTGCTCCAAGACAATCTTTAATTTTTCAATACCAATTATCAAAATTTATGTTGGGAATAGTATCCTAAAGCCAATCATCAGCCTGTTGACGGTTGTGCTCATTCTTGTATTAGTATATAGACTATAAATAAATAAAAGTTATTTTAGCATTTTTCATCATAAATTGTTTCATCTTCTAATGAACTCCTATGTTGTGGTGAAGTCCTTAGGACTATTTAGACTCGACAAAGGAGGATTTGTCGTTTAGTCCTTAAACCTGTTCGCGATCAAATGATACGTTGTTACCAAGGACAACAACATTTATCAAGCATAGGTCGTTGTATGCTATATGGGTTGGTTGTCCTCTTAACCAAGGAGTATGGAGATACTGGTATGGCATACAGGTGAGATGTAAGGGTACATCTGCACTGAACGTGATCGACTTCGGAGCTTTTTCTACTATCAAGATTTGCTCCGATGGGATATGGATATAACTATCCCTCCGATCTGAGACTGCCATAGTGACTTGCAAGTAACTCACTGCACTTAGGCACTGGACTACCTGAATTTCTAATTCAGTGACGGAAGGCTGCTGGGTGTAGTCAAGTACTTGACTTATCGGTGCGTGAGTTAAGATGGGATTGAGCACTCCAGTTTAGGAGCTATGTACAGTCATATTTCAATTTAGCAAAACCTTGGCTAGGGTAGTCATAGTGAGGAGTCATAGGATTGTTTTGAGTTGAGCACGATTCGGAGGATCTGATCAGGGTTGACAGTTTAACTCTGAGTCGTCCTAAACACAGGGGTCAAAAGGGATGAATTATACAGTAACCATATTTGTATAGGTTCTGAGTATTGGATTGTGACTATTCGACCTATCTGAATGTCGGGTACCATTGCAAGATGGTCACTTTGATTAGTATAGGAATTGGTTCCTGTGCTACCGGCTTAGGTTCGAACCTGCGGGGTCACACACATTAGAGGTTCCTATCTGATCTGATGGCTGGTGAAGAGTCTTAATGCTCGTGGACTTTGAGTCCTACGTATCTGAAACTCTGTGATCGAGAATCAGGATTCTCTAATCACTAGTTTCACATATTTTGGGTACCGGGGTCAAGAGTCCCACTGGTTTGGGACTTTTTGATCAGGGTTTCATATCGATGGACTCTGATGTCCGATTGCCTATCAAATTTGGACTCAGTATTTATGAGAGATTTAATTAATGATTTGATCACTAATTAACTCAATTTGATTGAGTAATTATTTTTGGATCAAGTCTAATTGAATTGGATTCAGTTGGGTTTGACCCGATTAGGTTAAGTGTTGACCTAATCGCCAAGGTGGTTTGATCCCTGATCTGATCAGGGGTTGGGCTTAGTCAATTCTTGATTTGATTAGAATTTTATTAAGCCTAATTAAGCCTAATTAAGGTGGGTTTAACTTAGTCTAATTGTGCCTAACCTATTTTGATTAGGTTGGCTCAATTAGGTTGAATCCACCTTTTGAATTCTCTCCCTGTGCCACCTCACTCATCTGCGCCCATTTGAATTCACGAGAAACAACTTCTCATGAATTTTTTCCCATGAAGAAGCCTTCCATGCCCCTCCATTTGTTCACCATTTGGGTGGATAAAGATGGTTGGTTCGTCATTCAAATTCAAATGAAGTTTGAATTTGAATGGGCAACTAATCCATGCACCACCTAGCCTTATCCATTTGTGCACCATTTGCTTTACACGAGAAAGAGTTTCTCATGTAAACTCTCCACACACAAGGGAGCCCACACCCTTCTCTTCTCATGCCAAGAGTGGATAAGGATGGGTTGGTTGGCATTTGAATTCAAATTCGATTTGAATTCAAATGAACAACCACCTAGCTTTATCCTCTCACGTGTTTAAGACATGTCTTGCATTGTTTTAAAAGAGTGAAAAGGTGGGGCATGCATAAGAGATTTTTGAAAAAAGGAAAGTGGGTGTGAGGAAGCTTTCTGCATGATTTTGAAAAGTTCAAAAATTTCGAGAGGAAAGAAAAGAAAGAGAGTGGGCGCAGGGTTTTCTGAGAGCACCCTAGGGTTTCTGCCTCGGGTTCGGAAAGTGAGAAAGTGAGCTACAAGTGTTGTGAGCCCACAAGATTTTAGGGAGAGCTTCATCAATCCCTCAAGTACATATGCTGATGATCCAAAGCATTCGAGGAGTTGACAGATCAAGATCAAAGGAGTTCGATCAACATCAGCCGTCGAAAGGGTTCTGCAACGAACTAGCATTCGCGAGGAGCCGATCAGATCGGAAGCTTCATGTGGATGATCTGTAGAGGCTAGACATATTGTGTGACTGTATTATGATGATCAGACCCTCTCGATGGTGATCAGATTATGGCGATCGACTATCCACATGAAGGTAATATGTTTTGAACACATAACAGTAAAATATTTACTGTAGAAGTTTGAATTTCAAATTTAAATGCATGCTATACATATCATATTTAGAACCTTACGTAGGGTTAATACATGTTAGTAAATTAAATTAATTAATAATTTTTATTATAAAATTATAATTTTGAAAAAATTTTAAAATTACCATTTTACCCCTACACTAAAATTCACTTCAAATGGTATCAGAGCAGGTTCTAAAATATGATATACATTTGCATGCATAGATTAAGTAGTAATCTAAAAGTTTAAATTTGAAATTTAAAATTCAAAATTTGAAATTTAAATTTTAAAATTTGTTCGAAATTTAAAATTTAGAAATTTGAAATTCAAAATTTAAAATTTAAAATTTGAAATTTGAAATTTGAAATTTAAAATTCAAAATTCAAAATTCAAAAATTTAAAATTTGAAATTTGAAATTTGAAATTTATTTGAAATTTCAAATTTAAAATTCAAAATTTGAAATTTAAAATTTTAAAATTTAAAATTTGTTTAAAATTCAAAATTTAAAATTTAAAATTTGAAATTTGAAATTTAAATTTTGAAATTGATATATTTAGATATACTTGATCCAAGTAGCAAGTAGTCTAATTGGGTTGGTTGCCATGGTCGTCCGGTCATAGGAGAAAAGTAGGGTTTAAAGGCCCTCTCCTCCTATTCGATGGGATTCTCCTATGGCGGTAAGGGTACCGATACGATTATATCCCATGCAGACAAAGCAGCGAAAGGACTTAATTGTAAAGGTTCAATTGTAAAATTTATCATGAATGTGTTAGATTAGATCTAAAGGAATATTCATGATTTATTTTGATTGAGTTATTTTCTGTTATGTAATTAGCAATAGGATTGCTGTTTATGAAATGTGCTAATCCGTTTGTGAAATGAGTCAACACATTTGGTGAACAGAAAATAAAATCTTTCAATTTGAAAATTATTTTCGAAATATCAAACCCTGACCCATCAGTCCAAATACTTAATTAAAAGAATTAAGTGTTGTCTAGTTGGTCTAGAATTATGAATTAAGACCTAAGACAATTGCATAAACTTATGGGTCAATGGGTTAGATGGATTAGGTCCATAATTGGGTTAGACCTAAGGTTAGCTTAAAGAAATGGACTAAATTAGAGTAATTGATCAAATCTAATCAAAAGTTGAATTAGATTAGGTCAAGGACACTCTAGATTCAACTCCAATAGTTGTAGTTGAATGGGTCCATATCTTTAACTAGATCAAGATGGACTTAATTCATGGCTATGCAGTGGAACCCTATTTACTAAGTTGATCAAATTAAAACTAATGAATCGGTTGGTGTCTAAGGTAAGTTCGACAGTCTGACCAGTGGTTTTTAAGTCGGAGCTACTCACATTGATTCGATCTCTGACGAGTTAATGGCTTATCCTCACCACTGATCTCACTTACCTGGCCAACCTGGTGAGTTAGGTTTTGATTAGATCACTTGGTGAGTAGGGCTCACCCATGTCATTAGGTAAATCAATGTGACTGATTTAGGTGCTCCTAATGCCGGCTTTAATTAAATCTTTTTTAATCTGACTTGGTGAAGTCAGTGGGAGGATTGAAATTGGCTGGATAATTTCTTCTCTTCTATCCTTTAATAAAAATCTTCAAAAATTATTAGGTCCCTAAAATGATTAAGTTATAGTGATAACTAAGTCATAGCCTTCCATTAAGTGAGTGATAATGAGTCCATTAGTTTAATAATCATTGGAGGCCCAAAGACCTAGTGCTTATTGACTAATGGAATTATCATTCATAATATGATAATTTGATTGAGTCTTTTTGATGGTAGTCAAGTTGGCCGGCCAAAGTCGGGCCTGATCATTTATTGGTCCGATTCACCAAATCTAATCATGTTAATGGTTGGACCTAACCAGATCTTTTCAGTGGAGGCCAAAGCCTACTGATTAGGTTCTGGGGCAAAATTAATTACTAAAAGTTGTTTAAAGAAACAACTGGTTATGAACCTACCCATAGATACACATGAGTTGACCAACCAAAGTTGGGCTCGTGTGTAGTCTGTGTGGATTCTAGTACTCACTAAGAAATTAAAGTAATTCCTCAAATTGGAGGTTGAGGCTACCAGTTTGTAAAAATACTGGGAGAAACTTTAGACTAAAGTCCAAGTATTTAGTATTAATAATTTATATACTAATAATGATCTAATTTTCTTTTGTGCAGCTATGGCCACTACTCTGTCACTCCAATAATTATTAGATAATGACAAGCTCATGGGACCTAATTTCGATAGCTGGTATCGAAAATTGAAAATCATCTTTGAGCATGAGCGGATCTTTTATGTAGTAATAGATCTGGCACCTGAGGAGCCAGCTCTGAATGCTAGAGGGGTGGTCCGAGACACTTACCAGAAGTGGCTCAACGACCGCACCACCATTCGGTGCATAATGCTGGTGACAATGAATGATGAGTTCAGCCGCAGGTTCGAGAATGCCCAGCCACAGGAGATGCTTCAAATTTTGAACGACTCCTTTGGCACGCCTGACAATATTGAAAGGCACAAAACTAGTGCCATTTTTAATGCTCGGATGAGGGATGGGGCCTCAGTCACCAATCATGTACTGTACATGATCGAAATGATTGAGCACCTAAGTAAACTAGGCTTTCCCTTGCACGAGCAACTCGCTAAGGATGCGATCCTTAATTCTTTGCCCAAGTCCTTCCTTTCCTTTCTTACTCATTTTCAGATGACAAAGCCTGTAGTGAACTACCACGGCTTGTTGGGGTTGCTGCAGAACTTTGAGAAGGACCACCAGCTCCATAAGGAGTTGGTGAATGTTGTGGGAGGGTCTTCTTCTGGACGTCGACCCTTTAAGAAAGGGAAGAAGAACAAGAAGAAGAAGAATAAGAAGGTGCAGCCGCATGCTGGGACGTCTGCACAGGGTTAGACCAAGAAGTGCAAGCCCGACTAGAGCCTGGCGGAGTACTTCTTTTGCAAGAAGTAGGGGCACTGGAAGAGGAACTGTCCTCTATACATTGCCTCCCTGGACTCGAACAGGCTGAAGAAGAAGCAAGGTAATTATATGATAACACCTTGCAACTTTTCCATTTGTGATACTATTGCTTGGGTATTAGATACTAGAAGCCCTTATCATATCTATAATTCGATGCAGGGTCTGCAGGTCAGTTGGAGATTTGATGAAGGTGAGAGGTTCCTGAACATTGGAGATTGAAGCAAAATTTTAGTTCTAACTTTAGAAATCATGAACCTTGTAATCAATTCTCGTAATGTAATTCTGAGTGAATGTCACTATTGTCTAAGTTTTTTATTAAATATTATCTCTGTAGGCCTTTTGGCCATATACAGTTATGAATTTTTAATAAAAAAAATATTTGCAATATCATTTTGAATGGTGTTACAATGTTTGTTGGACAACTAAATAATGAAATTTACTTACTATCACAGCCTGTTAATGTGGTTCAAACCTTCGATAAATGCTCTAGAATGAATAATGTGTCAGAAGTCTACCTTTGGCACTATAGGCTAGGTCATATCAATAAGAACAAGATAAACAGGTTGGCTCAAGAAGGAATTCTTGAAGTTGGTGATTGTGAATCACTTCCAACCTGTGAGTCCTGTCTTCTTGGGAAGATGACCAAATCATCTTTTACTAGAAAAAGTGAGCGAGCTAGTGAACTCTTGGGTCTGATACATTTTGATGTATGTGGACCCATGAGCTCAAGTGCAAGAGGTGGATATTTCTACTTCATAACCTTCACAGACGACCTATCGAGGTATGGGTATGTCTACTTAATGAAGCATAAGTCAGAGTTGTTTGAAATGTTCAAACTATTTCGAAATGAGCTAGAAAAACAAACTGGAAAGTGTATTAAAACTCTTTGATCTGATCAAGGAGGTGAATACCTTTCCAATGAGTTTCTGACATATCTTGGGGAGAATGGGATTCTTTCTCAGTGGATACCTCTTGAAACACTACAGCATAATGGTGTGTCTGAGAGGAGGAATCGGACCTTGTTGGACATGGTTCGATCCATGATGGGGTTTTTTTTTTTTTTTTTTTTTTTTTTTTTTTTTTTTTTTTTTTTTTTTTGATTCCATGATGGGGTTTTGCTGGTCTGTCGATCTTCCTCTGAACAATATAGGAGCCCATTGTTCATGCACCCTTAAGGTGGTTTGGTAGAGTACCACGTCAACCGGAAATATATGGTTTCTTGGTCCGGGATGGCGATCCTGTCGAACTTGATGAAAATGATGAGGATCCGATCACCTACATGGATGCAATGCAGAGACCTAACTCTGAGAAATGGCTAGAGGCCATGAAATCCGAAATGGAGTCCATGAAGGTCAACGATGTGTGGACATTGGTTGACCCACCCGAAAGAGTAAAACCCATAGGGTGTAAGTGGGTCTTCAAGAGGAAGAGAGGCACAGATGAAAAGGTTGAGACCTATAAAGTCCGTCTGGATGCCAAAGGATATCGTCAATGTTATGGTATAGACTATGACGAGATATTTTTTCTTGTGGCAATGCTCAAATCCATTCGGATTATGCTTGCGATAGCTGCCCATCTGGACTATGAAATCTGACAGATGGATGTGAAAACAGCTTTCCTAAATGGAGAGCTAGACGAAGAGGTGTATATGATACAACCTGAAGGGTTCACATCCACAAATGAGTCTAAAGTGTGCAGGCTACAGAGGTCCATTTATGGACTTAAGCAAGCATCCCAGAGTTGGAACATACATTTTGATAGGACGATCAAGACGTATGGCTTCGTTAAGAATGGAGAAGAGCCCTGCATTTATAAGTGGGCTAATGGTCTAGTAGTGGTATTTCTTGTATTTATGTGGATGACATTCTCTTAATGAAAATGATGTCCCTGCATTATAGGGAATAAAGATTTGGCTATCATCACAGTTCTCCATGAAGGATCTGGGAGAATCTTCCTACATCCTAGGGATGAGGATCTATAGGGACAGATTTAAAAGGTTGCTTGGCTTATCCCAGTCCACGTACATTGATACTATGCTGAAGAGTTCAGCATGGAGAATTCCAAGAAAGGCTATCTATCGATAGGCCATAGAATTTCTCTCTCGAAGAGGGATTGTCCGACAACACCTCAAGAGAGAGAGCATATGGATAGAATTCCATATGCTTCGACAGTGGAATCTATCATGTACGCCATGACATATACACGACCAGATGTGGCATGCTCACTAGGGATAGTGAGTAGATACCAATCTGATCCAGGGAAGAATCACTGGAAGGTTGTTAAAACCATCCTGAAGTATTTGAGAAATACTAAGGACCAGTGGCTTGTTTATGGTGAATCAGACTTGAGACTTATAGGGTTTACAGACTTTAGTTTTTAGTCTGATCACGATGACAGCAAGAGTGTGTCGGGATTTATTTTTACCCTTAATGGTGGGGCTGTCTGCTGGAAGAGTTCCAAGCAGCACACAGTGGCTCATTCAGTTTGCGAGGCAGAGTATGTCGCTGCATCAGATGCTGCCAAAGAAGCGGTGTGGCTGAGGAAATTCATCACCGAGCTTGAAGTAGCACCCTCCTTTGTTGGTCCAGTTCTGCTCTATTGTGACAGCTCTGGAGCCATTGCTCAGGTGAAGGAACCGAAGGCACACCAGCAGACGAAGTATATTCTGTACCACTACCATCTTATCCAAGAAATCGTAGATAGAGGTGACGTCGACCTTCAGAAGATCGACGGAATGGAGAACCTGACTGACCCATTCACTAAAGCCATTGCGGTGAAGGAGTTCGATGACTTCAAATCGAAGATGGGTATTAGATACTGCACTGATTGGTTTTAGACCAAGTGGGAGATTGTTGGGAATAGTGTCCCAAAGTCAATCGTCAGCCTGTTGACAGTTGTGCTCATTCTTGTATTAGTATATAAATTATAAATAAATAAAAGTTATTTTAGTATTTTTCATCACAAATTATTTCATCTTCTAATGAACTCCTGTTTATGGTGAAGTCCTTAGGACTATTTAGACTCGACAAAGGAGGATTTGTCGTTTAGTCCTTAAACCTGTTCGTGACTAAATGATACATTATTATCAAGGACAACAATATTTATCAAGCATAGGTCGTTGTGTGCCATATGGGTTAGTTGTCCTCTTAACCAAGGAGTGTGGAGACACTGGTATGGCATACAGGTGAGATGTAAGGGTACATCTGCACTGAACGTGACCGACTCCGGAGCTTTTTCTACTGTCAAGATTTGCTCCGATGGGATATGGGTATAACTGTCCCTCTGACTTGAGACTACCACAGTGACTTGCAAGCAACTCACTGCACTTAGGTACTGGACTACCTGAATTTCTAATTCAGTGATGGAAGGCTACTAGGTGTAGTCAAGTACTTGACTTGTCGGTGCGTGAGTCAAGATGGGATTGACCACTCCAGTTTAGGAGCTGTGTACAGTCGTGTTTCAATTTAGTAAAACCTTGGCTAGGGTAGTCCTAGTGAGGAGTCACAGGATTGTTTGAGTTGAGCACGATTCGGATGATCTGATCAGGGTTGATAGTTTAACCCTGAGTCGTCCTAAACATAGGGGTCAAAAGGGATGAATTATATAGTAACCATATTCGCATAGGTTCTGAGTGTTGCAATTGTGACTATTCAACCTATCCAGATATCGGATACCATTGCTAGATGGTCACTTCGATTAGTACAAGAATTGGTTCCTGTGCTACCGGCTTAGGTTCGAACCTGCGGGGTCACACACATTAGAGGTTTCTATTTGATCTGATGGTTGATGAAGAGTCCTAATGCTCGTGGACTTTGAGTCCTATGTGTCTGAAACTCTGTGATCGAGAATCAGGATTCTCTAATCATCAGTCCCACACATATTGGGTACTGGGGTCAAGAGTCCCACTGGTTTGGGACTTTTTGATCAGGATTTCATATCGATGGACTCTGATGCCCGATTGCCTATCAGATTTAGACTCAGTATTTATAAGAGATTTAATTAGTGATTTGATCATTAATTAACTCAATTTGATTGAGCAATTATTTTTGGATCAAGTCCAATTGAATTGGATTCAGTTGGGTTTGACCCGATTAGGTTAAGTGTTGACCAAATCACCAAGATGGTTTGGTCTCTGATCTGATCAGGGGTTGGGCTTAGTCAATTCTTGATTTGATTAAGATTTTACTAAGCCTAATTAAGCCTAATTTAGGTGGATTTAACTTAGTCTAATTGTGCCTAACCTATTTTGATTAGGTTGGCTCAATTAGGTTGAAACCATCTTTTGAATTCTCTCCCTGTGCCACCTCACTCATCTGTGCCCATTTGAATTCACGAGAAACAACTTCTCATGAATTTTCTCTCACGAAGAAGCCTTCCATGCCCCTCCATTTGTGTGCCACTTGGGTGGATAAAGATGGTTGGTTGGCCATTCAAATTCAAATGAAGTTTGAATTTGAATGGGCAACTAATCCATGCACCACCAAGCCTTATCCATTTGTGTGCCATTTGCTTTACACGAGAAAGAGTTTCTCGTGTAAACTCTCCACGCACAAGGGAGCCCACACCCTTCTCTTCTCATGTCAAGAGTGGATAAGGATGGGTTGGTTGGTATTTGAATTCAAATTCGATTTGAATTCAAATGAGCAACCACCTAGCTTTATCCTCTCATGCGTTTAAGATGCATCTTGCATTATTTTAAAAGAATGAAGAAGGTGGGGCGTGCGTAAGAGATTTTTGAAAAAAGAAAAGTGGGCATGAGGAAGCTTTCTGCATGATTTTGAAAAGTTCAAAAATTTCGAGAGGAAAGAAAAGAAAGAGAGTGGGCGCAGGGTTTTCTGAGAGTGCCCTAGGGTTTCTGCCTAGGGTTCGGGAAGTGAGAAAGTGAGCTACGAGTGTCATGAGCCCACAAGATTTTAGGGAGAGCTTCATCAACCTCTCAAATACATCTGCTGATGATTCAAAGCATTTGAGGAGTCGACAGATCAAGATCGAAGGAGTTTGATCAACATCAGCCGTAGAAAGGGTTTTGCAACGAACTAGCATTCATGAGGAGCCGATCAGATCGGGAGCTTCATGTGGATGATCCACAGAGGTCAGACACACTGTGTGGCTATATTACGATGATCAAACTCTCCCAACACTGATCAGATTGTGGCGATCGACTATCCGCACGAAGGTAATGTATTCTGAACACATAACAGTAAAATATTTACTATAGAAGTTTGAATTTTAAATTTAAATACATGCTATTTATATCATATTTAAATCCTTGTGTAGGGTTAATACATATTAGCTAATTAGATTAATTAATAATTTATGTTATAAAATTATAATTTTGAAAAAAAATTAAAATTATCGTTTTACCGCTGCACTAAAATTCACTACAATTTGATCCCATAAGCTTCTCACTATCCAATAGTGATCGGAGTGACAAGTTTGAGGCCATATCTGCACACATAAAGAAAGAACAAAGCCTAATTAGTATATAAATTTATTAATCCTCAAGATTTGGACTTTAGTCTAAAGGTCCTCCCACTATTTTATATAAATTGGTAACCTTTACCTTCAATTTGAAAAATTATCTTAATTCTTTAGCAGGTACTAGAATTCACACAGACTACATATAGGCCCGAGGATGGCTCGATTAACCCATATGCACCTATGGATAGGTTCTCAACCAATTATTTCTTCAAACAACTTCTAGTATTTAATTTAGCCTCAGATTTTATTTCAGTTGGCGATGGGCCTCTACTGAAAGTTTTGATTAGGTCAAACTATTAATATGAACCTACTCAGTGATTCTACCTAATGAGTTATCAGGCCTGAGAATGGCTCGGTCAATCCAACCATTATCAGATAGTTCATTAGAGTCATCATATGATGAATGATAATTCCATATTCAGAGAGAACACCAGACGGATGGCTCCTGAAATATCGATCAAAAATAATGGACCTATTATCACTCACTTTAATGGGAGGCTATGATCTAGTTATCAACATAACCAGTTCATTTTAAGGACCTAATAATTTAGAGGGTTTAATCAATTTAGAGAAAAGAGAAGAGAAGAAAAGATCAATCAGTAGACCATACTCCTCTCACTGACTTCACTAAGTCACTGAATCGGGTTAGGTCATGCTGATTGAACTGGCATTTAGATCAGTCACACTAATCAACCTTATGTTGGGAATAGTGTCCCAAAGCCAATCGTCAGCCTGTTGACGGTTGTGCTCATTTTTGTATACGTACATGAATTATGAATTAATAAAAATTATTTTGGTATTTTCATCATAAAATATTTCATCTTCTAATGAACTCCTATGTTGTGACGAAGTCTTTAGGACTATTTAGACTCGACAAAGGAAGATTTATCGTTTAGTCCTTAAATCTGTTCGTGACCAAATGATACGTTGTTACCAAGGACGACAACGTTTATCAAGCATAGGTCGTTGTGTGCCATATAGGTTGGTTGTCCTCTTAACCAATGAGTGTGGAGACACTGGTATGGCATATAGGTGAGATGTAAGGGTACATCTGCACTGAACGTGATAGACTCCGGAGTAATTTCTGCTGTCAAGATTTGCTCCGATGGAATATGGGTATAAATATCCCTCTGACCTGAGACCGCCATGGGACTTGCAAGCAACTCACTATACTTAGGCACTGGACTACCTGAATTTCTAATTCAGTGATGGAAGGATGCTGGGTGTAGTCAAGTACTTGACTTGTTGGTGCGTGTGTCAAGATGGGATTGACTACTCCAATTTAGGAGCTGTGTATAGTCGTGTTTCAATTTAGCAAAATCTTAGCCAGGGTAATCTTTGTGAGGAGTCACAGGACTATTTGAGTTGAGCACGATTCGGATGATCTAATCAGGGTGGACAGTTTAACCCTGAGTCATCCTAAACACAGAGGTCAAAAGGATAAATTATACAGTAACCATATTCACGTAGGTTCTAAGTGTTGCGATTGCGACCATTCGACCTATCCGATCATCGGGTACCATTGCTAGATGGTCACTTCGATTAGTACAAGAATTGGTTCCCGTGCTACCGGCATAGGTTCGAACCGTGGGGTCACACACATTAGAGGTTCCTATCTGATCTGATAGCTGGTGAAGAGTTCTTCATGTCTGGGATTCTGTGATCGAGAATCAGGATTCTCTGATCACAAATTCCATACATTTTGGGTACCGGGGTCAAGAGTCCCACTAGTTTAGGACTCTTCAATCAGGATTACATATCGATGAATTCTGATGCCCGATTATCCATCAGATTTGGACTCAATATTTATGAGAGATTTAATTAATAATTTGATCACTAATTAACTCAATTTGATTGAGTAATTAATTTTGGATCAAGACCAATTGAATTGGATTCAGTTGGGTTTGACCCAATTAGGTTAAGAGTTGACCTAATCGTCGAGATGGTTTGGTCCCTGATATGATCAGGGGTTGGGCTTAATCAATTTCTGATTTGATTAAGATTTTGTTGAGCCTAATTAAGCCTAATTAAGTTGGGTTTAAATTAGTCTAATTGGGCCTAACTTATTTGGTTCAATTAGGTTGGTTTAAATAATGAAACCACCTTGACCCATTCTCCCTGCGCCACCTCACTTCCACTGCACCCATTTGAATTCACGAGATGGAAGTTCTCATGAATTTTTCCTCACACAAAGCCCTCCTCACGCCCTCTTTAATGCATCAAATGAGTGGATAAGGATGATTAGTTGGCCATTCAAATTCAAAACAAAAGTTTGAATTTGAATGAGCAACCAATCTTAGCGCCTTGACCTTATCCTCTTTTAATGCCCCATTTATTACACGAGAAAATATTTCTTATGAAATCACTCATGCACAAATTAAGCCACGCCCTCCTCTTCTCATGCCCTTAGTAGATAGGGATAAATTGGTTTCCATTTGAATTAAAACTTTGATTTCAATTCAAATATACAATTACTCATCTTTATCCTCTCACGTGGATAAGACGTTTGACATTGTTTTAAAAGGAGGAGAAGAGTGTGGCGTGTGCAAGAAAAATTTTTTGGAAGAAAATCTGGGTGTGAGGAATCCTTGTGTGTAAGGTGACGGTCAATATCCTTCCGAGAGAAAAAGAAAGAAAAGAAAGAAAAAGTATGCGCAGGGTTTTAGTGAGTTCTTCAGGGTTTCAGCCTGGAGTTCGAAAAGTGAGAAGGTGAGCTACGAGTGTCGTGAGCCCAATAAATTTTAGGAAGATCTTCAACATCCTCTCAAGCATGTCTGCTGATGATTTGGAGCATCCAAAGAATTGGCAGATATCGATCGAAGGAGTTCAATCAGCATCGGCCGTCGAAAGGGCTCTACAACGAGCTAGCACTCGTGAGGAGTCGATCAGACTAGAAGCTTTATGTGGATGATCCACAGAGGCCAGACATACTGTGTAGCTGCATCGCGATGATCAGACTCTCCCGATAGTGATCAGATTACGGCGATCTACTATCCGCACAAAGATATTGTGTTCTGAACACATTACAGTAAAGTGTTTACTATTCAAATTCAAATTTCAAATTTAAATGCATGCATGCTATATATCATATTTAGATCCTAGTATAGGATCTATTTTTATTAATTAATTAGATTAATTAATAATTTCTACTATAAAATAGTGATTTTGAAAAAAATTTAAAATTACCATTTTACCCCTGCACTGATTTTCTCCACATATGGTATCAGAGCGGGTTCTTAGATATGATATATATATTTGCATGCATAGATTAATTGTAATCTAAAAGTTCATAATTTAAAATTTAAAATTCAAAATTTAAAATTTGAATTTTGAAAGTTGTTTGAAATTCAAAATTCAAAAATTTAAAATTCAAAATTTAAATTTTGAATTTTGAAATTCAAAATTCAAAATTTGAAATTCAAAATTTGAAATTCAAAATTTTGAAATTTAAAATTTAAATTTTAAAATTGGTATATTTAGATATACTTGATCCAAGTAGCAAGTAATCGAATTGGGTTGGTTGCCATAGCCGTCCGGTCATAGGAGAAAAGTATGGTTTAAAGGTCCTCTCCTCCCATTCGATGGGGTCTCCTATGATGGTAGGGGTGCCGCTGCAATTATATCCCATGCAGATGAAGAGTGAAATGAATTAATTGTAAAGGTTCATTATGAAATTTATCTTGAATGTGTTAGATTAGATCTAAAGAAATATTCATGATTTTTTTTTTATGTTATTTTCTGTTATGTAATTAGCAATAGGATTGCTATTTATGAAATGTGCTGATGAAATGAGTCAATATATTTGGTGAACAGAAAATAAAACCTTTCAAATTTGAAAATTATTTTAAAATGCCAAACTCTGACCTATCAGCCCAAATACTTAATTAAAAGAATTAAGTATTGTCTAGTAGGTCTAGAATTGTGAATTAAGACCTAAGACAATTGCATAAACTTGTGGGTCAATGGGTTAGATAGATTAGGTCCATAATTGGGTTAAACCTAAGGTTAGCTTAAAGAAATAGACTAAATTAGAGTAATTGGTCAAATCTAATCAAAAGTTGAATTAGATTAGGTCAAGGATACTCTAGACTCAACTCCAATAGTTGTAGTTGAATGGGTCCATGTCTTTAACTAGACCAAGATGGACTTAATTCATGGCTACGTGGTGGAACCCTATTTACTAAGTTGATCAAATTAAAACTAATGAATCGGTTGGTGTCTAAGATAAGTTTGGCAGTTTGACCAATGGTTTATAAGCAGGAGCTACTCGCAGTGATTCGATCTCTGACGAGTTAATGGCTTATCCCCACCACTGATCTCACTTACCTGGCCAACCTGGTGAATTAGGTTTTGATTAGATCACTTGGTGATTAGGGCTCACCCATATCATTAGGTAAATCAGTTTGACTGATTTAGGTGCTCCTAATGCCAGCTTTAAGTAAATCCTTTTTAATCTGACTTGGTGAAGTCAGTGGAGGATTGAAATTGACTGGATATTTTCTTCTCTTCAATTCTTTAATAAAATCCTCAAAAATTATTAGGTCCTAAAAATGATTAAGTTATATTGATAACTAAATCGTAGCCTCCCATTAAGTGAGTGATAATGAGTCATTAGTTTAATAATCATTGGAGGCCTAAAGGCCTGGTGCTTATTGACTAATGGAATTATCATTCATAATATGATAATTTGGTTTGAGTCTTTCTGATGGTGGTCAGGTTGGCCGGCCAAAGTCGGGCCTGATCATTTATTGATCCGATTCACCAAATCAAATCATGTTAATGGTTGGACCTAACCAGATCTTTTCAGTGGAGGCCAAAGCCTACTGATTAGGTTCAGAGGTAAAATCAATTATTAGAAGTTGTTTAGAGAAACAACTGGTTATGAACCTACCCATAGATGCACATGGGTTGACCAACCAAAGTTGGGCTCGTGTGTAGTCTGTGTGGATTCTAGTATCCACTAAGAAATTAAAGTAATTCCTCGAATTGGAGGTTGAGGCTACCAATTCGTAAAAATACTAGGAGAAACTTTAGACTAAAGTCTAAATCTTTAGTATTAATAATTTATGTACTAATATAGGTCTGATTTTCCTTTATGCAACTATGGCCACTACCCTTTCGCTTCGATCATTATTAGATAATGACAAGCTCATGGGACCTAATTTTGATAGCTGGTATCGAAAATTAAAAATCATCCTTGAGCATGAGCGGATCCTTTATGTAGTAACGGATCCGGCACTTGAGGAGCCAGCCCCAAACGCTAGAGGGGTGGTCCGAGACACTTACCAAAAGTGGCTCAACGATCGCACCACCGTTCGATGCATTATGCTGGCGGTAATGAAGGATGAGTTTAGCCGCAGGTTCGAGAATGCCCAACCACAAGAGATGCTTCAAATGTTGAACGACTCCTTTGGCACGCCTGACGATGTTGAAAGGCACAAAACAAGTTGTGCCATTTTCAATGCTCGGATAAGGGTTGGAGCCTCAGTCACTGATCATGTACTGTACATGATCAAAATGATTGAGCACCTAAGGAAACTGGGCTTTTCTCTGCACGAGCAGCTCGGTAAGGATGCGATCCTTAATTCTCTGCCTAAGTCCTACCTTCCCTTCCTTACTCATTTTCGAATGACAAAGCCTACAGTGAACTACCACGGCTTGTTGGGGTTGCTGCAAAACTTTGAGAAAGACCACCAGCTCCATAAGGAGTCGGTAAATATTGTGGGAGGATCTTCTTCTGGTCGTTGACCCTTTAAGAAAGGGAAGAAGAACAAGAAGAAGAAGAATAAGAAGGTGCAGCCGCATGCTGGGATGTCTACACAGGGTCAGACCAAGAAGCGCAAGCCTAACTAGAGCCAGGCGGAGTACTTCTTTTGCAAGAAGCAGGGGCACTGGAAGAGGAACTGTCCTCTATACATTGCCTCACTGGACCCGAATAGGCCGAAGAAGAAGCAAGGTACTTATATGATAACACCTTGCAACTTTTCATTTGTGATACTACTGCCTGGGTATTGGATACCGGAAGCCCTTATCATATTTCCAATTCGATGCAGGGTCTGCATGTCAGTAGGAGATTTGATGAAGATGAGAGATTCCTGAACGTTGGAGATGGAAGCAAAGTTCCAGTTCTAGCATTAGGAATCATGAACCTTATAATCAATTCTCGAAATATAATTCTGAGTGAATGTCACTATTGTCCAAGCTTTTTATTAAATATTATTTTTGTAGGCCTTTTGGCCATGAACGGTTATCAATTTTTAGTAAAAAGAAACATTTGCAATATCATTTTGAATGGTGTTACAATATTTGTTGGACAACTTAATAATGGAATTTACTTTCTATCACAACCTGTTAATGTGGTTCAAACCTTCGGTAAATGTCCTAGAATAGATAATGTGTCAGAAGTCTACCTTTGGCACTATAAGCTAGGTCATATCAATAAGAACAGGATAAATATGTTGGCTCAAGAAGGAATTCTTGAAGTAGGTGATTATGAATCACTTCCAACCTGTGAGTCCTATCTTCTTGGTAAAATGACCAAGTCACCTTTTACTGAAAAAGGTGAGCGAGCCAGTGAACTCTTAGCTCTGGTACATTCTGATGTATGTGGACCCATGAGCTCAAGTGCAAGAGGTGGTTATTTCTACTTCATAACCTTCATAGATGACCTATCGAGGTATGGGTATGTCTATTTAATAAGCATAAGTTGGAGTCATTTGAAATGTTCAAACTATTCTGAAATGAGGTAGAAAAATACACTGGAAAGTGTATTAAAACTCTTCGATCTGATCGAGGAGGTGAATACTTTTCCAATGATTTTCTGACATATCTTGGAGAGAATGGGATTCTTTCTCAGTGGACACCTCCTGGAACACCACAGCATAATGGTGTGTCTGAAAGGAGGAATCGGATCTTGTTGGACATGGTTCGATCCATGATAGAGTTTGCTGGTATGCCGATCTTCCTTTGGTGATATGCGCTCGAATCGGCTTGTTACCTTCTAAATAGGGTTCCGAGTAAGTCTGTAACCAAAATGCCATATGAGATATGGATAGGACGTAAGCCAGTACTCTCGCACCTTAGGGTTTGGGGGTATCTGGCTTATGTTAAACATTTAATTACGGACAAGCTTGGACCTAGGTCTGACAAGTGTAATTTTATAGGGTACCCAAAAGAGACTAAAGGATATTACTTCTACCTAGCTGATGAGCAAAAAGTGTTTGTCAGCCTTAAGGCAATCTTTTTGGAAAGAGAGTTCCTTGGTGAAGGGACTGTTGCCTCTAAGATCGAACCTGACAAAATTCGACAGGTGGAAAATTCGACGCAAGTTGCTGAACCTAAACCGGATTTGATTAGATCAGATTCGGAGCCCATTGTTCAAGCACCCTTAAGGCGATCTGGTAGAGTACCATGTCAACCGGACAGATACTATAGTTTCTTGATCCAGGACGACGATCCTATCGAACTTGATGAAAACGATGAGGATCCGATCACCTACATGGATGCAATGCAGAGACCCGACTCTGAGAAATGGCTAGAGGCCATGAAATTCGAAATGGAATCCATGAAGGTCAACGATGTGTGGACATTGGTTGACCCACCTGAAGGAGTAAAACCCATAGGATGTAAGTGGGTCTTCAAGAGGAAGAGGGACGCAGATGGAAAGGTGAAAAACTATAAAGCCCGTCTGGTTGCCAAGGGATATCGTCAACATTATGGTATACACTATGATGAGATATTTTCTCCTATGGCAATGCTCAAATCCATTAGGATTATGCTAGCGATAGCTGCCCATCTGGACTATGAAATCTGGCAGATGGATGTGAAGACAGCTTTCCTAAATGGAGAGCTGGACGAAGAGGTGTATATGATACAACCTAAAGGATTCACATCCACAGATGAGTCTAAGGTGTGCAGACTACAGAGGTCCATTTATGGACTTAAGCAGGCATCCCGGAGTTGGAACATACATTTTGATAGGATGATCAAGATGTATGGCTTCGTTAAGAATGGAGAAGAGCCCTGCATTTATAAGTAGGCTAATGGTCCAGTAGTAGTATTTTTGTATTGTATTAGATGACATTCTCTTAATGAAGAATGATATCCCTGCATTACAGGGAATAAAGATTTGGCTGTCGTCACAGTTCTCCATGAAGGATCTGGGAGAAGCTTCCTACATCCTAAGGATGAGGATCTATAGGGATAGATCTAAAAGGTTGCTTGATTTATCCCAGTCTACGTACATAGATACTATGCTGAAGAGGTTCAGCATGGAGAATTTCAAGAAAGGCTATGTACCGATTGGCCATGGAATTTCTCTCTCGAAGAGGGATTGTCCGACAATACCTCAAGAGAGAGAGTGTATGGGTAGGATTCTATATGCTTCGGCAGTGGGATCTATCATGTACGCCATGACATGTACACGATCAGATGTGGCATACTCACTAGGGGTAGTGAGTAGATACCAATCTGATCCAGGGAAGAATCACTAGAAGGTTGTTAAAACCATCCTGAAGTATTTAAGAAATACTAAGGACCAGTGGCTTGTTTATGGTGAATCAGACTTGAGACTTATAGGATTTACAGACTCTAGTTTCCTGTCTGATCACGATGACAGCAAAAGTGTGTCAGGATTTATTTTACCCTTAATGGTGGGGCTATCTGCTGGAAGAGTTTCAAGTAACACACAGTGGCTGATTCAGTTTACGAGGCAGAGTATGTCGCTGCATCAGATGCTGCCAAAGAAGCGGTGTGGCTGAGGAAATTCATCACCGAGCTCGGAGTAGCACCCTCTCTTGTTGGTCCAGTTCTGCTCTACTGTGACAGCTCTGAGCCATTGCTCAGAGAAAGAACCCAAGGCACACCAGCGGACGAAGCACATTCTGCGCTGCTACCATCTCATCCAGGAAATTATGGATCGAGGTGACGTCGACCTTCAGAAGATCGACGGAAAAAAGAACCTGGCCGACCCATTCACTAAAGCCATTGCGGTGAAGGAGTTCGACGACTACAAGTCGAAGATGGGTATTAGATACTGCACCTATTGGCTTTAGGCTAAGTGAGAGATTATTGGAAATAGTGTCCCAAAGCCAATCGTCAGCCTGTTGACGGTTGTGCTCATTTTTGTATATGTACATGAATTATGAATTAATAAAAATTATTTTAGTATTTTTCATCACAAAATATTTCATCTTCTAATGAACTCCTATGTTGTGGTGAAGTCCTTAAGACTATTTAGACTCGATAATGAAGGATTTGTCATTTAGCTCTTAAATCTGTTTGCGATCAAATGATACGTTGTTACCAAGGACGACAATGTTTATCAAGCATAGGTCGTTGTGTGCCATATAGGTTGGTTGTCCTCTTAACCAATGAGTGTGGAGACACTGGTATGGCATACAGGTGAGATGTAAGGATACATCTGCACTGAACGTGACCGACTCCAGAGTAATTTCTGCTGTCAAAATTTGCTTCGATAGAATATGGGTATAAATATCCCTCTGACCTGAGACCGTCATGGTGACTTGTAAGCAACTCACTGCACTTAGGCACTGGACTACTGAATTTCTAATTCAGTGACGGAAGGCTGCTAGGTGTAGTCAAGTACTTGACTTGTCGGTGTATGTGTCAAGATGGGATTGACCACTCCAGTTTAGGAGCTGTGTACAATCATATTTCAATTTAGCAAAACCTTGGCCAGGGTAGTCTTTGTGAGGAGTCATAGGACTGTTTGAGTTGAGCACGATTCAGATGATCTAATCAGGGTTGACAGTTTAACCCTGAGTCATCCTAAACACAGAGGTCAAAAGGATAATTATACAGTAACCATATTCACATAGGATCTGAGTGTTGCGATTGCGACCATTCGACTTATCCGATCGTCGGGTACCATTGCTAGATGGTCACTTCGATTAGTACAGAAATTGGTTCCCATGCTACCGGCTTAGGTTCGAACCTGCGGGGTCACACACATTAGAAGTTTCTATCTGATCTGATAGCTGGTGAAGAGTCCTTCATGTCTGGGATTCTGTGATCGAGAATCAGGATTCTCTGATCATGAATTCCACACATTTTAGGTACCGGGGTCAAGAGTCCCACTGGTTTAGGACTCTTCGATCAGGGTTACATATTGATGAATTCTGATGCCCGATTACCCATCAGATTTGGATTTAATATTTATGAGAGGTTTAATTAGTGATTTGATCACTAATTAACTCAATTTGATTGAGTTATTAATTTTGGATCAAGTCCAATTGAATTGGATTCAGTTGGGTTTGATCCGATTCGGTTAAGAGTTGACCTAATCGTCGAGATGGTTTGGTCCCTGATATGATCAGGGATTGGGCTTAATCAATTCTTGATTTGATTAGGATTTTATTGAGCCTAATTAAGCCTAATTAAGTTGGATTTAAATTAGTCTAATTGGGCCTAACTTATTTGGTTCAATTAGGTTGGTTTAAATAATGAAACCACCTTGACCCATTCTCCCTTCGCCACCTCACTTCCACTGTGCCCATTTGAATTCACGAGAAGGAAGTTCTCATGAATTTTTCCTCATGCAAAGCCCTCCTCACACCCTACTTTAATGCACCAAATGAGTAGATAAGGATGATTAGTTGGCCATTCAAATTCAAAATAAAATTTGAATTTGAATGAGCAACCAATCTTAGCACCTTGACCTTATCCTCTTTTAACGCCCCATTTATTACACAAAAAAATGTTTCTCATAAAATTACTCATGCACAAATTAAGCCACGCCATCCTCTTCTCACGTCCTTAGTGGATAGGGATAAATTGATTTCCATTTGAATTCAAAATTTGATTTGAATTCAAATGTACAATTACTCATCTTTATCCTCTCACATGGATAAGATGTTTGACATTATTTTAAAAGGAGGAGAAGAGTGGGGTGTGCAAGAATAATTTTTTGAAGAGAAAATCTGGGTGTGAGGAATCCTTGTGTGCAAGGTGAAGGTCAATATCCTTCTGAGAGAAAAAGAAAGAAAAGAAAGAAAAAGTGTGCACAGGGTTTCAGTGAGTTCTTCAGGGTTTCAGCCTGGAGTTTGAAAAGCGAGAAGGTGAGCTACGAGTGTTGTGAGCCCACCAAATTTTAGGGAGATCTTCAACATTCTCTCAAGCACATATGCTGATGATCCAGAGCATCCAAAGAATTGGCAGACATCGATCGAAGGAGTTCGATCAGCATCGGCCGTCGAAAGGGCTCTACAACGAGCTAGCACTCGTAAGGAGTCGATCAGACCGGGAGCTTCGTGTGGATGATCCACAGAGGTCAGACATACTATGTAACTACATCACAATGATGAGACTCTTCCGACGGTGATCAGATTATGACAATCTACTACCCGCACAAAGGTATTGTGTTCTGAACACATTACAGTAAAGTGTTTACTGTTCAAATTCGAATTTCAAATTTAAATGCATGCATGCTATATATCATATTTAGATCCTAGTGTAGGATAAATTTTTATTAATTAATTATATTAATTAATAATTTTTACTGTAAAATAATAATTTTGAAAAAGTTTTAAAATTACCATTTTACCCCTGCACTGATTTTCCCCACACCTTAATGGCATAGGCTAACTCGAATCACCTAGCGATCTAATCAAAATCTAGTTCACCAAATTGGTCAGGTAAGTGAGATCAGTGGGAAGGTCTGCTAAGCTTGCTTTAGACACTATCAAAATGGTCAGGTAAGCCGCTCCTAATTAAAAACCATCAGTTGAAATGCCAAACTTACCTTAGACACCAATTGGCTAACCAATTTTGATTTGACCAACCTAATGATTCGGGTTCAACCACTGAGCTACAATCAAGGTCTATTTAGTCTAATCAAAGATATGGATTTGACCATCTATAACTATTATACTAGAGAAATCCTGATTAATCTAATTCAATATTTGGTTAGACTTAATCAATTTTTCTATATGGTCAATCAATTCTTTGATTCTAACCTTAGGTCTAACCTAATTAAAGAGAAGGACCTGATTTGAGCTAACCCATGCCCTATGTTTTATGTAATGTCATTAGATCTAAATTACAATTCTAGATCCAATCAGCTTGATACTTAATTCTCAATTAAGTTTTACATCAACATAGTTAAGGTTTTGAAAATAATTTTTCATGTAAACTTTTTACATCAAGTCATAAAATTTTTTAGATCAAATTTAAATTTTTATAATTTTAAATCAAAATAATTTTTGATTAAATAAGATTAGATGTAACTAACCATCTTCGTAACTTGCATCACATACAACAACACCTAGAGTTTCAAGATCTAAGATTTTACAAGAATGTAAGTTTTCTCTTTTCACTTTTTTCTTCATGGGACCTCACAGTGGCACCCCTATATGCTATGAAGAGCACTCCATTGAATGAGATGAGAGGATCATGAAACCCTACTTGCTCCTATGATCGGACGGCCTGGTGATTACCCAATCTGAATACTTTGCTACTCAAAATATCTAATCTAAATAAATAATAATCAGTTCTAAAAATAAACTAATTTAGATCTAATCTAAATTATAAATAATTAGATCTAATAACAAAAATCAGATTTAAAGGTATAATAAATCATATCAAAACAACCATGGCTCTGATACCAGTTCAATGAAACATTGATAGTGCTATGCATGTAATTTTAAAATTTTTATGCAGCAGATAAATAAGATTAAATTATTTAATCTAAATCATATGTATAAGATCTAATTTATACTATCATGCTATGAAGAAAATATGAAATATGATACACTTTAGATTAAAAATAAAAACATACATCGATCTCATTGATGCTGAAATCTTAGATCTAACTTTTAGATCTAACTATGTGATCAAAATAAATTAGTAACAATTATCAAATTAATTTTATCTTATTCTTCTCTATTCCAACACTTGGAGATAATGTTCTTCAGATTGCTCGAAGCCACATGAAGTCATCTGACCTCTATAGAAAAATCCACACGTAGACTGGTGCAGATCAAGGGCTCGAAGATGCTAGTTTGTGAACAACTTCGACAACTGATCTCTTCCTTCTTCTACAAGCACCTTGGACACTCCAAAGTGATAGAGATCTGGAGGAGGAAGACAGGAGAAGAAGAAGAGGCTCTACAAATAAAAAATCTACAAGAGAATTGATCATGGGACGTCCAAGAGAGGGGTTCCTTTTTATAGGCTAGGAATTAGGACTTTCCAAGAAAGGGTGCCATGAATCAATGCCAAAACCCCCTTTTGGTATCCCCAAAAATTCCAAAAAAATCATTAAAATGTGGAGGAAGAATCAAGAGTCTCACATACCAAAGGATTCTTTAAGAAAACTAAGAAAAAAAATAATATAGCTCCAATAATATATCATATAAGAAAAATCTCTTTCCTAGTCTATATCTTATCTTTAATTCAGATCGCATTCGAATTAGGTAGAAAATAATATTATGACTCATCAACTATAGCTGACCATCCTTATTGGATCCTCTCTCATGACACCAAAAATCACAACCCAAATCTAATTAGGCATGGAGAAATTGACATGGATCCAAATGTAGTGCAAAAGATAAGGATAGAATCCTAGTCTGACTTGGACTCTTCATTTCTAATGCAATTATAATCCAAATCAAATTTGGATTGAAACTACTGATAGAAATGAATCTAATCTAATTAAAATCTAAATATCTCATCAAATTTCTAATCCAATTAAGAATTAGCTGAGTCCTAACCCTGATCGAATCAGGATCAAATTTCTCTTGTAATTAGGTATGATCACATCAATCCCAATCTGGGTCGAACTGAATCTAATTCAATTAGACTTATTTCAAAGCTCTTTACTCAATCAAATTGAGTCAATTAGTAATCTAATTATTAATTAATTCTCCATAAATAGTAGAGTCTTAGTCTCAGTGGGACTCTCCCACAGAGTCCTAGTCCAAGTAGGACTCTTCACCAGAGTTACAATCCAGTTGGACTCTTCAGCCATCATATCTGATCAAATCTTCTAATGCGTGTGATCCCATAGGTTCAAACTTAAGTTGGTAGCATAAAAATAATTTTTTATATCAATCAATGTAACCATCTAGTAATGATGATCGGATAGGTCGAAGTGTTGTAAAGCAACCTTCTAGAACCTACTGACGTTGGTTACCGTATAATTCATCCCTTTGACCCAAATGCTCAAGGTGACCTATTGTTTAACTATCAATCCTAATTAAATTGACCATATTATATTTCAATATTTTAAATCCATCTCATGGATTATCCTGACCAAGGTTTTGCTGAATTGAAATACACTGATGTATATCTCCTACCAATTCAGAGGGATCAATTTCATCTTGACTCATATACCGACTTGATAAGTACTTGACTGCACCTAGTATCCTTTTATTACTAAGTTAAAAACTTAGATGGTCCGATACTAAAGTATAGTGAGTTGCTTACAAGTCATCGTGGTGGTCTCAGGTCGGAGGGACACTTATACCCATACCCTTTACGAGCTACTCTTAAAGCGGAGTGTTTGGTATATGGTCACGTTTGATGTGAATGTACTCCTACATTCCATCTGCATGCTATAACAATATCTCCACACTCCTTGGTTAAGAAAACAACCAACTCATATGACACACATTGACCTACACTTGATATCGCTATCGTCCTAGTAATAGTGTATCATTTGATCGTGAATATTTTAAGGACTTAATGATAAATCCTCTTTTGTCGATTAATATATAGTCCTAAGGACTTCATTACAATACAAGAGTTGAAAGATGATCAATTTATAATGAAAATATCAAATATTTTTTATTAATAAAAATTCATATATAATTTATAAGATGAACACAATCGTCTAACGATTGGCTTTGAGATATATTTCCCAACATATGACACGAATTACTTAGATTGTCCTGTCATGTGACTAGTAGCTCCTGAGTCTAGGATCCAATATTGAGAAGTATCTAAGGTAGTAAGTGCACTACCACTATTGAAAGTATAAGAACTAGTTTGTGCAAAATGAGAATGAAAAATAGAAGAAAGACTGGAAGAATCACTAAGCAAACTCATAGTAGATGAAGAGGTAGCACTAGAAGAAGAGTTCAGTTTAGTCAGAATGTGATGTAGAGTTTGTAGTTCCTCCATAGATAAAGAACCTCCAGCATTAGTAAATGGAGCAGCGGAAGCAGACGAAACTGTAATAGACAGAGGAGCTGAAACAGATGAAGTAGCATCATGGACCTCAAAAAACTAGCTTGACCACGATCGATTGCTCCTCTAGAGCATCCACCTCCTCACCGACCTCCTCTACCACGACCCTAGCCAGATGAAGGACGACCATGTAACTGCCATCATGTATCACGGATGTGCCCCGGTTGGTTGCAATAAGAGCATATTCGTATATCTCGATCACCTCTACCGCACGGCTATGATTGTGGCTGAGTGACCATCACAGAATGGACTATATCAGTAAAGGAGGCAATCATCACACGTCGAGAGTTTTCTCACTTAGAATTAGTGAGAAGACCTGATTGAGAGAAGGCAAATCAAAACTTCGATCCAAAATTTGAACTCTGATTGGGTCAAATTCTTTATTGATGCCAACAAGAAAATCAAATATTTGCTCTTCATTTGTAAATTTCTTAAACTCAGCAGCATCATTAGCACAACTAGCTTTGAAGGGACAATAAAAATCCAACTCTGACCATAAACATTGAAGTTCTGCCATATAAGTGGTGACAGAAAGTTCGTCCTGTCTCAGTGCATGCATCTTACATTTGAACTCAAAAGCTTGGGTTGTGTTATCCTGCTGGAAATAAGTTCGGACAGTAGCCTCCCAAATTTCTTGAGCGATTTCAAAGAATGATATGTCTTGAGCAATTGAGGGCACCATAGAGTTGATTAACCAGGCCATCACAAGTAAGTTCTCTGACTCCCACTGCACAAAACAGTGTCTCTTGTTGGTGGCTGTGGTTTAGCCCCGATGAGAAAACCCTCCAAATCGCGGGCTTTGATGAACAGCCGCACATTTCTGACCCACAAGATAAGTGAGGGGTTTGTCCAATCGAACAGAACTAATCTGAAGAGAAGGATTATCTATCCTAGATCGAGAGGTAGATGCATGAGTCATCACCTCACTTATTGCCTTCTCCAACTCCTCCTTAGTGAAACTACCTGATATCTTCAAATGAGCTCAAAAAAAAATCATTGAATGATAATCATCTCTCTCTCTCTCTCTCTCTTTTTTCTTTTTTTTTTTGAAAAAAAAAATCAATTTAAGAGGAAAGAGCTGACCTTCCCCTTTTCACGGGCAAATTCCATGGGCATAGGTTGCCGGGGGGCGGAGGGGATGGCAGACGGGGTGGTGGCAGTAGGGGTGGCGGCGGTGGGGAACGGGGTGGTGCCGGAAAGGAAGGGCTCGGGGTGGTGGTGGCGGTGGCGGATGGGGCACGGGTGGTGCCGGGAAGAAAGGGCTTGGGGTGGTGGCTGCGACAGATGGGGGTGCCAGGAAGGAAGAGCTCGAGATGGTGGCCACGGCGTGCACGGAGGGGCGGATGGGGGCACTATGTGCACGAGGTGGTGGTGGAGGTGGAGGTGCTCGGGGTGGTGGCGGCGACGTGCATGGAGGCGGTGGCGATGAAGGAGGCGGGGTGATGAAGAAAGTGGTGTCAGATGGGGGCACTGTGTGCACCAGGAAGAAAGTGGTGCTGGGGTGGTATTGGGAAGAATGCGGTGGGAAAGTGCCAGGGTGGTGCTAGGAAGAAGGTGGGGGGTGGTGCTGGGGTGGTGCCAATCAGTGACAAGATGGGGCCGAGTAGAGCTTGGGATTGGGAAGGAGTTCTGATGATGAGATGAGTTGAGGAGGTGGTAGAGTTGAGGAACAATTGGGAAGGAGATGAGGGAAGGGATTGGGAGGAGATTAGGAACGGGAAAAAAATTATCGATCAGAACCTGGGTGCTCTGATACCATATTGAATGTAGAGAGAAGGAGAAGATTTTTTATTTTTCTATATTGTATGGGGTGGAGTAGTCCCCATTATATACAATAATTTTTTCTTTTACAAAGAAACATCACAGTCCATAGCCACCTTAACCATCCCCAATTAGAGTAGCTAATTAGGGAAATACAACTTACTTTCCAATAGTAGATTACATATATGTAGGGGCGGCTGACAACAAAACTAATCTGATAATTTTTTTCTTTTTTCTTGGAGCAAATCGGACATAAACATGAAATATCCTAAGCAGTACCGTAAGTTTTATTCTGTATTTTGCTTAGAAAGATTTTCTAAAAGAAAAGGGAGGGGTCTTACCCCACGTACACACACACACAAAAAAAAAACACGGAGGGGAACACCCAATGTACCTTTGATTTACGAAACAAATATTTTCAATCTTCTTTTTCCCAAGGAGGAGCAAGCTCTTTCCAATCACTTCATGTAGGCAACTCCCTTTTACATTGTTTGTCATGTATTAAACTGCGATGCGCTAAACTGATGGATGATTTGAATACGTCCCCTTAAGAGATGTTTGGGGTGGTTCAGATTTTAAGGATGGTTCAGAATTTGTTAGGAGTTTGAATCTTTTGAAGTGTTCGAAGTTTTAAGAGAAGTTTTAGCCGGCAGTTGCTGATTCCTAGGAAAAGTTTTTACTTTTATCTTTATCGGAGTGCAAGCATACAAAGAAGCAAAGCAAGCTACGGTCTTTGGCCTTTTTACCAACACTTATCGGTGTTGGCACCCGGAGGTTAAGGCTTTCCTCGGAGCAAATTTATTCGACCTACCACTTTTCATTTATTCTCACCATAGACTTGTTGTTTTCTCATCCAAAATAGAGAAGAAGAGGGCCAAACAGATGTTGCCTACTCTCCCACATCCTTGATCCCACTACAACGAAGTTGGTCTTTAGTGATCTTTTTAATAGCAACCCCAAAAGGTTAGTCATTATATTGTATTTCTAGAGGCAATCAGATATGGTCACCACATAAAAAGCTTTTTAGTGATATCCAGAGAATATTGGTCACTAAATAAAGATATTTAGTGGTGGTCAATCACTACAAATAAATTGATATTTAATGATGGTTAATCTCAAAAAAGCTAGAATTTAAGTGGCTATATGGGCATTAAATGGATCACTTTTATGGTGGCCATAAAGAGAGTCATCGTTAAATTTTGATATTTAGTAGTGGCCACAATAAGCTCTCATTAAAGCTGAAACTGGATCGGATATGAATCAGATATCGATATTCTATATTTATAACTATTTTATTTGATAAATATAAAATATAGATAAAGATATTAGTCGGATGTAAAAATTTATATCCATAGTTATTTTAAACAGATATGGATACAAATTAGATAATGAAAGTATGAAAATAAATATGGGTATAAATAAGATAATTAAATATTATAATCATAGAATCAAAAATATTCTTAAGTGGATGGTAAATCAAGTTAACAGTGTGTTAATATGATTATATATTTTTCTTAAAAGTATATGAGTACTATATACAATTAAATATGGTTACAAGTAGAATTGAAAATTTGGATATACATTGGATGGTTGTCTATCGATATCCATATCTATATCTATTTTTCTTTGATGGATATAGACACAGATACAAATATTAGTTTGATGCTCATACTTTTGTTCATATATGGATAGATTCACATACAAAAATAGATTTAGACGTATAATATCCAATCTACTTTCACCTCTAACTCTCACAAAAGCTTCAATATTTAAAACTGGTCATCATTAAAATATTATTCTTTATCGATCATTATTCGACTGTTAGTAAATACCATAAAATGTATCCTTGTATGACTACATCATCGCTACCACTAAAGTTCTTTTGTGGCAGCCAATACAGGCAAAAATTCGTAAGGAGATGCATAAAATGATTACAGCCATAAATTTAAGGATTGACAACATCCAACAAAATCGCATACATTAAGTTATTGAAAGTTCTGTAAAGCACTGAAGTTAAACCCATGATATTTGAAGAACCAACTTTAAAGGGTCCACCAAAACCTGCATGCCTAAGCTTATGAAGATTGACTTTCCATGCTATGATAGAAATGAGGACCCGGCAAGATGGATTGGTAGAGCTAGCAATTCTTTGATTTCCACCAAATGCCAAATTAAGGTGGAGAGGTGCCATTGGCTTCTTTCAATCTAGAAGGTAATTCGCAATTAGGGTATTAGCCGATGAAAGAGGAGACTCCTATCATTATGTTGGAAGACTTCAAACAAAGTCTTCATAGTAGGTGTGGACCCACCCAATTTCAAGATGTTTCTGGTGATCTAGTGAAGTTGTAGCAAACTGGTCCATTGAGAGCCAGTTCGAGAAATTATTGATTCGAGTAAGGCAATTGACACCGGCACAACAAGTCTGTTGCTACGAGGGAGAACATTAAGATTTAAGGCTTTAAGCCCACCAGACTCGCTTTTGCTATTGGATTGGCAAGGCTATATGAGGCTTATAACCAATCATCTCATTGTGCATCTCGACCTGAAGCATGAAAGCAAATTTCTCATCACTCTTTGGCACCTAGTCCAAATCCTATGCCTACTAAGAAGTTTAGTCCAGCTGAACTTAAGGACAGGAGAGATGAAGGATTATGTTTCAATTGCAATGAGAAGTTTGGACCCGGACATTGATGCAAAATGTTATTTCTTATTGAAAGATACTGGTCTGATGGAGTGGATAATGATGTAGACATGGAGGTGGAAGATGCCCGAGATTTCTATGCATGCAATTTATGGCATATGAGCTCTGCAAACAATGAAGGGACAAGATAAAATAGCCCAACACCAAATTACAATCTTGGTGCATTCAAAAAGCGCACACAATTTTTGGAACAACCAAGTTGCTGGAACATTAGGTATTACTCCTAATGCAGAAGGAAATTTTGAAGTCATTGTGGCAAGTGGAGAAAGGATTCCAAGTCACGGTCACTACAAAGGGGTATGTATGATGATCCAAGGAATTCAAGTTATTGTAGATTTCTATTTACACTCATTGGTGGTTTGTGACTTAGTTTTAGGAGCCAATGGTTAGGTACCTTGGGACCCATTGTTTGGGATTTTTCTGAATTAACAATGTAGTTCAATCTTGATGTTTGGCATCTCCAATAGACAAGTTGGTGTATGAGTCAGAGACATCTAAGGAGTTAAAGTAAGACTATATAGATATCCTCACCATCAGGGAGTGGGGTCACATATTTTCAAGCAAAGGAATTACCATTGATTCAGAAAAAATTGTCATCATGCGAGAATGGCACAAGCCGAAAACAGTCGGGGCATTGCGTGCTTTCCTTAGATAAACAGGATGCTACTTCAAGTTTATTCAAAACTATGGGAAAATTGCAGCCCTGTTAACACAAACACTAAAGAAGGGGGAACTTCAAGTGGACCCCAAAGGTAGAAGAAGCCTTTGATTTACTCAAGAAGGCAATGAACCAAGCCCGAATATTAGCACTTCTCGATTTTAGTCAACCATTCATCATTGAATATGTAGCATCAGAACAATGACCCAACCAAAATGCTTACATCTATATATGCTAATGTTTCATGAGAAGAGAATGTGACACTAATAATCTATAATATGACCAAATGGTGAAGTTATCAAGAAAAGTAGTCATCTGTTTAACTACATAATTGTCTTTAATCTTTTAGAAATGAAAGTCTAACATCAAAGGTCATTAGACTCGGAAAGATCTTTCATTCCCCCATTTTTTGTAAGACAGAATTTTTTCACATGATAATGGAGGAATAACGACTCGGCTATCCGCAAAGATTTCTGTGCAAAGAAGCAAGACGGTAAATCATACTACATTGTACTAGCATTTTAATCCTAGCTATTCATGTTTTCTCTAAAAGAAAATGTTAATATGGAACAAAGTATCGCACCTTGTATGGCTTATGGTTTTAAGCCACTATGCTAGCTCTATTTATGGATTTGGACATTGATTATAATGTCATGTATGCAAGGATGACATTTAAAAGCAACCATCATTTCTTCTTCACAATCGTCATGACAATTATTAGCAATATTCATAAAGATTGACATCATATATCATTAGTCTCTCCAACAGATATACATTATAAATCAATAACTTCAGAATAGGGCTAAAAATGGGTTAGGTATTGTCTGATTGCATCAATTTCCATATCCAGTTGAGATTGAATTGGGATAGAAATCCTTCTATCCCCTTTTTCCAAATGTGGATATCTCATAAAAAATGAATTCTAGAAACCACCTATATTAGGGAAAAAATATGTTTCACATAAGGATCGAATAAATTGCTATCCTTTCAATAAGACAGCATAATGTTCTAGCACGAGTTGTTTGGACGAAGAAGACACATCAACATCAAACTCTTATCTTAGAAGAATAGAGGTGGTTTCACTTCTCACATATTACATTTATTCCAAACTTATTCTTGTTATACATATAGTCATTTTAAAAATATTATGAAATTTCTCATCTTAAAAATAAATTATTTTCATAAAAAATTCAATCCATTTCCTTTTGATAAAAAATAAAACATGACTAGCTTCATTTTATTCTTCATGATTTCTTTAAAATCTTTTTGCTTAATTTCTGTATTTGTACATAATTTGTTTCTTACAAGTTCTTTAAAAAATAGGCAACTCGTAATTCCTTTATGCTGTAACCAAAGAATAGCAATGATATATCATATAGAAACTTCTAATATATTTTATATTATATATTTTATTTAGATATATTTAATTTTTAACATTTTCAGTATAAATCTAATGGGATTAGTGATCCAAAGTCTTGGTCATATTAGTCCCTATGCAAATCAACAACTACACCTTAATCTATATTACCTAGTTATAATGCATCGTTGGTTCTTGATAATGAATTTCGATTCTATCTTTTATGATTATTTCATTTTTTTATTTATTAGGAATAATATTGGACTTATATCTTTACCTAGAGAGAAAAAATAGGATATAGCTACTATTCAAATCCATATCCATTCATGCAAATATAAATATGCTTAATAATTATTTTGTATCCGTATCCATTTAGAACAAATATGGATACTAGATTCTTATATATGTTTAACATTCCTACTGTTGTTTATATTCACTAATAAAGTAGAGATATAAATATGAATATAACTGTATGTGATTTGATTCCAGCCTCGGGTATGAAATGCATTGGAATAACAATCATCTATTTTCTACATTGCTATATGTTGGGTATAAAATATCCTAGGCCGAAGTTCTTGGTGGGATCGACCCTCGCAGGTCTCTTCCAACTTTCGACTACTGTTGGTGAACTCCCGTCGCTCCGTCCGGACTCCTACGGGAGCCGGGCTCCGTCCACAACTTCTATTGCAAGGAAGACTCCGCCCGGACTCCTACGGGAGCCGGGCTCCGTCCACAACTTCTACTGCAAGGAAGACTCTGTCCGGACTCCTACGGGAGCCGGGCCCCATCACCAACTTCAACTGCTGTAAGCCTTGTCCGGATTCCTATGGGAGCCGAACTTCATCTTTGATTTCAATTGCAGGAAGGCTCCGCCCGGACTCCTACAGGAGCCGGGCTCCGTCACCGATTTAAACTGCTGGTAAGCCTTGTCCGGACTCCTACGGGAGTCGAACTTCGTCTTTGATTTCAATTGCAGGAAGGCTCCGCCGGACTCCTATGGGAGCCGGGCTCCGTCACCGACTTCAACTGCTGGTAAGCCTTGTCCAGACTCCTACGGGAGCCGAACTCCGCCTACAACCCCAACTGCAAGTAGACTGCGTCCGGACCTCTACGAGAGTCGGACTCCGTCTTCTATCCCGGCTGCGGGAAGACCTCGCTACCAACTCCAACTGAACTTTGGCTGACAAATCTGGACTCCCTGACAGGCTGTATTAACAGCCACGACTCTGCTCCACTCCCTGCGGTGGACCCTGCATAGCTCCATTACTCCCTGACAGGTCGTACTAACGGCCACGACTCTGCTCCACTCCCTGCGGTGGACCCTGCGTAGCTCCATTACTCCCTGACAGGCCGTATTAACGGCCATAATTCTGCTCCACTCCCTGCGGTGGATTCTGTGCGATTCCACCACTCCCTGACGAGTCACGACAGCGGACGCCGCTCCACTCCCCGTAACTGATTCCACGTGGCGAGCCACGGCGATAGCCACGATCCTGCTCCATTACCCTCCACAATAAATTCCTCCTGACTGTGAGCGGCCCATGACCAGACAGTTACAGGCGTCACTGTCAATCTGTTGCCCCCTCCGTCTATAAAAGGGGAACCCTAGATACGTTATTCTATAAGCCCCATTTTCTATCTCAAAACTCTGCTAAAATTTTCGTTCGAGCACTCCATTCTTGTTGAGGCAGAGAACTGACTTGAGCGTCGGAGGGTCTTGCCGGAGCAACCCCACCTCCGGTTTAGACTTCTTTTGTAGGTCCCGACGGTGACCATGACTCCCTCGACTCCAGCTTCTCCGCGCAAGCGAATTTTTGCACCAATAGGATTGACGCTAGAGGAAGGGGACTATGTCTTCGCAGTATCCTTGTTCTTAAAGGAGCGCTCAACGGGGTCGCCTCTGGTCATCTTCTCCGACACCCGCTCCTCCTTTCCCCCACTGGGTCCTCGCCCGATTTCTTCTCAAGAAGCATCCGCACAGCTACCCACGATCTCCGCAGCCATATCTCAGGCCCGGTCCTGCCTCTGGTTTTTCGGGCCCTGCATCCTCCGACAATGGTCGCCGGCATAGATTGGCCAGACAATCGGCCTCCAATGAATTTCGCCAACACCGTCTCGGGAGGATCCCGGTAGGAAGCAACCAACGTACCACCGTACCCCCCAAGCGACAAAAGACTGAAGAGCCCATAACCTTCACTGAAGAAGACGCCCAGGGAGTCCAGTTCCCTCATAATGACGCGGTCATAGTTTTCATGAATATAGCAAATTACGACGTCCGTCGCATTCTCGTCGACAATGGAAGCTCGGCCGACATCTTATTCTACGACGCCTTTTCAAGAATGTCCATCCTTGACGGTCACTTGAGACCGATTAGCTCCCCTCTGGTAGGGTTTACCGGCGATGCTGTTCCGACGGAAGGAATGATAACTTTGACTGTGGTTGCAGGTCGATATCCAAGGCAATCCAGGGCTCTGGTGAATTTTTTGGTGGTGAAGGCACCGTCAGCCTACAATGCAATCCTCGACCGACCTGGCCTCAATGCTCTCCGAGCCTCATGTCAACCTACCATTTAAAGTTGAAATTCCCCACCAGCCAGGGGATCGGAGAAGTCCAGGAGACCAAGCCCTGGCCAGGCACTGCTACAACATAGCCTTGCAAGGAAGCGACCAATCTGACCCCTGTCCCGTTGATGGATTGGATGCACGCGATGACCTCACCGAAGAGAGGGGCACCCCAATTGAAGATCTGGTACCAATCCCTTTGAACGACGAGAACGCGGAGCATGTGGCGATGATCGGCTCCAACCTGGAGGAGGAGTGCGGATGCGTCTCATTGGATTTCTATGAAGGAATGCGGACGTTTTCGCTTGGGTTCCAGCAGATATGCTAGGGATTGATACGGAAGTCATGGAGCATCGTCTGGCCATCGATCCAAAGCATCGACGATGAAAGAAAAAATCCGAAGTCATGCACCGGAGAGGCAGAAGGCGATAGTCGAAGAAGTGGACAAGCTCCTTAAAGTCGGATTCATTAAGGAAGTCAATTATCCTGATTGGATTTCCAATGTCGTCCTAGTCAAAAAAGCAAACGGCAAGTGGAGGATGTGCATAGACTTCAAAAAGCTGAATAAGGCCTATCCAAAGGATAGCTACCCCCTTCCCAGAATCGATCAACTGGTGGACGTGACCTCGGGGCATGAGCTCCTCACCTTCATGGATGCGTTCTCTGGCTACAATCAAATCAGAATGGCACCGGAAGATGAAGAAAAGACCGCTTTCATCACTAATCGTGCCTTTACTGTTACAGGGTCATGCCTTTCGGCCTCAAAAATATGGGCGCAACCTACCAACGATTGGTGAACAAAATCTTCAAGGAGCAGATCGGCCGTAACATGGAGGTCTACGTGGATGATATGCTTGTAAAAAGTAAATCTTCTAGAGATCACGTCACCGACCTCGAGGAGACCTTCGATGCTCTCCGAAAATATAGGATGAAGCTGAACCCAACTAAATGTGCCTTCGGGATAACCTCGAGAAAGTTTCTGGGCTTCATGGTGTCGGGGCACGGGATCGAGGCCAATCCAGAGAAAATTTGCGCCATCCAGGAGATGGCCACCCCAAAGTCAACAAAAGAGGTTCAGCGCCTCACGGGAAGGATAGCAGCCCTGAATCGCTTCCTCGCAAGGTCGGTCGAACGGTGCTTACCCTTCTTTCAAACCCTCAAGCAGCCCAAGAACTTTTGTTGGACCTCTAAGTGCCAACAGGCATACGAGGAGCTAAGGAGCTACCTCGCCTCACCCCCGCTGTTGGCAAAGTCGGAGCCTGGGGAGGAACTATTTTTATACCTGGCGGTCTCTCCCATGCTCTCGCAGCTGTCCTTGTCAAAGAAGAGGTGAAGGTCCAGCGGTCGATCTACTACGTCAGCCACACTTTGAGGGACGCCGAGACCAGGTACTCCAAATTAGAAAAACTGACTTTCGCCTTATTGATCGCAGCCCGGAGGCTCCGGCCCTACTTTCAAGGACACACCGTGACGGATGCCTCTGGAAGGATGGCAAAGTGGGTGATCGAGCTCACAGAATTCGACATCAACTATCGACCCAGGCCAGCAGTGAAGGCCCAAATACTGGCAGATTTTATAGTGGAGTGTACTATCCTAGAGGAGGCTGAACCTGAACAAAGCGAAATTGACGACTTGAAGTCCCGACCGAACTCCCCCAAAGAAGAAACAGATCCCCCTGATCACTTTTGGACCCTCTATGTGGATGGGTCTTCCAACATGTCAGGTGCGGGTGCAGGCCTAATCTTGGTTAGTCCAGAGGGAATCGTCGCGGAGTACGCTCTGTATTTTGAATTTTTCGTAACAAACAATGGAGCAGAATATGAAGCTCTGATTGCAGGACTGAGGGTCGCCAAAGAGCTGGGAATAGACCAGCTCCGGGTCCACAGCGACTCTCAACTAGTAGTGGGACAAGTCAGCGGAAGTTACGAAACACGGGAGGACAGTATGACCAAATACCTCGAGAGGGTAAAGGAGCTGTCCCCGCCTTTAGCAGCTTCAACATCAAACAGATCCCAAGGTCGAAAAATATCAGGGCTGACCTTCTCTCCAAACTGGCAACGCTGGCTCCGACTGAACTGCCCAAGGGCGTTCTCTTTGAAGTTCTAAAGCGCCCGAGTACAGAAGAGTCGCAACCTGTGATGGAGATTGACCACGAGCCCAGCTGGGTCGACCCCCTGATAATCTATCTCAGAGATGGAGTTCTCCCTTAGGATGCGAAAGAAGCTCGAAAGCTTCGGAACCAAGCCTCCCGGTACATCCTTTATGAGGGCAAATTGTATAAGAGATCATACTCCTTGCCCCTCTTAAAATGCCTCCGACCTTCAGAGGCTGACTACGCCTTGTGGGAAGTGCATGAAGGAATCTGCGGAAACCATTTGGGGGCTAGATCTTTATCCCACAAGTTGCTCCGCCAAGGGTATTACTGGCCGACAATACATCATGATTCGATCGAATATGTCAGAAAGTGCGATCGATGCCAGAGATATGCTAACGTCCAGAGACACCCCGCCACCGAGCTCACGCCCTTGAGTGCCCCATGGCCTTTTGCGCAGTGGGGGATGGACATCCTTGGCCCCTTTCCTATGGCATCTGGGCAGAGGAAGTTCCTCCTTGTAGCAATCGACTACTTCACCAAATGGCTTGAAGCCGAACCACTAGCAAAAATCACAGAAGCAAAAGTGCAAGATTTCGTCTGGAAGTCGATCGTGTGTAGGTTCGGTCTGCCTAGGATCCTAATCACTGATAACGGACAGCAATTCGTGGGAGCAAATTTGCCTAATTCTGCGAAGATCTAAACATCTCCCACAACTTCACATCGGTAGCCCATCCTCAGGCGAACGACGAAGCTGAGGTGACTAGCAGAACCCTTTTGCAGGGGATTAAGACAAGGCTCAAAAGACGAAGGGAACTTGGACGGACGAACTTTATCATGTGCTGTGGGCATATCGAACTACCCAGAGGCTGCCCACGGGGGAAACCCCCTTTGCTTTGGCCTTCGGTACGGAGGCCGTCATCCTAATTGAGCTTAAACTCCCATCGGCGCGAGTCGTAGCATTCGACGAACACCAAAATTTGCGAAGTCTTAAAGCGAACCTCGACCTGCTGGAAGAAAGACGGGAGATAGCTCAGATTCGAATGGCAGCCTACAGACAGAAAGTCGCTCGATACTACAACACCCGGGTCAAGAACAAAGTCTTTAGAGCAGGAGATCTAGTACTTCGACGAGCCACCGTCTCACTGCCTCAGGATCGAGGGAAGCTCGCCCCAAACTGGGAAGGCCCGTACGAGGTCAAAGAAGTAGTTCGGCCTGGAACTAATTATCTTAAGGAGCTCGGAGGAGCTGACCTCCCACGACCATGGAGCTCGGAGAACTTACGAATGTACTACCAATAACTTCATTTTAACTAAAAGTTATATATTTGCATGTCTTTGGTACTATCCTACATCCACAGGACAATCCAAACAAATTGTCTCGAAAATGAGGAGGAGAACCTCGCCCTAACTTGAGCAAAGTCGAAGACCCGGTTCCTCTTAGACCGGATGGGGGGAGAGGCCCTACAACGCCCATACGTGCCCCCACAGCCCTGTTAGGGACAGGAGGAGAACCTCTCCCTAACTTGAGCAAAGTTGAAGGTCTGGTTCTTTTTAGATCGGATGGGGGGAGAGGCCCTACAACGCCCATACGCGCCCCCACAGTCCTGTTAGGGACAGGAGGAGAACCTCGCCCTAACTTGAGCAAAGTCGAAGGCCTGGTTCCTCTTAGACCAGATGGGGGGAGAGGCCCTACAACATCCATACGCGCCCCCACAACCCTGTTAGGGATAGGAGGAGAACCTCGCCCTAACTTGAGCAAAGTCAAAAGCCCGGTTCCTCTTAGACCGGATAGGGGGAGAGGCCCTACAACATCCATACGTGCCCCCACAGCCCTGTCAGGGACAGGAGGAGAACCTTGCCCTAATTCGAGCAAAGTCGAAGGCCCGGCTCTCTTTAGGCCGGAAGGGGGAAGGGCCCAACAACACCCATATGCACGGCCACGGTCGTGCTAGAGATAAGAGGAGGACCTCGTTCTAACCAGAGCCGAGACCTGTTGCTACAGGAATGGGAGAAGAACCTCATCCCGGTGTCAATTAAAAGTTCGGTCGTTCAAAGACCAGAGAGAAAAAAAAAGAGGAGAAAAGGGGGGGACTTCCCCCAGCGGCCCCCTCGCAACAAAACTCCGCCCGGACTCCCACGGGAGCCGGGCTCCGTCACCAACTTCGACTGCTGGAAGACTCCGCCCGGGCTCCCACGGGAGCCGAGCCATGCCCGACTCCGCCTAAGGAAGCCGAACTCCCGTAGCCTCCCCAAGAATGGAGGAAAAATTCCAAGCGAAAAAGAAAAAAGGAAGGCGATGGGTCACATCAACGACAAATGAAAAACAAGTAGCATCCAAGATATAGAAAACCCTGTCTTGGCAAGGACTGGGACTCTCATCAAGAACCCCAACTTCCAAGGAAGCTTTCAACACAAACCCAAGGTAGGAAAAAAAAGAGAGAGGAGGAGAAGGGAATGCAACAATAGCAGCGGCAAAGAAAAAAGCTCGACAGACAACGGTTCGACGTAAAGTACGGACAAGGTAACAAAATCACCTCCTCATTTTTTGACTAACAAGATGTACGTTACAAGACCCAGAGGGCCAGAAAAGAATACATTATTACAAGGCTCGGGCACACGGCTTGGAAGGGATACACCGGAGGCTACTTCAAGCCGCAAACTTCTCTTCCCGTTTCTGTCCTTCCCAGCCGCATTTTCCAGTGCATGTGACAAGCTTGTCGGCTCTCGCCTCCACCTTGTTCCGCTCCACCTCCGAAATCCCAACCCTAGGGGGAAAAGGATGGGACAGATTCCAGGGGCAATAAGGGCAACGGCAGCGGCGACGAAGACCTGTTTCAAGAAGAACCGGAGTTACCCCGGAGGCAGCAATGGTGCCAGAGATATGCGCCATCACCGAATGCTCCATGGCAACCACTGTCCTAAGTGTTTCGGCAAGGTCGGCATGCGCTACTTCCACCGTCCCCGCAACAAGTTTTACTGCCCCACCATCGGTGCTGATCGCTTCTGGTCCCTCAGCCCCGACGACATCAAGGATCCTGCCACAGCTTGTGACGACAGCTCTGCCCTCTTGACTGGTGTCACCCCATCCTGCTACTCCAAAATTCTCAGGAAGAATGCCTTCACCGGCTGTCCCCATTATTAAACCCCTGTTGTTGATGGAATTCTCCCTCGAGCCCCCCTTGAAGCGACGGGAACCTTCAGCGGTCGCTCGATGATCGGAGAACTCGCAAGCTGCTGTTCCCCTCCTTGCCCTCCTCCAAGCCCATGGCATCCTCTTGAGGATGGCCTCTAGGGTGGAGGCCTTAGCGGGGGAACCCCTTAGAGAGGAGTCGGGGGGCTGGAGACAGTAGAGAGACGGCAAAGGCCAGCGTGGAGGATGCTCGGAGCTAGCAGGGACACCGATGGAGTGGCTAGGTGACAAAGCTCTCAGACGAAAGGAAGATGTCGTCCTTCAGGCGAATTAAAGCCCCGAAGGAAGGGTGGGGGGTTTAAATAGGCAGCGGATCTTAGCGCAATTATGGTGGCGAGTGTCCCTAGACCGACCGGTGCTTGCCACATGTCCCGCGTGTCCCACTCGCCGCTACCGAGGGTTGACTGTTCGCAAATTTTCATGGTGCGACATTTGGGATCACGTCCCGATGGGAGTTCCGAAAAGACTCTTCGGGTCATCCTAATCGGAAAAAGGGCTCCGACGTACGCGCATTAAATGCCGACATATCCGAAGACGGTCGCGTGCGGACGTCAGGGGGAGAACTTCAGCTACGACAACCTCTCTGTACTTTCTTCATTCGAAATTCAAACTCGGAAGTAGAGGGACTGGTGTTGGGTATAAAATACCCTCGATCGAAGTTCTTGACGGGATCGACCCTCGCAGGTCTCTTCCGACTTTCGACTACTGTTGGTGAACTCCCGTCGCTCCTCCCGGACTCCTACGGGAGCCGGGCTCCGTCCACAACTTCTACTGCAAGGAAGACTCCATCCGGACTCCTACGGGAGCCGGGCTCCATCCACACCTTCTACTGCAAGGAAGACTCCGCCCGGACTCCTACAGGAGCCGGGCCCCGTCACCAACTTCAACTGCTGGTAAGCCTTGTCCGGACTCCTACGGGAGCCGAACTTCATCTTCGATTTCAATTGCAGGAAGGCTCCACCCGGACTCCTACGGGAGTCGGGCTCCGTCACTGACTTCAACTGCTGGTAAGCCTTGTCCGGACTCCTACGGGAGCCGAACTTCGTCTTTAATTTCAATTGCAGGAAGGCTCCACCTGGACTCCTACGGGAGTCGGGCTCCATCACCGACTCCAACTGCTGGTAAGCCTTGTCCGGACTCCTACAGGAGCCGAACTTCATCTTTGATTTCAATTGCAGGAAGGCTCCGCCCGGACTCCTACGGGAGCCGGGCTCTGTCACCGACTTCAACTGCTGGTAAGCCTTGTCCGGACTCCTACGGGAGCCGAACTTCATCTTTGATTTCAATTGCAGGAAGGCTCCACCCGGACTCCAACGGGAGCCGGGCTCCGTCACCGACTCCAACTGCTGATGAGCTTTGTCCGGACTCCTACGGGAGCCAGACTTCGCACCCAACTTCTACTGCAAGGAAGACTCTGCCCGAACTCCTACAGGAGCCAGGCTCCGTCCACAACTTCTACAGCAAGGAAGACTCCACCCGGACTCCTACGGGAGTCGGGCTCCGTCCACAACTTCTACAGTAAAGAAGACTCCGCCCGGACTCCCACGAGAGTCGGGCTCCGTCCACAACTTCTACTGCAAGGAAGACTCCACCCGGACTCCTACGGGAGTCGGGCCCTGTCACCAACTTCAACTGCTGGTAAGCCTTGTCCGGACTCCTACGGGAGCCGAACTTCATCTTTGATTTCAATTGCAGGAAGGCTCCGCCCGGACTCCTACGGGAGCCGGGCTCCGTCACCGATTTCAACTGCTGGTAAACCTTGTCCGGACTCCTATGGGAGCTGAACTTCGTCTTTGATTTCAATTGCAGGAAGGCTCCGCCCAGACTCCTATGGGAGCCGGGCTCTGTCACCGACTTCAACTGCTGGTAAGCCTTGTCCAGACTCCTACGGGAGCCGAACTCCGCCTACAACCCCAACTACAAGTAGACTGCGTCCGGACCTCTATGAGAGTCGGACTCCGTCTTCTATCCCGACTGCGGGAAGACCTTGCTACCAACTCCATCCGAACTTCGGCTGACAAATCTGGACTCCCTGACAGGCCGTATTAACGGCCACGACTCTGCTCCACTCCCTGCGGCGGACCCTGCGTAGCTTCATTACTCCCTGACAGGCCGTATTAACTGCCACGACTCTGCTCTACTTCCTGCGGCGGACCCTGCATAGCTCCATTACTCCCTGACAGGCCGTATTAACGGCCATGATTCTGCTCCACTCCCTGCGGTGGATTCTGTGCGATTCCACCACTCCCTGACGATTCACGACAGCGGACGCCGCTCCACTCCCATAACTGATTCCACGTGGCGAGCCACGGTGATAGCCATGATCCCGTCCACTACCCTCCACAATAAATTCCTCCTGACTCTGGGCGGCCCACGACCAGACAGTTACAGGCATCACTGTCAATCTGTTGCCCCCTCCGTCTATAAAAGGGGAACCCCAGATACGTTATTCTATAAGCCCTATTTTCTATCTCAAAACTCTGCTAAAATTTTCGTTCGAGCACTCCATTTTTGTTGAGGTAGAGAACTGACTTGAGCGTCGGAGGGTCTTGCCAGAGTAACCCCACCTCCGGTTTAGACTTCTTTTACAGGTCCCGACGGTGACCGTGACTCCCTCGACTCCAGCTTCTCCGACGCAAGCGGATTTTTGCACCAACACTATAGAAGCAATATTCATTGATTAGAATTCTAGTCACTTGTTTGCAGCAAGTTTTTTCTTTCATAATTAGATCACCTACCATCACTTCCAATCAGACCCACTATTCAACGGGAGGTGATCGAATAGAACAGGCAGAACTGAAATTCGATTGCTAAGAATGCTCTATTTTATTTTTAACCGTACAAAGTCAAACAAAAAGCAAACAATAAGGAAAATCATTAGGCGGGGTTATTTGGTTCTGAAAGTCCATAGATTTGGCAACGACAGCATACATGGAGGTTGCCACCTCCTGGAATGTCGGCTTTAGTTTCAGTAGTCGATCAACCCACACCCCATTGATGAATGATAGGCAGGACCCTTTGGTGTCATCTCTGCCATCTTTGTCGGATCAAGCTCCACCGACATGAACGGAGCCCACAAGGTGGCCCACGGCGGCATTGAGGTTGGCTAGGGTTGGAAAACCCAGGAAGGAGAGCATTTGATCTAGCATCTCGCCCTTCGATCCAACGACGACCAGGCTGAGGGATGCACGGATCGATAGAGGAGAGATGACGAAGTTGGAACCCTAAGAGGCTACATCCAATCCCACCCATTCTGCGAGATGGAGGCAGGAATCAATCTGCGAACTCATGGTTTGATTGATGGAGGAATTGAACAAAACACAAGAAGAGGAGAGGATTGCTGGATATTGGTGGCTCCTAGAGACTAACAACTATTTAAGAGGAGCGAAGCATCCTGGAGAGACTGATGACAACTAGAAAAGTAGTGACTACTGCTCAATGGTGACGGTATCAACATTTGCTACTTAGCGATGAAGGTATCCTACTGTAGCAAATAAGCATTGATCGCCAATTTTAGATTGTAATTCTTATTTCTATGGATAAGGATAAAAGTGGATCCGATATATCTATTTGAATTTATTTTTATAAAGTAGATTAGAATCTATTTTTGTATCTAAATCTATCCAAATATAAATAAAAATTTGAGTATCCGACTAATATACTTATCCACATCTATATTCGTTAATATATGTTGGTGCAGAATTTCACCGACGTTGGAGAAGCTGAAGTCGAGGGGATCGCGTCCGCCGTCGGGACCTGCAAGGAAAGTCTAAACCGAAGTTGGGGGTGCTCCGGCAAGACCCTCCGACGCTCAAGTCAGTACTCTGCCTCAACAGAAATGGAGCACTCAAATAAAATTTTAGCAGAGTTTCGAGATAGAGTTTTTAGCTTAGGGAAGAACGTATCTGGGGGTCCCCTTTTTATAGACGGAGAGCGTAACTGATTGACAGTGACGTCTGTAACTGCCTGGCAGTGGGTCGTTCATGGCCACGTGGAGTTTGTTGTGGAGAGTAGTGGCGTCAGTGGGTCGTTCAGAGCCACGTAGAGTTAATCTATCCTCACTAAGGGCCTTTGTAAAGATATCAGCTAATTGATTTTCAGTGCAAACATATTCAAGAATTATATTTTTATTTTGAACATGTTCTCTTATAAAATGATGTCTTATTTCAATATGTTTAGACCTTGAATGTTGAATTGGATTTTTAGTCAGATTTATGGCACTAGTGTTGTCACATCTTATGGGTGTTTCATTAAGTTTGATACCAAAGTGTTCGAGTTGTTGTTTAATCCACAAGATTTGAGCACAACAACTTCCGACTGCAATATATTCGGCCTCAACCGTAGACAGTGCTACCGAATTTTGTTTCTTGCTAAACCAGGAGATTAGGTTAACTCCAAGAAATTGGCAAGTTCCACTAGTGCTTTTTCTGTCTAATCTACATCCAGCAAAATCAGCATCTGAATATCCTATTAAGTCAATTAGTGAGTCCTTAGAGTACCATAATCCTAGAGTTTGAGTACCATTTAAATATCTAAAGATTCTTTTAACAGCATTCAAGTGAGACTCTTTAGGATTAGATTGAAATCTAGCACATAAACAAATACTAAACATGATATCAGGCCTACTTATAGTTAAATATAATAGAGAGCCAATCATACCTCTATAATATTTTAAGTCTACACATTTACCTTCTTCATTCTTGTCAAGCTTATATGAGGGGCTCATGGGTGTGCCAATTGGTTTGGAGTTCTCCATTCCAAATTTTTGAGTAATTCCTTGGTGTACTTGCTTTGGGTGATGGAGATTCCTTCCTTTGTTTGTTTGATTTGGACTCCGAGGAAGAAAGTAAGTTCTCCCATCATGCTCATCTCGAACTCCCCCTGCATGAGCTTAGCAAAGTCTTGACAAAGAGATTCATTAGTAGATCCAAAAATTATATCATCAACATAAATTTGTATAACTAACATATCATTTAGATTTCTTTTAATAAAGAGGGTTGTGTCTACATTACCTCTTGAAAAACTATTATTTAGTAAGAATTTGCTTAGCCTATCATACCAAGCCCTAGGTGCTTGTTTTAATCCATATAGAGCTTTATTTAATTTAAAAACATGATTAGGAAAAGCATGATTTTCAAATCCTGGGGGTTGTTCTACATAGACTTCTTCAGCAATATATCCATTCAAAAATAACTTTTAACATCCATTTGAAATAATTTAAATTTCATAAAGCAAGCATATGCAAGTAGAAGTCTAATGGCCTCTAATCTAGCAACAGGTGCAAAGGTCTCATCAAAATCAATTCCTTCTTCTTGATTATAACCTTTAGCAACCAATCTTGCTTTATTTCTTATTATATTTTTATGTTCATCTAATTTATTCCTAAAGACCCATTTTGTGCCAATTATTGAATAATTTTTAGGTCTTGATACTAAAGTCCATACATTATTTTTTTCAAATTGATTAAGTTCCTCTTGCATTGCATTAATCCAATTATGATATTTTCAGCTTCTTTAATAGTTTTTGGTTCAAGATGAGATACAAAAGCACAATGATTAAATATTTCTCTAAGTGAAGAATGAATTTTTACCCCATGCATAGGATCACCAATAATTAGCTCCTTAGGGTGATTGTGAACATACCTCCATTCTTTGGGTAGGTCATTTGTACCTTGAGGTTGTTCTTGATGTTCTTCATCTCCCTCATCCTGTTTGTCTTCATGTTCCTTATCCTCTTGAATTATTGAATCTTTCAGAGTGATCTCTTTCTTCCTTCTATAAGAGAATCTGCATCATCAACACGTTCATTCTTCCTTGAAGGAAGATCGTTAGATTCATCAAAGACAACATGTATGGACTCCTCTACTACTAAAGTTCTTTTGTTAAAAACTCTAAAAGCTTTACTAGTGGAGGAGTAATCAAGAAAGATTGCTTCATCCGATTTTGCATCAAATTTTCTAAATCTTTCTTTACCATTATTTAACACAAAACATCGGCAATCAAAAATATGAAAATAAGCAATATTAGGTTTTCTTTCTTTCCAAAGCTCATAGGGGGTTTTCTTTAAAATTTGTCTAATTAAAGCATGATTTAAAATGTAACATGCTGTGTTGATTGCTTCCGCCCAAAAATATCTTGAAAGGTTGCTTTCACAAAGCATGGTACGGGCCATTTCTTCTAAGATTATGTTTTTCCTTTCTACTACTCCATTTTGTTGGGGTGTCCTAGGAGCAAAAAGTTATGGCCAATTTCCTTTTCATCACAAAAGTTTTCAAAGTCTTGATTTTCAAATTCAGTTCCATGATCGCTTCGAATATTTTGAATTGAAAATCCTTTCTCATTAGTGACTTTTCGATAAAATTTAGTGAAAACATGAAAAACTTCATCTTTGTGTGCTAAAAAGAAAACTCAAGTAAAACGAGAGTAATCATCTATAATTACAAAATCATATCATTTTTCTCCTAGACTAGTGGTTCTAGTAGGTCCAAATAAGTCCATATGCAAAAGCTCCAAAGGTCTAGAGGTTGAAACAATATTTGTGGATTTAAATAAAACTCTTGTTTGTTTACCCAATTGGCATGCATCACAAATTCTATCCTTTTCAAAATTCAATTTTGGCAAATCAAGAACTAATTCTTTCTTAATTAATTTTGAAAGAGAATGCATGCTAATGTGTGCAAGTCTGCGATGCCAAAGCCAACTAGTCTCATTAACTTTAGCATTCAAGGATACTAGGCATTGCATGTTTATTTTGGCTAAATTATTTAAATCCACCATATAAACATTACCATGTCTATGTCCAATAAATTTAATGCCATCATTAATAGGACTAGTTACAATGCAAACAGACGATTCAAAAACAACTTTATATCCTTTATCACAAAATTGACTAATGCTTAGTAAATTATGCTTTAAACCATCAACTAACAAAATATTTTCAATGTATTTGGAGGGAGTGATACCAATGTTACCTATACCGATGATCTTTCCTTTGCCATTATCTCCAAAGGTGACCATCCCTCCATCCTTAGCATCAAGAGTGATGAATTGGGATTCATCACCAGTCATGTGTCTCGAGCATCCACTATCAAGATACCATTTTCTGTTTCCTCCTTGGGATGCTAGACATACCTGCAAGCAAAAGTCAAGTTTTTATTTTAGGTACCTAAGCTTTCTTGGATCCATTTTGGTTAGTCATAATGGTTCTTTTTGGAACCCATATTTTCTTTATAGTTGAGTTTGCGGACTTGTTAGAGAAGCAAGTGTATGACTTATGTCCTACTCTACCACATTTGAAGCAAGAAATATTGGAAGACTTGTTACTTAAAGAGTTTACATAAATATTTTTTAGATATTTTTGTTTCTTCAAGGGGTTATAGCCAAGTCCAGCCTTATCATACATGGCTTTTTAATTATCAAGAATCATATTGAGTTTATTTGAACTCAAGGTGAACTTTTCTACTATTGGTTTTAGCTTGGCAATTTCATTCTTTAAGCTTTGATTTTCTTGAAGCAGGGTGGATTTCTCAATTGAAATATTTTCAGTTTGTTTCAATAAAGATTGATTTTTTAATTTTAGCTCTTTGTTCTTCATTCCTAGTTTCTTTAATTCATCAACTAAATATAGAAAGCTTCATGTAATTCTTCAAATGTAAAGTCACTAGGAGTTTCAGAAATTACCTCATTTTCGTGTGCCATAAGGCACAGGTTGGCTTGTTCGGTTGAGTTTTTCTCGTCGGAACTTTAGTCATCACTCGCACTCCAAGTGGCCATATGGCCTTCTTCTTGTACTTCTTGGGACCTTTCTTCAGCTGAGGGCATTCAGATTTGAAGTGTCCCGACTTCTTGCATTCGTAGCAGATAAGGGATTGGTCTTTCTCTTTTTCTTTGCTCTGTTCCCCTTTTGTGAATGGCCTCTTCCTCATCCCCTGTTTCCTTTTTCTCAAAAATTTCTTGAATCTTCGGGTAATGAGTGCCATCTTTCATCCTGTTCTTCATCTTCAGTGTCATCAGTTTCTTCATCTGGTGGAGCTGTGGATTTGAGGGCAATGGTTCTTTTCTTTTTGACTTCTTCCTCTCGATGTTGCTTCATGCTCAGCTCATAAGTCATCAATGATCCTAGAAGCTCTTCCAAGGGTAGAATGTTCAAGTCCTTAGCTTCTTGAATGGCAGTCACTTTGGCTTTCCAAGTTCTTGGTAAGGATCTGAGAATCTTTCTTACAAGCTCACTGTTAGTATAGGACTTGCCAAGACTCTTTAAACCATTAATAATATAGTAAAGCGAGTAAACATTCCAGTTATGGACTCATCATGCTCCATTTTAAACAATTCATATTTATGCACAAGCATATTGATTTTAGACTCTTTACTTGATTGGTTCCCTCATTGGTTACTTCTAACCTATCCCATATTTCTTTAGCAGATGAGCAAGTAGAAATGTGATTAAATTCGTTAGCATCAAGAGCACAATAAAGAACATTCATTGCTTTAGCATTTAATTGGGCCATCTTCTTATCAACCTCATCCCATTCTTTCTCGGGTTTGGTTGATTCCTCACCATCTATAATTTTAGTGGGTGTGTGAGGACCGTTCACTATGATACTCCACATATCATAGTCGAGTGCTTGAATGAATATTTTCATCCGAGCTTTCCAATAGGTGTAATTAGACCCATTGAAAAGTGGAGGTCGGTTGGTGGATTGCCCCTCGGCTAGAGAAGTACCGACATGGGTTGCCATAGATCTTTGGCTCTTTGATTGTTTAGATCAAAGAAGGGCTAGAGCACCGGGCTCTGATACCACTTGTTGCCTAGCTATGCAACCCAAGAGGGGGGGGGTGAATTGGGTTTCTAAAAATTTTAGGCTTAACTTATGACTTATGAGAAATGTTTGACAAAGCTAAATAGATAGAGTGAGTAGAATTAATTCAAGGCTAATAGCAAGAGCAAGAATGCAAGAGAATAATGAAGAGATAAAGAAGAGCAATTAGACACACACCAAACAAAAGGATTTATAGTGGTTCGGTGCCAACCTTGCACTTACATCTACTCCCCAAGCTCCAACTTGAGAATTTCAATCCACTAATCTTGTATTCAATCCGAATACAAAGTCGAAAACTCTGACTCTAGCAATTCCCAGCTAGACCACTTGTTTCACGGGTACAAGCCAACCCAATACACTCCGATTCTAGGTTCGGATCAACCTTCTCTTGTTTTGAAACCCCTCCAAAATAAAATCAATCACTCAAACTGAGTATAACAATTTATAACACAAATCAGCACAAAGAAAGCTCCTTCAATGAGCGAATATAACTTTAAATACACTTTACTTAAGAGAAGAAGATCTTTTTTAGATTTCCTCAAGGTGGATGGAGACTTGAATGTGCACTTGAGGAGTTGGTGAGCTTGGATTAAAGGCTTCTTGAAAGCTTTGAATGAGCTCTTACTTAGGGCTGAAAAGTTGGCTTGAAATTCCTTTTTCAAAATCTCTCTACTTGGATGCTCTCCTTGATTTTCACCTTTTTGTTCCTTTTATAGCTTTAAGAAATAGAGAAAATCATTCTAGACTAGAAAAAGAGCCATTAGACTGCATTAAATGAGCATTAAAAGTATTTAAAATGGGTAAAAAACTAGCCGTTACGGAAAAAATTCCATCACAGGGGTCGACTCATGAGTCGACTCATGCCTGGGGGTCGACTCATGGGTCGACCTTTGTGAAAAATCATCACAGAAGTGAACGGGATCCATGGTTCTGTAAAACTGGCAAAAAGACCCGCAGAGGTCGACTCATGAGTCGACTCATGCCTTGGGGGTCGACTCATAGGTCGACTCACAGGTTTTACCAAGTCTGTGCCGGTCAGAAAAATCAGCATGCCAGTCATCTCATGTGCTATGAGTCGACTCATGAGTCGACTCATGATTTTCAATCATGCATATCTTTCAAAATACAAGTCCAAAATCAATAAAATTTTCATCATTGGATCACAAATCTTTCGTTCAATCATTTGATACTATCAAATCAGGGTTTTGATAAAATTATAAATTTGCCCCTGAAGAGCAATAAGTATTTTTTAAGTGAAAATCATTGGTACCCCTTCAACTGCTTTGTAATCATCAAAATCAATCTAAGGAGTAACAGCTGAAGTTCGGCCGATGCTTTCTTTGTTTAGAAATTTTTACACCTTCAAGCATCATCCCTCGACAAAGGATTGGTGGTACTTCTCTCCTCATTCGGTTGAAAGGAGTTGCTGAAATGTGTCCCTTCTTTTATCCACAACTGGAAGGAGAGGTACTTCTATGTCTGATGCTCGACCTTGAAGCTAGGATTACCCCCTTGGGGCTCTCTGAGGGATGCCATCCGTCGGGTTTCTAGCCTGAAAAGGGACGACCTTGATGCCTCCAAAAAGCTCGAGGCCTATCGAACCCCCCTCCTCCCCGAACTTCTGAAGCAACAACTTTTGTTCAACGTCGGCCTGAGTCCTCTTAACCCTGCCAGTATCATTATATATATATATATATATATATATATAATTTTTTTTTCTTTTCTCTTATTCCATCTCTAGGTCATGTTGATTTTCTTTTATCGCAGACATGGATGCAAGCGTGGCTCAGAGGTTAGCCCAAGGTCTCAAGACCCACAAGAGGAAAGATGCCTCGACTTTGGGGTCCGTGAAGAAAGCCAAGACAGAAGGGACAAGCTCGACCGTGCTTGCTCCGGTGGCCGTCGCCGTCGAAGTCCCTTCCGACGCTGAACCCGAAGTCCCCCGAGCCCTTTCAAGGAGCCCCCCGATCGAGGATCCCGCTCCCGAGGTTCGTCCCGAGGGGGCACCCGGGGCCGAAGGGAGGAAGAGAAAGAAGACCCTAGCCCGGAGGAGCCACAGTCGCAAGGTTGCCATCGAGGGGGTCGGCGGCTCCGAGGAAGACCTGGGGGAAAATCCCTTCAACAATAGAGACTTAATAAAGAGGCTGGTCGAAGGGTGCATTCTGCCCGAGGTTGTCGAGAGGATCGTCCTAGCCGATCCCGAGCCGCGAGTTTGGGACTCTCTGGGATCTTTACTCGAAGTAAGTTAACTCATCTTTCTCCTCCTTCCTGCTTCTTAATTTATTCTTCAGTCTTCATATTGACTCCCCGACCTTTCTTACAAATTGGGCACCAGCTTGTCGCCAACGTCGAGGCGGTGAAGATCGCTAAGAGGGAGGTAGCTCGGGCGGAGGAGGGTCACCTAGCTGGGGCCGCCCCCTCGAGGAGAAGATTGTCGAGGTCCTTAGTCTCCAGGAGGCACTGGAAATGGAGGGACAAACCTCATCCGATCTGAGGACTGCCTTGGAGGAGGAGAGAGAGAAGGTTGAGGCCGAAATCTCCGAATTGAGGGCGCAGGCTTCCGAGTTGAAGGTGCAGGTTTTCGAGTTGAAAGCACGGATTCCGTCCCTGATTTCGGAGGCAGGAGCCCAAGTAGTGGAGGAGTTCAAAGCCTCCTCCGAGATGGAGGATCTAAAGGTCCAGTTCGGCCAGGAAGCCTTCATCAAGTCTTTTGAACTCTGCCAAGAGAAGATGGCTGGGAGGTTTCTCAAATTGGATCTCAGCTTCCTGAACGAGGCATCCGATGATGAAGCCGGACCATCCGAAGCCGCTGCCGGTCCTCCCCCAGTCGGGATCTCCTCGACTGCCGTGGCTACCGCTGACGATCTTTCGGGGACACCGAGCTTCTCTACCTCTGCCCTAGAGGTCCGGAACCTCTAGCTTTGTATTTTTTTCTTTGTGATGATTTTTCTTCATTCTCTTGTACTTGAAAATTATTTAATCAATAAAATCAGATTCTTCTTTACAGAGGGCCCCCCTCTTTTTTTTGTATTCTTTTCATTCTCTTTTATCTTCTTGTACTAATCTGAGTCGTGGCGCTCTTGTCTCCCAATGACAGTGCCCTGTCGAAGCTCTCCTCTTGCCACGGGAGATTCCTTTGAAGTCGACGATCCGAAACCTCAGAAGGGAGTTCGTCAGTTGACAAAAAAATCCAAGAAGTTGGAAGATGAACTTCATCGACTGAGAAAGAGCCATTCGGAAGTCACTGCAGAGGCCGTTCATCTTCAGGACCTCCACAAAAAGGGGCTCATGGAATTCACTCGAAAGAAGGCGACTTCGTTACGGGGCTCGAGGAACTCCAAAAAAGTGCCAGCGATCGATCTTGGACTCAGGCTTCCAAGATCAGCTCCCTTGAAGTTGAACTGACGGTCGCATGGGAGAAGATCGGCCAGTTGGAAGGGAGCTCATCCTAGCTCACAGTCCAAGCCGACCGCGATCAAGACTGGTTGCAGAAGCTCTCCGACCTCCAAAAGCAGCTGCAGGATGCTGAAGTGAACTACGATGCCTATCGGGTCGGCTGGAGCGGGCAAGTAGAGGACTACCGAAGGAAGCTCCAGACGGTGACCGACAAAGTTGCCCACCTTCGGAGGTAGCTATCTGAGAGAGCCCAGCTCGCCTCTGCACAAGGCTCTGACGAGCTCCTCTCCTTTAGGGGGACCATGGCAGAATTGTCCGTGGACCTTGGGCAGGGGGAGGCTGAACTACAGTGGCTGAAGATTCAGCTGGTCCACGAGCAGCAGGCGGTCAAAGATGCCGAGGTGAAGTCCGAGGTCCTGAGGAAGAGGCTTCGAGAGTCGGAGGGCGAGAGCCGGCAATTCCACCAGATGTACCGGGATATGCTGCTGAGAAAGATGGAACTAGAGGAAGAAGTTGATAACTTACGGCGATCCCTGATAAGGACTGAGATCGAGAGCTCAAAGTTGGAAGAAGCCAGGCTTCCTTAGAGCTCCTTTCTTCTCTTTTTATGTATCCCCTTTTTTTTTCTGATCATTTTTCTTTTTGTTTTTGGCCTTCAGAGCTTTGTAATGTGTACTTCACCAATGAAATGAAAATGAAGTTGTCTATTACCTTATCCATTTTAGTATTGAGTTATCATTTACCGAACTTCTTTTGTCTTTCATCCTGTTTGACGTCGATGTTGTTTGAAGATTCCTGATCGTCGCTGTGCTGATTCGCCCTTTGGGATCGGAGATTTTCGACAAGGGTCTTCTTCCTCATTGAGGCGAGGTCCCCTGAGTCTCGCCTTCAAAGGCTTCATAACGCACGCTTTACTAATGAAATGAAATAAAAATTTTCTCATTACCTCGTCTATTCTTGCTTTGAGTCATTGTTTACTGAGCTTCTTTTATCTTTCATCCTGTTGGATGTCGACATTGTTTGAAGATCCCTAGTCATCGCTGTGCTGATTCACCCTTTGGGATCGGAGATTTTCGACAAGGGTCTTCTTCCTTATTGAGATGAGGTCCCGTGTACCTTTGATGTAGTTTGTTTTTTACTTATTGCTGGCATAGTTCGTCGTTTTCTCTTTTCATCTTCTCTTTTTTCTTCTGTGTTCGAGTGAGGGTCTTCCCTCTGTTCTTGATGGGATCATAAGAGTGTAGAGAGGCCGTTGAGGAGGCTTTCCTTTTTGTCCAATCTTGATCGATCGGGCCTTTGTTCGTGTCAGGATGAGGTTCTCCTCTTATTTTTGATGGTCAGTTTTAGCTCATATTAGGATGAGGTTCTTCTTCTATTCTTAACAGGGTTGTGGGGGCACGCAAGGGCCGCTGCTAGGGCCTCTCCCCCATCCGGTCTTTAAGTAATCGGACTTTCGATTTTGCTCATGTTAGGATGAGGTTCTCCTCCTGTTCCTAACAAGACTGTGGGGGTGCATAAGGGCCATTGCAAGGGCCTCTCCCCCCATCCGATCTTTGAGAGACCAGACCTTCGACTTTGCTCATGTTAGGATGAGGTTCTCCTCCTGTTCCTAACAAGGCTGTGGGGGCACATAAGGGCCGTTACAAGGGCCTCTCCCCCCATCCGATCTTTGAGAGACCAGGCCTTCGACTTTGCTCATGTTAGGATGAGGTTCTCCTCTTGTTTCTAACAAAGCTGTGGGGGCACATAAGGGCCATTGCAAGGGCCTCTCCTCCCATCCGATCTTTGAGAGATCAGGCCTTCGACTTTGCTCATGTTAGGATGAGGTTCTCCTCCTATTCCTAACAAGGCTGTGGGGGCACATAAGGGCCGTTGCAAGGGCCTCTCCCCCCATCCGATCTTTGAGAGACTGGGCCTTCGACTTTGCTCATGTTAGGATGAGGTTCTCTCCTGTTCCTAACAAGGCTGTGGGGGCGCATAAGGGCCGTTGCAAGGGCCTCTCCCTCCGTCCGATCTTTGAGAGATCGGGCCTTCAACTTTGCTCATGTTAGGATGAGGTTCTCCTCTTGTTCCTAACATGTTTAATTTCGTTTGTACGGGGGAGTTACTTCCTTTCATTATAAGCTTATGCCAGAAGAAAAAATATGCAAATATGAAAAAAAAATTTATTTAGGGCAAAGTTGTCGGCAATACATTCGTAGATTTTTTGAACCCTATAGCCGCGGAAGGTCTGCTCCCCATTAGGGTCCTCCTGAGATGGAGTTGATAATCCCAATCGGAGGCCGATCTTCAGGTTGCTCCTCCCTCCTTGGCAGCTTCGACTGCGGTAGGGCCCTAGGCCGATCTTCCCTACCTTCAGGTCGGTGTCGAATGAATCTGTCGAGCCGACCTCGCCTGATGAGCTCCTCGATTTCATCTTGGAGCTGAATGCATTCTTCCGTGTCATGATCGTGGTCACAGTGATAGAGGTAGAATTTGTTCGGATTGCACTTTTTGAGGTGCGAGCGCATCCTTTCCGGCCTTGGTAGCTGCTCTCTAACCTTCATCAGTACTTGAGTTTTTGATGCATTGAGAGGGGCGTAACTGTGGAATCTTCTGGGAGGAGAGCTCCGTCGAACTCTGTGGTCTGGGCTGCTCTGCTTACGAGCTCGGGGAGGAGTCCGAACACGCTTGTGTCCGAAAGCAGTTCGAGAATGCAGCCGAGCTTCACTTGGCCCTTTTTCAACTACGGGCTTGCTTGAGTCTCCCGCCTGCCGCTTCTTCACGGTCTCCTCATCCTTCATCTTGAAGGCTTCTTCTGCTTGGGCATATCCTTCGGCCTGAGCCAGCAAATCAGCAAAGTCCCTGGGATACTTCTTTTCCAGGGAAAACAAAAGATTGTTCTTTTGAAGACCATCCTTCAGGGTGGCCATCGCAACCGATTGGTCCAAGTTTCAGACCTCCAATGCGGCGATGTTGAAACGGTTGACATAAGCTCGGATGGATTCCCCCTCCCTTTGCTTGATGTTGATAAGGGACTCCGAGCCTCTCCGGAGACGTCGGCTGCTAACAAAATGAGCCACAAATTGGTGGCTCATCTGGTCAAAGGAGAAGATGGTACCTGGGTTCAACGTCGAGTACCAGTTTCTTGTTGCTCCCTTCAGAGTGGATGGGAAAGCTCGACACAGGATGGCGTCTGGTGTGCCATGGAGCAGCATCATTGTCTGAAAGGCCTCCAGGTAGTCAACCAGATCCGAGGTCCCGTCGTAGCTTTCGAATTGGGGGAGCTTGAAGTTTGGCGGGATCAGTTCCTGCATGATCATTTGAGAGAAAGGAGGGTCAGCGCAGATGTCCTCACCATAAGTAGGGGGAGCGTGGTGGAGCTCTTCGATCCATCGGCTCATCTCCTGGAGCCTTCGATACAGGAGGTCCTCTCGACTGTGAGTCTCGAGGGTCTTCTGGTAGAGTGGAGGTAGGGATCTTCTGAAAGTTGAATCATGATCAGACCGGAGGCTCTCCACCCTCGGATTCCCCTTTCCAGGGAAGACAGGATGACTGGTCCAAGTGGCCCACCCTACTGTCGGATCTTGGAGCTCCGGTGATGCTCTTTCCAACTGCACTGACACCTGCGACTGTTGCTGCTGCTGCTGCATGGCCTGCACTGCTTCAGTGAGGCCTCTGACCTGCTGAACCAGCAGGTCGAACTGCTCCATACCGACCATCGTTGCCAGAGGAGGAGAAGCCTAAGAAATTGGAGGCGAGGCCAGAGCCTGAGATTATGCCGCGGAGGCCATGGATCGCCTGGTGGATACCTTTCGGGGAGGCATCAGGTGAAGATCTAGTAGGGGAAGGAGGGGAGGATGCCGGAGAAGATGACTGGAGACAATCCCGTTGAGCACTCCTTCAAGAACAAGGGTATTGCGAAGACACACACCGTCCTTCCTCTAGCGCCAATTCTATTAGTGTAGAATTCCACTGAAGCCAGAGTTGCTGGAGTCAGGATGACCGCGGCCGCCATCGGGACCTGCAAGGAAAGTCTAAACCGGAGTTGGGGGTGCTCCGGCAAGACCCTCCGACGCTCAAGTCAGTACTCTGCTTCAACAGAAATGGAGTGCTTGAGTGGGAATTTTAGTAGAGTTTTGAGATAGAGTTTAGAGCTTAGAGAAGAATGTATCTGGGGGTCCCTTTTTATAGACAGAGAGAGTAACTGATTGACAGCGACGTCTGTAACCACCTGGTAGTGGGCTGTTCAGAGCCGCCTGGAGTTTGTTATGGAGAGTAGTGGCGTCAGGGGTCGTTCAGGGCCATATGGAGTTTGTTACGAAGAGTGGAGTGGTGTTCGTTGTCGCGACTTGCCAGAGAGTAGTGGAGCCATGCAGAATCTGTTGCAGAGAGTGGAGCAGGGTAGTGGCCATTATCATGACTTGTCGGAGAGTTCGGATCTGTCGGCTGGAGCTCGGTTGGGATGTTTGATGGAGAGGAATGGCTCTCTATACTGTCGATCTAGGAGAAGCTCGGATGTTTTCGACGCTACTGATGAGTCTACTGTTGTCGGATGCCTTAGGTACTGATGCTACAGGCGGAAGTCATCTGCTATGGAAGCTCGAATGGAGACTTTCTATTGGTGAAGTCTGGTAGGGGTCTGGTTGCTAGGGAAGTCCGTCTGAGATTTGCCCGATGTTGAAGCTCGTCTGAAGATTATCCACCAGAGAAGTCTGGTTTCATGAAGAATCTGATGGAGGGTCGGCCGGTGGTGGACCTCGGTTGGCATTGGGGAGGTTCGGCAGTCACCAGAGGCGATTGGCCGTTGTAGAAATCCAGCTGCTGGAGTCCGTCCGTTGTAGAAGTTTATCCGATATCCATCCACTGTGGAAGTTCAGACGGAGTCTGATTCTTGTAGAAGATTGAAAAAAGACTGCTTATTGTAGAAGCTTAGTCGAAGATCAGTTGTCGTGGGAGCTCGGAGTAGCGATCTAGCTGGTGGGTCCTGTCCCGTTGTAGAAGCTCGTCTGGGATCCGGCTACGAAGAAGCTCGGCTGAAGTCTACCTATAATGGAAGTTCGAAAGAAATGTGCTTACAGTAGGGGCTCGAATGAAATTTACTCACAGTAGAGATCCGGAGTAGACCGCCCACTATAGGAGTTCGAAGTAGACCACTCGCTGTAGGAGTTCGGAGTAGACCGCTCACTGTAGGAGTTCGGAGTAGACCGCTCGTAGTAGAAGTTCGGCTCTCACAGGAGTTCGATTGGAATCCTGAAGGCAGTCGACCACCGTAGAAACTCGGATGGAGTTTGATTTTCGTAGAAACCTCATTGTCGAAGAAGCTCGGATATTGATGAAGTCCGGAAGGAGTTCGGAGGATAGTTGATCACCGTAGAAGGTCGGCCGACAGTGAGATCTAGAGAGCCTTTGGAGCGGCCCGGTAGATGGATGGAGAAGCTCATTGTTAGAGAAGTCTGGAAGAAGTTCGGAGTAGGATCGTCTGCGGTCGGAAGAAGTCCGGAAGGGATTCAGAGAATAGTTGATTACTGTAGAAGGTCGGCTGGCAGTGAGGCCCAGAGAGCTTTTGGGGCGGCCCGATAGATGAATGCAGAAGTTCATTATCGAAGAAGTTTGGACGGTCGAGGGGGTTTGGAGAGATGCCACATACAAGGTCGGAAGCCGGAAGAGCCCTGGAAGGGTCAGTCTTTTACAAACTTCGATCGGGGGGTATTTTATACCCAACAAATACTAAGTCAACTCAACAGGCAAACTATAATAATTTCATTAATTTTAGATCAAAATAATTGTTGCTTCAAGAATTAATTTTGATGATCATAAACTATTTGAAGAGACTACTAATGTGTTTTCTATCTTTGGAGATTATTTTTGTGATGTTTCAGATAGTCCAAGAGATTGGGTTTGAAAAGCCTTATCAAGTGTGCCAAAAATTAAAGTTTCAGCAAGTTGGAGAAGTTTTTGAAGGTTTTTGAGAGTGTCCAAATTGATTTGAATCTACTTGAGAGCATTTGGAAGTATTCTGATAAATTTTGGATCTTAAATGTATAAAAAATTAAGTTAGAACAAAATAGGATGATCCATTTGGATCATCCCCTTTTGTTAGGTAGCCGGCATGCTTCATTTTGGCTCATGGCACGTAAAGGGACGATCCACCTGGGACGACCTATGTGACTGGGATGACCCACTTGGGATGACCCCTGAGACCTTAAGATCAAAACAAAAAGTTGAACTTTCTGCCTGGCCAATTGAGACATCCCATGGGACGTTCCAATGCCTGTGGGACGTCCCATGGAATGTCTCATTCTGGGCGAGCTGCATAATGGCTAGTTTTTAGCTCATTTTTGGTATATTTAATGCACATTAAACACTCTCCAATAGTTCAAAATCAACTCTAAGATATTCTCAAGGATAGATAGTGATTATAAAAGCTCTCTTGAAGAGAAAAATCAAAAGTTTTGTTAACATTCAAAGCTCACATCCGTGAAAAGCTCATTCAGCCCTAAAAGAGAGAAAAGAAGCATTCAATCACTTCACCAACCACTCTCTAACAGCAATCAAGTACGGAATTCATTGAGGATGTTTAGCAAAAGCTCCATCCCCTTGAGTATTATATTTATTTTGCATTCATTGTATCTATTTAAGGGGATTGTGTGCTGAATTTTTTATACTCTATTTTTCTAAAATTGTATTTGGATTTTTGAGTTTTGAGAGGTTCCAAAACTTGTTTGGATTGATCCAACCCCTGAATCAGATTGTTGAGGATTAGTTTGTACCCAAAAAATAAGTGTTGGTGTAGAATTTTATTGAAGTCGGAGAAGCTGGAGCTGGGATGACCGTGGCCGCCATCGGGACCTATAAAGAAAGTCTAAACCAGAGTTGGGGGTGCTCCGGCAAGACCCTCCGATGCTCAAGTCAGTACTCTGCTTCAACAGAAATGGAGTGCTCGAGTGGAAATTTTGGTAGAATTTTGAGATAGAGTTACCAGCTTAGAAAAGAATGTATCTGGGGGTCCTTATTTATAGATGGAGGGTGTAACTGACCGACAGCGATGTCTGTAACCATCTGGTAGTGGATCGCTCAGAGTCACGTGGAGTTTGTTACAGAGAGTAGTGGCGTCAGGGGTCGTTCAGGGCCACGTGGAGCTTGTTGCAGAGAGTGGAGTGGTGTCTGTTGTTGGGACTTGCCAAAGAGGGGTGGAGCTGCATGGAATCCGTTGCAGAGAGTGGAGCAGGATGGCGGCTCTTGTCGTGGCTTGTTAGAGAGTGGTGGAGCTGCATGGAATCCGTTGCAGAGAGTGGAGCAGGATGGCGGCTCTTGTCGTGGCTTGTCAGAGAGTGGTGGAACCACGTGGAATACATCGGCTGAAGCTCGGTTGGGATGCTTGATGGAGCAGAATGGCTCTTTAAATCATCATTCTAGGAGAGGCTCAGATATTCCGAGGTCGCTGATGAATCTACTGTTGTCGGATGCTTCGGGTGCTGACCTTTCAGGCGGGAGTCACCTGCTGTCGGAGCTCGAATGGAGATTTTTTTGTCGATAAAGTCCAGAGAAGTCTGATCGCTAGGGAAGTCCATCTGGGACTTATCTGATATGGAAGCTCATCCGAAGATCGTCTGTTGGGGAAGTCTGATTTTATGGGGAGCCTGGTAGGAGGTCGGCCGGCGATAGACTTCGGATAGTGCTGGGAAGGCTCGGCAGACATCAGAGGTGATCGGCTATCACAGGGACCCAGTTGCTGGAGCTCATCTGTCATAGAAGCTTGTCTGGAATCCATCCACTGGAGAAGTTCGGACGGGCTTCGGCTCTCGCGAGAGGTCGAAAGGGGGGCGTTTATTGTAGGAGCTCGGGCGAGGACCAGTTGTCGTGGAAGCTCGAAGTAGTGTCCTGCTGTAGAAGTTCGTCCAGAGCCCACTCGCTACAGAGTAGCTCGGTTGGAGTCTACCTGTAATAGAAGTTTAGAAGAAATTTGATTACAGGAGATATCTGGGGTAGACAGCCTGCTGTAGAGTTCGGAGTAGACCATTCGTAGTAGAAGTTTGGCTCTCACGGGAGCTCGATTAGGATCCGGGAGGCGGTCGATCGTCGTAGAAACTTGGGTGGAGTCTGGTTACTGTAGATATCTCATTATCGGGGAAGCTCGGATGCTGATGAAGTCCGAAAGAAGTTTGAGGGTAGTCAGTTGCTATAGAAGGTCGGCTAACAGTGGGGCCCTGAGGGCCTTTGGGGTGGCCCAGTAGATGAATAAAGAAGTTCATTGTCGAAGAAGTCCGGACAATTGATGGGGTTCGGAGAGATGCCACACATAAGGTTGGGAGCTAGAAGAGCCCTGGAGGGATCGATCTTTTATAAACTTCGATCGGGGGGTACTTTATACCCAACCCCAGTCCCCCTACTTTCGAGTTTGGGTTTCGAATAAAGAAAGTACAGAGAAATTCTCACGATCGAAACTGCTCTCTTCGATTTTCATACTCAACGGTTGCCAGATATTTGATGTTCGGTATGCTGGTACTGGAGCCTTTTTGGAAAAAATTTCTTCTTTTTGAAATTTTCGTTGGAGCACAGTCCCAGGTACGGTGCCATAATAGTTTTACTAATTATCGGCCACCTCTAGCCGCTTGCCACAATGAGTGGGCCATGCGGCGGTCACGGACTGGTCTGAGGGGTCTTACAGTATTATTGCACCGGACCCCATCGCTTATTTAAACCTACCTCCCTCTTTCGGGGATCTCACTTTGTACAGGAGCTTCTTCAGTCTTTCCTTCCTGGCTTTAGGCGTCCGTTGAGTCATCCTCATCTCTATACCCCCGCATCCCTCAGACCAGCTTGGGTTAGCCTCAAAACCTTCTCTGCTTCTACGGCCCCATTTGTAGACTGTGCTGGTCTTCCTTCATTGTAGATATGGGCGCGGATATGGCTCTGATGTTAGCCCAGAGCCTGAAAGCCCACGAGCAAGAAGATGCTCCAACTTTCGGGTTGGCGAAGAAGGTCGGGGTAGAAGAGACAGATCCGACAGTGTTTCGCCTTGATGGCCCAGAGCCCGTGCTTATGGCACATCTTCGACCGCGAGGGCTTCCCGGTGCGCATCATCGTGAGGGGAAATCTGACCTCAGGAAGAAGGTCATGCCCGCCATCATCATGAGGCAGTGGAAACCATGGAACGAAAAAGATGGTGTCTACATGTACTTCGAAGATAATGCTGGAGTAATTGCTGACCCGAAAGGGGGACTGGAAGAAGAAGCCAAGTACTTGAAGTAATTCTCGATGATGACTGGAAATGAGAGTTCAAAGTCTGATGAAGCCGAGCTTCTTTAGAGCTGTTTGTTTTGTTTGTTGTTTTATTTTTTTTTTAAGGCTTTGTAACGTGCACTTCACCAATGAAATGAGAAGAAAATTTTTCGTTACCTCTCCCCTCCTCTCTTTTTTTTGACCTTCAAGGCTTTGTAATGTATACTTCACCAATGAAATGAGAATGAAATTGTTTATTACCTCGCCCATTCTGGGATTAACCAGTTGTTTATCGGACTCCTTTTGTCTTTCATCGCATTCGATATCGACGCTGTTTGGAGGTTCTCGATCGTTGCAGTGTCGATTTGCCCTTTGGTTTATGACCGTAGGTTCCTTCGAAGCCATTTGAGTTTGACGCTTCCTCCCGATGCTCGAACTTGGGGGTCCAAACTTCTCGTTACCTTGAGGAGGTTGATTTATCCTCGGCCCATGTCAGGTTCCCTCTTAGCGACTGAGGCGAAGTTCCTTATGTCTTTGATGTAGTTTATTTTTATTTGTCGTAGAAGTAGTTCATCAGCTTTTCTTTTTCATCTTCCCCTTTCTCTTTTATGTTCGAGTGAGGGTCTTCCCCCTGCTCTTAACGGGGTCGTGAAAGTGTAGAGGTATCATTGAGGAAGTAGTCCTCCTTGTCGATCAATCGAGTCTTTGTTTGCATTGGGATGAGGTCTTCCCCTTGTTCTCGACAGTCGGATTCAGCTCATGTTAGGACGAGGTTCTCCTCCTGTTCCTAACAAGGCTGTGGGGGCACATCAGGGTCGTTGTGAGGACCTCTCCCCCCATCCGATCTTTTAGAAAATCAGGCCTTCGACTTTGCTCATGTTAGGACAAGGTTCTCCTCCTATTCCTAACAAGGCTGTGGGGGCACATAAGGACCGTTGTGAGGGCCTCTCCCCCCATCCGGTCTTTTAGGAAATCGAGCCTTCAATTTTGCTCATATTAGGATGAGGTTTTCCTCCTATTCCTAACAAGGCTGTGGGGGCACATAAGGGCCGTTGTAAGGGCCTCTCCCTCCATCCGATCTTTTAGAAAACTGGGCCTTCGACTTTGCTCATGTTAGGATGAGGTTCTCCTCTTGTTCCTAACAAGGCTGTGGGGGCACATAAGGGCCGTTGTAAGGGCCTCTCCCCCCATCCGATCTTTTAAAAAATTGAGCCTTCGACTTTGCTCATGTTAGGATGGGGTTCTCCTCCTGTTCCTAACAAGGCTGTGGGGGCACATAAGGACCGTTGTGAGGGCCTCTCCCCACATCCGGTCTTTTAGAAAATCAGATCTTCAATTTTGCTCATGTTAGGATGAGGTTCTCCTCCTGTTCCTAACATGCTTAATTTCAATTGCATGAGAGAGTTATTTCCTGTCGTTATAAGCTCATGCTAAAAGAAAAATATGCACATATGAAACTTTTATTTAAGGCGAAGCTATTGGTAATACATTCATAGATTTTTCGAGTTCCATGATCGTGGAAGCTCTGCTTTTCGAGCTCTTTTAAATAGTATATTCCAGACCGGACTACCTCCTTGACTTCATACGGGCCTTCCCAGTTTGGGACAAGTTTCTCTTGATTCTGAGGTTGTGAGGCAGTGGCTCACCGTAACACCAGGTACCCCGCTCTGAAGACTTTGCTTTTGACCCGGGAGTTGTAGTAGCGGGCTATTTTCTGTTTGTAGCCACCATCCGAACTTTAGCTGTCTCCCGCTTTTCTTCTAACAAGTTGAGGTTGGCCTTGAGATCCTATGGGTTGCACCGTTAGTCGAATGCCACGACTCGTGCTGACGGAAGCTTGAGTTCTATTGGGATCACAGCCTCTGTCCTGAAAGCTAAGGCAAAGGGGGTCTCCCCGTGGGCAATCTCTGAGTAGTCCGATATGCCCACAACACATGATAGAGCTCGTCAGCCCAAGTTCCTTTTGCCTTTTCAAGTCTCGCTTTGATGCCCTGCAACAGAGTCCTGTTGGTCACCTCGGCCTCGCCATTTGCCTAAGGATGGGCCACTGAAGTGAAGTTGTGGGAGATGTTTAGGTCCTCACAAAATTCGGCAAACTTTGCTCCAACAAATTGTCGCCCATTATCAGTAATGAGGGTTCTGGGTAAGCCAAACCTACAGACAATCGACTTCCAGACGAAGTCCTGCACTTTAGCTTCCGTGATTTTTGCCAAAGGTTCAGCTTCGACCCACTTGGTGAAATAGTCTATTACCATCAAGAGGAACTTCTGCTGCCCTGATGCCATGGGAAAAAGTCCGAGGATATCCATCCCCCATTGCACGAACGGCCACGGGGCACTCAATGGTGTAAGTTCAGAGGCAGGTTGCCTTTGTATACTGGCATATCTCTGACACCGATCACATCTTCGGACATATTTGATGGAGTCATGGTACATGGTAGGCTAGTAATAACCTTGTCGGAGCAGCTTATGGGATAAAGACCTGGCCCCCATGTGATTTCCACAGACTCCCTCATGTACCTCCCTCAAGGCGAAGTCGGCTTCGGAAGGTCGGAGACATTTCAAGAGGGGCAAGGAGTACGACCTCTTATATAGCTTGCCTTCGTAGAGGATATATCAGGAGGCTGGTTCTTAAGCTTCGAGCCTCTTTTGCATCAAGAGGAAGAACCCCGTCCTTGAGGTATGTAACTAGTGGGTCGATCCAACTGGGTTCATAGCTGATCTCCATCACAGACTGTGATTCTTCCATGCTTGGGTGCTTCCGAACCTCGAAGAAGACTTTCTTAGGTAGTTCGACCGGAGCCAGCATAACCAACTTGGAGAAAAAGTCGGCCCTAGCATCTTTTGATCTCGGGATCTGCCTGATGTCGAAGCTGCCGAAGGTAGGGATGATCTCCCTTACTCTTTCGAGATATCTAGCCATACTATCCTCTCGAGCTTCATAATTTCCACTGACCTGTCCTACTACTAATTGAGAATCATTGTAGGCTTGAAGCCGATCTACTTCTAATTCTTTGGTGACCTTCAGTCCTGCAATCAGAGCTTCATATTCTGCTCTGTTATTTTTGTGGGAAACTCGAAGCGCAGTGCATACTCTACGATAATTCCATCTGGATTGACCAAGATCAGGCCCGCACCTGTACCTGACATGTTGGAGGAACCATCCACGTAGAGGGCCCAAGAACCATCAGGGAGATCGGCTCTTTCTTCGGGGGAGTTCGGTCAGAGCCTGGATTATCGGCTTCATCTTGTCTATGTTCGGCCTCCTCTGGGATAGTGCATTCCACCATGAAGTCAGCTAATATCTGGGCTTTGATCGCTGGCCGAGATGGATAGTTGATGTCGAACTCCATGAGCTTGACTACCCATTTTGTGATTCTCCCAGAGGCATCTGCTCGATGCAGAACCGTCTTGATCGGCTGGTCGGTGAGCAGCGTTATGGTGTGTCCTTGAAAGTAAGGTCGGAGCCTTCGAGCTGCAATCAACAAGGCATAAGTTAGTTTCTCTAACTTAGTATACCTGATTTGGCATCTCTCAATACTCGACTTATGTAGTAGATCGGCTGTTGAATTTTTACTTCTTCCTTAATTAGAACTGCAGTGAGGGCCACAGGGGAAACCGCCAGGTATAGGAACAATTCCTCTCCAGGCTCAGGCTTTGCCAATAATGGTGATGAGCCGAGGTAGTCCTTCAGCTCTTTGAATGTCTGCTGACATCCAACGGTCCAACAGAAGTTCTTGGGCTGCTTGAGGGTCTGAAAGAAAGGTAGGCATCGCTCGGTCGATCTCGAGATGAAGCGATTTAGAGCCGCTACTTTCCCGGTGAGGCACTGAACCTCCTTTATTGACCTAGGGGCGGTCATCTCCTGGATGGCACAAATTTTTTTCGAATTTGCCTCGATCCCGTGCCCCGATACCATGAAGTCCAGAAATTTTCTTGAGGTTACTCCAAAAGCGCATTTGACTGGGTTCAGCTTCATCTTGTATTTTTGAAGGGCACTGAAGGTCTCCTCAAGGTCGGCGATGTGGTTCACCGAAGATCTGCTCTTTACTAGCATGTCATCCACATAGACCTCCATGTTGCGGCCGATCTACTCTTTGAAAATCTTATTCACTAGCCGCTGATATGTCGCCCTTGCATTTTTGAGGCCAAAAGGCATGACCCTGTAACAATAAAGGCCACGGTTAGTTATAAAAGCAGTTTTTTCTTCGTCCTCTGGCGCCATCCTGATCTGATTGTAGCCAGAGAATGCATCCATGAAGGTGAGAAGCTCGTGACCCGAGGTTTCATCTACTAGTTGGTCGATTCTGGGCAGAGGGTAACTATCCTTCGGGCAGATTTTATTCAGTTTTTTGAAGTCTATACACATCCTCCATTTGCCGTTCGCCTTCTTAACCAAGACCATATTGAAAACCCAGCTCAGATAGTTGACCTCTCTGATGAACCTGGCTTTCAGGAGTTTATCAACCTCCTCAGCTATTTCCACCTGTCTCTCCGATGCATGACTTCGAACTTTTTCCTTGTCGGTCGGTGTTTGGGATCGATGGCCAGACGGTGTTGCATAACTTCAGCATCGATCCCTGGCATGTCCGTCGGAGTCTAAGCAAAAACGTTCGCATTCTTTTGCAAGAAATTGATAAGCTGCATCCGCACCTCATTCCCCAAGTTGGAGCCGATCTTCACCATGTGTTCCTCATTCCCATCACTCAAAGGAATTGAGACAAGATCTTTCATTGGCCCACCCTGTTCTTCTGTCAGGTCATCGCGGGTGTCCAATCCATCAACCGGACAGGGGTCAGACTGACCACTTCTTTGCAGGGCTATATTATAGCAATACCTTGCCAGGACTTGATCTCCCTTGACTTCTCTGACCCCCTGGTTAGTAGGGAATTTCAATCTCAGATGGTAGGTTGATGCTACAGCCCGAAGGGCGTTGAGGCCAGATCGATTGAGAATTGCGTTGTAGGCTGACGGTGCCTTCACCATCAGGAAATCCACCAGAGCCCTAGATTATTTTGGATATCGACCTGCAACTACAGTCAAGGTTATTACTCCCTCCATCGAGATAGCATCGTCGGTAAACCCTACTAAAGGGGAGCTAATCGGCCCCAACCAACCGTCAGGGATGGACATTTTTGAGAAGGCGTCGTAAAACAAAATATCAGTCGAGCTTCCACTATCAACAAGAATGCGGCATACATCATAATCAGCAATATTTAAAGAAACTACAACCGCATCATTATGGAGAAACTGGATCTCTCGGGTGTCTTTTCAGTAAAGATTATGGGTCCTTCAGTTCTTTGCCACTTGGGCGGTCTGGTCGATCCATTGGCCGCTCCCTTCCAAGGCTCTCCAGAGATGGTGCAGACGATCTCGTTTGGAGGCCGATTTCCAAGTTGTTCTTTCCTCCTCGGTGGCTCCGATCGTGGCAAGGCCCTTGGCCGATTCTCCCTACCTTCAAGCCAGCGTCGGATGAATCTGTCGACCACTGTTGCCAGAGGAGGAGGAGGGGCTTGTGAAATCGGAGGTGAGGTCGAAGCCTGAGATCTGGCTGCGGAGGCCGTGAATCACCTGGTGGATGTTTTGTGGGGAGGCATCGGGTGAAAATCTAGTAGAAGAAGGAGAAGAGGATGTCGGAGAAGACGATCGAAATCAGTCCCGTTGAGCACTCCTTTAAGAACAAGGGTACTGCAAAGACACACGCCCTCCTTCTAGCGCCAATTCTGTTGGTGCAGAATTCCATTGAAGTCAGAGAAGCTGGAGTTGGGATGACCGCGGTCTCCGTCGGGACCTGCAAAGAAAGTCTAAACTAGAGTTGGGGGTGCTCCGGCAAGACCCTCTGATGCTCAAGTCAGTACTCTGCTTCTACAGAAATGGAGTGCTCAAGCAAAAATTTTGACAGAGTTTTGAGATAGAGTTATCAGCTTAGAGAAGAATGTATCTGGGGGTCCTTATTTATAGACAGAGGGTGTAACTGACTGACAGCGATATTTGTAACCATCTAGTACTGGACCGCTCAGAGCCACGTGGAGTTTGTTATGGAGAGTAGTGGTGTCAGGGGTCGTTCAGGGCCACGTGGAGCTTGTTGCGGAGAGTGGAGTGGTGTCCGTTGTTGGAACTTGCCAGAGAGGGGTGGAGATACATGGAATCTGTTGCAGAGAGTGGAGCAGGATGGTGGCTCTTATCGTGGCTTGTCAGAGAGTGGTGGAATCATGTGGAATACATCGGCTGAAGCTCAGCTGGGATGTCTAATTGAGCAGAATGGCTCTTTACATCATCGTTCTAGCAGAGGCTCGGATGTTTCGAGGTCACTGATGAATCTACTGCTGTCGGACGCTTCGGATACTGACCTTTCAGGTGGGAGTCACCTGTTGCAGGAGCTCGGATGGAGATTTTTTTGTTGATGAAGTCCGGAGAAGTCCGATCGCTAGAGAAGTCCGTCTGGGACTGATCTGATGTGGAAGTTCATCCGAAGATCGTCCGTCGGGGAAGTCTGATTTTATGGGGAGCCTAGTAGGAGGTCGGCCGATGATGGACTTCGGATAGTGCTGGGGAGGCTTGGCAAACATTGGAGGCGATCAGCTATCGCAGGGACCCAGTTGCTGGAGCTCGTCCGTCATAGAAGCTCGTCTGGAATCCATCAACTGGAGAAGTTCGGATGGGCTTTGGCTCTCACGAGAGGTCGAAAGGGGGGGGCATTTATTGTAGGAGCTCAGGCGAGGACCAGTTGTCGTGGAAGCTTGGAGTAGTGTCCTGTTGTAGAAGTTCGTCCAGAGCCCATTCGCTACAGAGTAGCTCAGCTGGAGTCTACCTGTGACAGAAGTTTGGAAGAAATTTGCTTACAGGAGATATCTGGGGTAGACAGCCCACTGTAGGAGTTCAAAGTAGACCGTTCGTAGTAGAAGTTCGGCTCTCACGGGAGCTCGATTAGGATCTGGGAGGCGATCGATCATCATAGAAACTTAGGTGGAGTCTGGTTACTATAAAAATCTCATTGTCGGGGAAGCTCGGATGCTGATGAAGTCTGAAAGAAGTTCGGGGGTAGTCGGTTGCTGTAGAAGGTCGGCTAACAGTGGGGCCTTGAGGGCCTTTGGGGTGGCCCAGTGGATGAATGCAGATGTTCATTGTCGAAGAAGTCCGGACAGTTGAGGGGGTTCGGAGAGATGCCACACATATGGTCGGGAGCCGGAAGAGCCCTGGAGGGATTGGTCTTTTATAAACTTCAGTCGGGGGTACTTTATACTCAACAATAAGTATTCTTGCTTGGATAGCAAAGAGTGGAGTGTCCGACATGTTGTAACTTTGAATCCATTTAGTGGATTAAATTTTCAAGTAGAGACTTGGGGAGTAGATGTAGGTGCAAGATTGGCACCAAACCATTATAAATTCTTGTGTTTGTAGTGCTTACTTCTCTTTACTTATTCTTTGTGCCATTTACTTTCATTTCTTCTTTTATATTTAAATTTATTTTTATTAAATATTAACCCACTTCACTCAATCTCTTTAGCACATTATTTTAGTGCACTAATCTTTTAAAATTTTAAAAAGATCCAATTCACCTCCCCTCTTGGGGGCAACAAGTGGTATCAAGTCTGGTGCTCTAGTCCTTGCCTGATTTAACCATCAAGAGCTAAAGGTCTTTGGCAGCCCAATTTGGCACATCTCTAGCTGAGGGACAATCCACAAACCAACCTTCACTTTTCAATGGATCAAACTACACCTATTGGAAAGCTCGAATGAGAATTTTCATACAAGCACTTGACTATGATATGTAGAGTGTCATAGTAAATGGACTACACATACCCACTAAATAATTGATGGTGTGTCTCTCCCTAAGCCGGAAGGTGAATGGGATGAAATTGATAAGAAAATAGCTCAACTCAATGCTAAAGTCATGAATATTTTATATTATACTTTGGATGCTAATAAATTTAATCATATTTCTATATGCAATTTAGCTAAAGAAATTTGGGATAGGTTAGAAGTCATACACGAAGGTACAAATCAAGTAAAAGAATCTAAGATCAATATGCTTGTGCACAACTACAAACTATTTAAAATGAAACCTGAAGAATTAATAACTCAAATGTTCACTCATTTTATTGACATTATAAATAGTTTAAAAAATCTTGGCAAATATTATTCTAATAGTGATTTTGTGAGAAAAGTACTCAGGTCCTTACCAAGATCATGGAAGGCAAAAGTCACTGTAATCCAAGAGGCCAAAGATTTGAATACTTTACTATTGGAGGAGCTACTTGGATCCCTCATGACTCACGAACTGACTATAAAGCAACACACTGAAAAGGAAACTAGAAGAAAGAGGACCATAGCCCTCAAGTCGATAGCTCAGGAAGAAGAAGATACATAAAAATCAAACAATAGCAAAGAAGATGAGGACTTGGTCCTGATCACTAGAAAGTTTAGACACTTCATGAGAAGAAAAAGACAAGGGACAAGGAGAAGACCACTAGTCAAAGGAGAGCCAAGCAAAGAAAAGAAAAAGAAACAGCCCATCATCTACTATGAATGCAAGAAGTCGAGCCATTTCAGATCAGAATGCTCCCAGCTCAAGAAAGGCCAAAAGAAGTTTACGAAGAAGAAGGCCATGATGGCTACATGGAGTGATAGTGATGACTCCACCACTAACGAAGAATCTCATGAAGAAGCTAACCTGTGCCTTATGGCACATGAAACTGAGGTATCATCTGAAACTTAACTTGAATTTACTTATGATAATCCGTTAGATGTTTTTCATGAACTTTTAAATGACCTAAAAGAATTAGGTACTAAAAATAAAAATATAAAATCAAGAAACCATGTATTAACTAAGAAAAATGAAGAAGTTGATAAGAAAAATAAAGAATTAAAACTAAAGAATTAGTCTTTAATAAAAGAAAAGGATAAACTTTCTAGTCAAAATGAAACTCTTGTAAAAGAAAATCAAGATCTAAAGGAAGAGGTAACCAAGTTGAAACCTATAGTTGATAGATTTACACTAAGTTCAAACAAACTTTAAATGATTATTGATAGTCAAAAAGCTATATATGATAAAGTCGGACTTGGCTATAACACTCTAAGAAAACAAAAATTTTTGAAAAATATTTTTGCCAATGCATCAAAATTGCCAAATATCACTTGTTTTAAATGTGGCAAGGTAGGGCACAAAGCTTATACATGTTTATCAAATAAATTTGATGATAGAAATGTTAAGAAAATATGGGTTCCAAAAGAAACCATTGTGACTAACCCCAAAGGACCCAAGTTAGCTTTGGTACTTAAGGTTAAAACTTGATTTCATGTGTGCAGGTATATCTTGCATCCCAAGCAATAAAATAAAAGTGGTATCTTGATAGTGGATGCTCAAGACACGTGACTGGTGATGAATCTCAAGTCATCACATTGGAAGCCAAAAATGGAGGGATGGTCACCTTTGAAGATAATGGCAAAAGAAAGATCATCGGCATTAGTAACATTAGTATCACTCCCTCCACTTGCATTAAAAATATTTTACTTGTAGATAGTCTTAAGCATAACCTTTTAAGTATTAGTTAATTATGTGATAAAAGTTATAAAGTAGTTTTTGAATCATCTATGTGCATTATAACTAGTCCTTTTGATGATAGCACTAGATTCATTGGGTATAGGCATGGCAATATTTACATGGTTGATTTGGATAATCTTTTCATGCAAAATATGCAATATCTTGTGGCTATAAATACAAAAATCAATGAGACTAGTTGGCTTTGGCATCATAGGCTTGCACATATTAGTATGCACACACATTCTAAAATTATTAAAAAAGATTTAGTTGTTGGTTTGTTAAAAATTAATTTTGATAAAGATAAAATTTATGATGCATGTCAATTAGAAAAATAAATAAGAGTTTTCTTTAAATCTAAAAATATTATTTCAACTTCTAAACTGCTAGAACTCTTGCATATGGATTTATTTGGCCCTACAAGGACAACTAGTCTAGAAGAAAAAAGATATGGTTTTGTAATCATTGATGATTTTTTTGTATTTTAGTTGGGTTTTATTTTTATCTTCTAAGAATGAATCATTTTTAATATTTTTCAAATTTTGTCAAAAAAATTTAAATGAAAAAGTTTTGCCAATTATTTCTATTCAAAGTGACCATGGCACTGAATTTAAAAATAAAGATTTTGAAAAATTTTGTGATAAAAAAGGCATAGATCATAACTTTTCAGTACCTAGAACACCTCAACAAAATAAAGTTGTTAAAAGAAAAAATAAAACCCTAGAAGAGATAGCCCGTACCATGCTATGTGAAAGCAAGTTCCCAAAGTACTTTTGGGCAGAAGCAATTAACACAGTATGTTATATTCTAAACTGTGCCTTAATAAGACTAATTTTAAAGAAAATACCTTATGAATTATGGAAGGATAGAAAACCTAATATAGATTACTTTCATATTTTTGGTCGTCGATGCTTTATTTTAAATAATGGCAAAGATAGCCTAGGTAAATTTGATGCTAAATCTGATGAAGCTATCTTTCTTGGCTACTCTACTTCTAGCAAAATCTTTAGAGTATTTAATAAAAGAGCACTAGTAGTGGAAGAGTCAATTCATATTATCTTTGATGAAACTAATGATCTTCTATCAAGAAAGAGAGAGGGTGCTGATGATGCAGGTATCATAGAAGATGAAATGAATGAAGAAAAAACTGCCTTTTTTCTTTGTAGGATCTTTCAGATTTCATCAAATCTGGAGCGGAATAATTTAAAAATTTTATCCCATATTTTTTCAGATCTAATGTCTATTAGATCTAATTTTATTATCTAATATTTAAAATCTAAAAGTATGAGAAGTATAGATATACCTCAAGGGTAATCTGATTACCCTGTAGATGATCTCAGCACAGCCCGAGGTTCTGATGAAGCCACACAAGTGCCTAGTCTCTACCAGTATCCACTCAGGCAAGACCTACAATGTCTTCTCCTCATGAATCTATGCTCTAAAAATCAGATCTCTATCTGATTTGGAAGTACTTCAGAACTCCTTCTGAAGTTGGAGCAGCAGTCTGTCGAAGATATCCTGCAGCCTTCCTGTTCCAGGCATCACCATGCCTTTTTCTTGCACCAGATGAACGTCCAACTCCTTGGACATGAAGAGGGAAGATAGGAGAGTAAGAAGAACATAGAGAAGAAGGAAGGGGGCAGTAGCTATTGGATTTTGTGCATAAAACAACTTCCTCTTAAAACCCTAGGCATAGAAGGGTTTACATAGACCCTGTATGCTGCACAGTGCCACATCATTCAACCAATCAAAAAATTCCAATAAATTTTGAAAAAAATTTGATTGGTTGCTTGATGTCATCTGATCACATCAAATAAGAACCCAAGCCTCTATCTCAAAGTTGGCACCAACACTGGATAAGGACAAAGAGAGGTTGGTGCCAAAGAGTCCAATCTTATCAAGACTCTCCAACCTTATCTACTTGGGGCGCCCACTTAATCCAATTGGGCTCGCATCATAATCTGATTATGGCATCCAATTTGATGTGATTTGGCTCCACAAAAATTTTCCAATAAGCTCTTGCTAAGTGGCCTTCAATTTAAGATCCAAATGTCAACTTTTGACAAATATCCTAAAATAAAATTGGTAGGTGACAGGAATTAGCAGGTGCTTGTCTTAAATTTATCTCATGAATTAAGATAAGCCTTTTCTGAGATGGACAAGCTTTATCTAGACTAAGAAAAACCTTTTCAAGGTTCTCTGGATGAGTCAAATCATATTTGGCTCAGTACAGATAGAAAAGATTACACGAGGAGAAAGTTACGCTCAATTGTGTGCTAGCACGATTTTCTTGAATCTAATTGGATCTTATCCAAATCAATTGGGTTAGCCCAATTGATGACATCCAGACCCTAATCCTTATTTGTATGACCCAGTTAGGTTCAATTCTATATGGTAATGAGACATGTCATGATCTCTTCATCGACATCATCGAAACTCCTTTCGATGAACCAGAACTCTTTTGATTCAGACAATTAGAATGATCGATCATCAATATCATTTTAATTGCTCTCAAAATCCATCAGTGACATCTAGCAGTATGTGGTGGCAACCCATCAGAATTGATGAATGAACCTCTCGATGCAGCTACCTGTGTGATTGAGTTCCTCTATCATGAGTCCCGACTGAATTAGGGTTAAGGTGAACTCGTCAAACCCAACATCAGTCATATGAATCAATCGATCGATTCGAGTTCGATGTGAAATTCCAATGGAAAACTCTTTTCCATTATTTTACTCTGTTATGACCATGGGCTTAAGGACTCGATCTTTCGATTATCATAGGACTACTCCTCTCATCTATCGAGGTTGATAGATCCCATCTTGGTGTGATCTAGTTCCTACAATGAATATGCTACAACCAACATACTCCTCAGGATTCCGAATGGCTAGGAGATCGAGTTATGATATAGTCAAACTATAACATGCTCAAGATTAATTGTCGATACACCTCAGGTCAAAGAACTAGACACACAACTGCAGCATTGAGCTAGTCATCGACGAGAAGGTAGACTTCCTTATGACTGCTCGAGGTGGTCATGCTCAGTACTCTTAGTCTCAATGAATACCTATACTCTCGCTTGGATGTCCCCACACCATAGACTCAAGACACATCTACCCTAAGAAAGTGATCGTACACCAACCTTCTGAATCGATCACCATCCTCGTGATAATTCTATGGTCAGGAGCTATTTATGAGTTAGTTATGTAAATTCATGTCTTAAATTTTCAACTCTTGAAATATGAATTGACATTCCTACTAACTCAAAGAATGTATCACAGACATAATGTACACAATGTGATAGAAGAATGACCCATTTATTGATTTATAATCAAAATTATAAATTTATCCTTAGATTTGTACAGGAATGTGTCAGCCAATCTGGCATCTAAGGCATATATCTAACAAACTCCCACTTGACCTAATGCCAATTGGCTACATATCTAAGTCCCATCTTCTCAAGGTGGGCTTCGATCTTTTGCTAGCCTAATAGCTTTGTCAGTGGGTCTGCCACATTATCTGTGGAGTTGACTCTCTTAACCTCGACATAATCTTTTTCGAGGTTATCACAAATCAGATAGAATCGTCGCTCGATGTGCTTGGACTTCTGGTGAGATCTTAGCTCCTTAGCTAGGGCTATGGCACCATTATTATCGTAGTAAAGAGGGATGGCATTCGATGACATCACTCCAAGCTTCGTGGCAAACTTTTTGTACCAGAATGCCTCTTCGCAGCTTTCGATACAGCAATATACTCTGCCTCCATGGTGGAATCAGCAATCACCGTCTGCTTGGAACTCTTCCAGCTAACTGCACCACCATTGCAAATGAACAGACTTTCAGATATTGACTTTCGATCATCTATATCAGACATAAAGTCTGAGTCTGTATATCCCTGAATCTGAAGTTCTCCATTTCCAAAGACTAGAAACATATCCTTAGTCCTTCTCAAGTACTTAAGGATACATTTCACAGAAGTTCAGTGCTCTTCACCTGGATTCGACTGATATCTGCTTGTGACACTCACAGCATGGGCTATATCAGGTCGTGTACATAGCATGGCATATATGAGGCTCCCTATTGCCGAAGCATAAGGGATTTTGCTCATGCGTTCAATTTTCTTAGGTGTGCCAGGGCACATCTTCTTGGAGAGATGAATGCCATATCTAAAAGGTACTAAACCTCTTTTGGAGTTTTCCATGCTAAACCTTTTTAGCACCTCCTCTATGTACATCTTCTATGAAAGTCTCAGCATCCTATTTGATCTATCTCTATAGATCTTAATACCTAGTATAAAGGATGCCTCTCCTAGATCTTTCATAGAAAACTCCTTAGACAACCATACTTTGACTGAGGTCAACATGAGAATGTCATTCCCAATTAGGAGGATGTCATCTACATAATATACGAGGAAGACAACTGCGCTCCCACTGACCTTTTTGAACACACATAGTTCCTCCTCATTCTTGATGAAATCAAACATTTTGATCACATCATTGAAACGAGTATTCCAGCTCCGAGATGCTTGCTTAAGTCCATAAATAGACCTTTGCAGCTCGCAGATCTTATGATCATCATCACTGGATGTGAAACCAAGTGGCTGTTCCATATAGATATCTTCCTCAAGATGTCCATTTAAGAATGCCATTTTCACATCCATCTGCCATATTTCATAATCAAAATAGGCTGCAATAGTAAGCAATGTGCGGATGGATTTTAGCATGGCTACAGGAGAGAAGGTATCCTGATAGTCAATGCCTTCGTGCTGACTATAACCTTTCGCTACGAGCCTAGCCTTGAATGTCTCTATATTTCAATCTGTACCTATCTTTCTCTTAAAGATCCATTTACACCCAACAGGTAAAATACCTTCAGGTAGATCTACTAAGATCCAGACTTGGTTTGAGTGCATCGAGTCAATTTCTGATCTCATTGTCTCTAACCATTTCTCAGAGTCGATATCTGATATCGCCTCTTCATAGGTCTTGGGATCATCACCATGAGCCCCATTTCCCATGAAAATATTTCCTCTACATCCTCCTGTATAGTACCTAAGTACCTTTCAGGAGGACAAAAAACCCTAGTCGATCTACGAGGTGGAAGAGGTTGTGTTAGGACTGGTTCTAATTGATTGGGTTCCTCAGGTTCTTTAGCTCGTTGCTCTTGAGAGACATTCCCTTGAGCTTAATTATTCCTCTGATGCCACCATCTTGAATAAACTATTTTTTAAAAAAAATAGCATTTCGACTCATAATCACATTGTGGTCTTTCAAAATATAGAAATAGTATCTTAATGACTCTTTAGGATATCCTATGAATCGAGCTCTAAAAGATCTGAACTCTAACTTGTCCGTCTGATGTCTCTTGACATGAGCCGGATAACCCCAAATTCTAAGATGATTCAGACTTGACTTCTTACCATGCCATATCTCATACGGTGTGGTAGGAATGATTTTAGAGAAAATCTTATTCGATACATAAATTACTATCATGAGACATGTCCCCAAAAAAATTCAGGAAGGTCCGTGAAGCTCATCATGGAACAGACCATATCTAATAGGGTCCGATTTCTCCATTCTGAAATCCCGTTGAGTTGAGGTGTTCTAGGTGGAGTCCATTGAGAGACTATACTATTATCCTTAAGATAGTCTAGGAACTCCCGACTAAGGTATTCACCTCCTCGATTTGATCAAAGAACCTTAATGGGCTTTTCTGTTTATTTTTCTACTTCATGTCTGAATTCTTTGAACCTTTCAAAAGCTTCAGACTTGTGTTTCATTAGAAACACATACTCGTACCTAGACATATCATCGATAAAAGTAATGAAGTAGATATAGTTGCCTCTAGCTGGCACATCAAATGGGCCACACACATCCATATGTACTAGGGCAAGTAGGTCTGTGGCCCTTTCCCCATGTTCTACAAAAGGGAGTTTGATCATTTTGCCTTGAAGGCATGATTCACAAACTGGATATGACTCAGAAGTCAACGGACTCAACAGTCTGGATTTCTTCAATTTGTTAACCCTGTCTTCCGCTATATGACCTAGTCTTAGGTGCCACAGATGAAAGGAATATGCCCTATAAGCCAATCAAAATGTATAAATTGAAGGATATTTTTTTGTCTCCTGACAACTCATGTACTGATGTTTTAAATAAATAAAGGCATTTTGTTCATCATATGCTGCATCTTATTTTTTATTATGATGAACCCCATAAATTAGGGTTATGATTTTAGGGTTATGATGCGATCATACCAGTGAGACCTAAAACCTTAAAACCCTAATTTTAAATATTTCTAGTCGATGGAACATTAAGTAGGGGATCAATATTTTCGGTAAGACTGGTACATCCTGTGTATGCTCGGTTAAGAGGGTAATTGATCTCACATTACTTGTGTATGACACTAATATAAGGATGTAAGTGTTCATTAGAGAATGAATTCACTGAATTGATCCAATTAAAGAACATCTGATGGAGTCTTATCTACATGTCAATAGATTTTTTTATAGTGAAATTGTGCATGTAAATCTTTTGACCTGAGACTGCCATAGAACCTTATAAGCATGAATCCATATTTTGGATCATACTCATCCATGATTTAATCATGTACGGGGTGTTCTGGATATGATGGATTGCTTATGAAGGTTGTGAGTAGGTCAATATGGAAATGATCACTCCTAGTAAGAGGAGATCGCATCCTATCTGCTTCAATCAAATAATGATTCAGGAAGACTTTAATCAGAGCATTATGAAAAATTAGAAATGATTTCTAATTTTTATAAATTGAATCATTATTATTTGATCGAGGAAATGTGAATATAAAATTGAGTTTGACATTTTTTCATACCCAAACTTATATTCGGGATGCAGGATCATCGTAAGATCAAGTTGCATGGTAATTTTCCACTGAAGGGTATTTTTGGTATTTGCACAAAAAAATTTCATATCTTCCAGGTAGACATGATACGTTGCTAGACGTCAATCATGTCTTATGAGTTTGATCGAATTAAAGAGTTTAATTCGATCATTAATTAAAAGCTATTCTGATTGATCAAAATGGTTCAGCTTGATTTGACCTAAATCGGCTAGATTGTATTCTAACCAAATTAGTTTAAATTGCACCTGGACTCACTACTGGCTAGATGTAGAACCCAATGGGTCACACACAAAGAAAATTGGTCATGGGTTTAATTTGATTAAACCATGTTTGCAAGTTGAACATGCTAGCACATGTTGCAAACCCTAGCATTTAGATATGAATCGAATTCGAATCGGGTTCCAATTTGGGCTAATTTAGAACCAATTGAAGCCAAATTGGATTTGGTCTTGAAATGGGTTCGAAGTGTTTTAATTGGGCTTGCTGTTGGGTGCCAAAAACCAGGGAACCACAAGCCTAAGAGTCTCTCTCTTGGCGTGTGGATTTAAATCCATGCGCATGAGCCACATGGCGCATGGATAGAGTTGGCGCCACCTTAAATTTGGTCTTATCTATTTTTTCTCCATAGTTTTTATTCTATGAATAATTCTCAGATATCTTAGGAGGTTCCTAAGAGTCCTTCTGAGTATTAAACTCCTCATAGAAAAATTAAGAGAAGTAATAAGGATTAAATCCATGCACATGTGTCACATGGCGCATGGATGGGAGATGGCACCCCTTAACTTGGTCTTTCCTATTTTTTCTCCATGACTTTTATTCTATGAATGGTTTTCAGATATCTTAGGATGTGCCTAAGAGTCCTTCTGAGTGTGAAACTCATCAAAAAAAAATTAGGAGAAGAGATAAGGATTAAATCCATGCGCCACCTCTTGGAAGTGGCCCTTGGAAATTTCAGATGGGGAGATAAGTTTTAACTTATCCATGCCCCTTAATCTCTTGTGCCCTTCCTGAAGTTGGCACCCTCTATCTTGGCCATTGGATGGGCTTTCTTCCAGATCCAAAGGCAAGGGTTGATGGCGCCAATAAGAGAAGCTTTGTGACTTCTCATGTGAACATCGTAAGTTAAGATCGAAGAGTCCTTCTGAAATAAGATGCCTCTTCAACCCAACTTTGATGTACACATGGCATTTTACAATTTAAGGGGCATGAGAAATAGAAAGGGGGCATGAGATAAAGTATGAGTGGGCATGAGATGTTTTGGTTTGCACCCCTACGTGCAATATAAATAGGGGTGCACGTCGAGGAGTCTTCGTGCATTCAGAATTCTTCCTTCTTTCTTACAAAGGCTTTTCTTATCTAATTTTCTTTATTCTTTCTCTCTAGCCTAGATAAAGTCCTAATAAAATACAAGAAGTCTTCCAAAAGGCTTAGAGAATTAGAATAAAAATTAAAGAGACAAGGAGCAAGAAAGGAAGGCAAGAAAAGGTCCAACAGTGTGACAGCAAAGCCAAGAAAGGAGGTTCTACCCAAATTGCATTTAAATTTTGATAAATTAGAATTTAATTGCAAAGAATATTTAAATAGTGCTAGTGGGTTGATCGAGTCCCCATGTGATCAACGTTGGAGGGTGAACATGTGGGCACCTGGTGGAAACCCAGACGGATTGCTGCCAACAACTAAGCATAAATTAGGGTCTAGCGATAAGAGGTATGTTTCTATATCTTTTATTTTGATATTAATTCATATTATATGGTTTAATTTCTAATAAGTGATCTTGGAGCTAGGTTTTGATTTTTATGATTTCATAATAATTGCTTTGAAATCCGTGCTTCCACCATTGTCACAAAACCTTTTAGTGGTATCAGAGCCACCTTGTTAGAATTAAATCATATGATGATATGTTAATGATTTAATGGTAATATTATAAATATGATATGTTCATTATTTATGTTTTAATATGATATTAATATGATGAGATCATATTCATTATTTCATAATTAAATTATGATGTATATAATTATGGAATGTCGCTCTGTCATATTGAATTGTGTTCACTATGATGCTAATTTCTTTTATTCATGTATTTAGTATGATATAGAAATTAAAATTGAGACCTAAAAAGTCCTCTATAAAATGATATTAAGTTGTAGTGTAATTAACCAATAGCAGAACCAGTCTATGATGTCTAATTGATCAATCGGTGTCTAAGAAAGTGGTTCATGATTAGTAAAGAGAACATGATTTCTAATTGGTTCCGTTGTCTGACCTGGCCAAATTTATTGGTGTCTAAGGAAAGCAATGGGGGGACCCCCACCTCTCTCCCACTTACCTGGCTGATTAGATTAATTTAATTCTTGGCTGGGATGCTCGGTATTATATTCACTATATTATGGCTTTCCTTCATGCTAGGACATTATTATGTCACGAGCCATATTAGGTTTGTTGTATAACAACAAGACCAATTATGAAAACTGACATAATATTGTTCTGGCGCATAGAGATGCTTACAGCAATTTTTGAGTATAATGCTTTGTTGTGTAACCACAAAAGCATTTATATTCTATTTTGACTGTATTAAAATGAAGGGTCCTACTTAACTAAAACATTATGGTTTGTTGTGTAAACATAAGGCTATTAATATTTTAGAGGCTAAGGTTTTTATTAAGAATTGCATGAGATGCAATTGGAAAGAGTTTCCTACCTTTAAACTTATAAAAGGTTTGTTGTGCAACCACAAGATCTTTTATAAGGAATTAGGGTCTCGATCCCACTAAGAAAATCAATCAGGGTTTTCTCAAACATCATACTAGAGGGTTATGATATCTGATAAAATAGTGGGAGACACAGTAAAATTAAAGTCCTAATTTAATTGTGTATATCATCTTGAGTTGTTCGCTTATGTAATATTCTTTATTATGTAGATTAATGGCTTCTTCACTTTCACTTCGCTCCATTTTGGATACAAATAAATTGACTGGTACCAACTATGTGGACTGGTTGAGAAATCTTAAAATAGTACTTAGTCAAGAGAAGCTTTCTTACATCCTCGATACCCCTGACATTGAGCCAGTTGGGGAGGATGCCATAGAGGAAGAAAAAGCCACATATAGGATGTGGCAAAATGATTCTTTAACTGTCAAGTGTATCATACTTGCCTCTATGACAAATGAGTTATAGAGGCAGCATGATAGCATGGACACTCATTCCATATTGCTCAATTTAAAAGAGCTTTATGGAGAACAGAGTAGGACTGCTAGATATGAGATATCTAAGCAGTTATTCCATGCCAGAATGACAGAGGGGTCATCTGTACAAAATCATGTTTTGATGGTTATTGACCTGATCACTCGATTAGGTCAATTAGGTTTTATTATGGATGGGAAGTTGAGTCAGGATCTAATCCTGCAATCACTTCCAGAATTATTCTCTCAGTTTGTTGTGAACTATCACATGAACAAATTGAATTCTTCCTTGTCTGAGCTGTTAAATATGCTCAAGACAGCAAAGAGCCATATCAAGAAGGATAAGGCTCCTCTTCTTCTTGTGGATGGGATCTCCAAGAAGAAGGCAGGCAAAAAGGGTTCTAAAAGGAGGCTGAACCCTAAAGGTGGTATAAATAAGAGAAAGAAGGGAAAGAAGACCTCTGGACAGTCGATCTGCTTTCATTGCGGCAAGACAGGTCATTGGAAAAGGAATTGCAAGGCTTATCTTGTAACAGTGAAGACTGGTGCAAATAATGCACCAAAAGGTATGTATGAGATACATACAATATTATCATTGAATTCTTCCATTTCAAACTCTTGGGTATTGGATACTGCCTGTGGTTTTCATATCTGCAAATCATTGCAGGGGCTGCAGAAAATTAGAAGTTTGAGGAAGGAAGACTTCGAGCTCTATGGTGCTGGAGGAGATTCTATCCAAGCAGAAGCTGTAGGGACATATATCTTGAAGTTTCCTTCTGGAAAGATCTTAGAGCTAACAAATTATTATTACATGCCTAAGATCATTAAAATATTATATCTGTACCCTTGTTGATAAAACAAGGATATCAAATATTTGTAACGAGCAATGGTTGCTCGATTAAGTTTTCTAATGAAATAATTTGCCATGGCATCTTTGACAGTGGTTTGTTGACTCTATGTTTGAATAATAATATTTTTCATGTTGATGAAAATAGTAAATATAAGAGAGATAATGTAAATAATACCTTACTTTGGCATTGTCAACTTGGTCATATTAGTGAGACTAGGATTAACAAGTTGTACAAAGAAAAATTCTTTGATCCTTATGATTGTGAATCATTAGGAACTTGAGAATCATGTCTCATGGGTAAAATGACCAAGACTTCATTTAGTGAAAATGGAGATAGGACAAATGAGTTGTTAGGACTTGTACATACAGATGTATGTGGCCCTATGATAACCCAGGCCAGAGGTGGATACTCTTATTTTATTACATTTACAGATGATTTATCTAGGTTTGGATATGTGTATTTTATGAAACATAAATCCAAAACTTTTGATAAATTCAAAGAGTATCAAAATATGGTCGAAAAACAAACTGAAAAAAGTATAAAAATCCTTCGATCTGATCGAGGAGGAGAATACTTATCCAATAAATTTTTAGACCATCTTAAAGTAAAGAAAATTATCTCTGAATGGACACCTCCTTATATGCCTCAATTAAATGGTGTAGCCGAAAGGAGGAACCGTACCTTATTAGATATGGTACGATCCATGATGTGCTTCACTGAATTGCCTACTTCTTTCTGGGGTCATGCTTTAGAGACCGCAATAATTATCTTGAATAGAGTACCTTCTAAATCTGTATCTAGCACTCCATATGAAATATGGAGAGATAAGAAGCCCAATCTTAAATATTTTAAGATATTGGGATGTTCAGCATATGTCAAAAGAAATTTTGGACATAAGCTAGATGCTAGAGCAGATAAATGTTTGTTTGTAGGATATCCTAAGGATAGTATAAGATATCTATTCTACCACCCTACTGAACAAAAGATATTTGTAAGTAGGCATGCCACTTTAATGGAAAAAGAATTTATCCTAGAAAGAGGCAATGGGAGAAATATTGAAATTAATGAAGTTCAAGAAAAACAAATAGACATTTTTCAACCAAATATTCACATAAATAAGGAAGAACCAGAACACATAACTCCTATCCGTAGGTTAGATAGGGTACGACATGTACCTATAAGATATGGGTTTATTATTGAGAATAATGAAGTCCAAGTCATTGAGAATGACGAACCTTTGACCTATACGGAAGCTGTCATGAGTAAGGACTCAGACAAATGGTAGGATGCTATAAAATCCGAGATGGACTCCATGTACACCAACAAAGTATGGACTTTGGTTGATGCACCAGAAGGGGTAAACCCTATTGGGTGCAAATGGATCTATAAGAAAAAGATTGGAGCAGATGGTCAAATAGCAACTTATAAAGCTAGATTGGTAGCTAAAGATTTCAGGAAAAAATAGGATATTGATTATGATGAAACTTTTTCACCTGTTGCCTTACTCAAATCTATTCGGATAATGTTTGCAATAGCAGCATACTATGATTATGAAATATGGCAAATGGATGTGAAGACCGTCTTCTTAAATGGTTTTCTAGAAGAGGAGGTCTACATGTCACAGCCAGAGGGTTTTGTCTCAAATGACAGACCAAATCTAGTATGCAGGCTTAAGAAATCTATTTATGGATTAAAGCAAGCCTCAAGGAGTTGGAACATCCACTTTGATGTAATAGTCAAAGAGTTTGGTTTCATCAAGAATGTGGATGAACCTTGTGTGTATAAGAAGACTAGTGGGAGTGCCCTAGTTTTTTTGGTTTTGTATGTAGATGACATACTCCTTATTGAAAATGATATCCCAATGTTACAAACAGTCAAATTATGGCTATGCAATAAGTTTTCCATGAAAGACTTAGGGGAAGCATCCTATATACTTGGTATAAAGATCTATAGAGATAGATCTAAAAGGATGCTAGGCTTATCCCAGTCTAGGTACATTGACTTAATACTAAAAAGTTTCAATATGAATGAAAGTAAAAGAGGTTACTTACCCATGAGTCAAGGCATACATCTTTCTAAGAAGATGTCTCCTAAGACAACTGAAGAGAGAAATAGAATGAGTTCTATTCCTTATGCTTCGGCTGTAGAATCAATAATGTATGCTATGTTATGTACCAGGCCTGATGTAGATTATGCCTTAGGCATAGTCAGTAGATTTTAGGCTGATCCAGGAGAGGATCATTGAAAGGCTATGAAAAATATTCTAAAGTACTTAAGAAGGACTAAGGATATTTTTCTTATATATGGTGGATCTGATCTTAAACTAGAAGGATACTCTGATTCTAGTTTTCAATCAGACCCAGATGATAGCAAATCTATTTCAGGATATGTCTTTACTTTGAATGGTGGAGCAGTGAGTTGGAAGAGTTTTAAGCAGCAAACAGTAGCTAACTCAACCATAGAGGCAGAATACATAGCTGCAAGTGAAGCCGCCAAAGAAGCTGTCTGGATGAAGAAGTTCATCACTGAATGGGCGTTGTTCTTGAGATTGAGAATCCAGTACCACTTTATTGTGATAATACTGGAGCAGTTGCTCAAGCAAAGGAACCCAGATCTCACCATAAATCCAAGCATATTTTGAGACGCTTCCATCTCGTTCGTGAAATAATTGAAAGACAAGATATCATTATTGAATGAGTAGACACAAAGAACAACATAGCAGATCTGTTCACTAAAGCTTTACCACAGCAGCAGTTCGATCGCCACCTTGATAGTATGGGGTTGAAATATAAGGGAGATTGGCTCTAGTGCTAGTGGGAGATTGAAAGGAATATGCCTTATAAGCCAATCAAAATGTATAAATTGAAGGATATTCTTTTTGTCTCCTGACAACTCATGTACTGATGTTTTAAATAAATAAAGGCATTTTGTTCATCATATGCTGCATCTTATTTTTTATTATGATGAACCCCATAAATTAGGGTTATGGTTTTAGGGTTATGATGTGATCATACCAGTGGGACCTAAAATCTTAAAATCCTAAGTTTAAATATTCCTAGTCGATGGAACATTAAGTAGGGCATCAATGTTTTCGGTAAGACTGGTACATCCTGTGTATGCTCGGTTAAGAGGGTAATTGATCTCACAATTACTTGTGTATGACACTAATATAAGGATGTATGCGTTCATTAGAGAATGAATTCACTGAATTGATCCAATTAAAGAACATCTGATGGAGTCTTATCTACATGTCAACAGATTTTTCTTATAGTGAGAATTGTGCATGTAAATCTTTTGACCTGAGACTGCCATAGAACCTTATAAGCATGAATCCATATTTTGGATCATACTCATTCATGATTTAATCATGTACGGATTGTTCTGGATATGATGAATTGCTTATGAAGGTTGTGAGTAGGTCAATATGGAAACGATCACTCCTAGTAAGAGGAGATCGCATCGTATCTGCTTCAATCAAATAATGATTCAGGAAGATTTTGATCAGAGCATTATAAAAAATTAGAAATGGTTTCTAATATTTTATAAATCAAATCATTATTATTTGATCGAGAGAAATGTAAATATAAAATTGGGTTTGATATTTTTCCATACCCAAACTTACATTCGGGATGCAGGATGATCGTAAGATCAAGTTGCATGGTAATTTTCCACTGAAGGATATTTTTGGTATTTTCACCAAAAAATTTCTTATCTTTCAGGTAGACATGATATGTTGCTAGACGTTAATCATGTCTTATGAGTTTGATGGAATTAAAGAGTTTAATTCGATCATTAATTAAAAGCTATTTTGATTGATCAAAATGGTTCAGCTTGATTTGACCTAAATCGGCTAGATTATGTTCTAACCAAATTAGTTTAAATTGCACCTGGACTCATTGCTGGCTAGATGTGGAATACAATGGGTCACACACAAAGGGAATTGATCATGGGTTTAATTTGATTAAACCATGTTTGCAAGTTGAACATGCTAGCACATGTTGCAAACCCTAGCATTTAGATTCGAATCGAATTCGAATCGGGTTCTGATTTGGGCTAATTTAGAACCAATTTAAGCCAAATTGGATTTGGTCTTGAAATGGGTTTGAAGTGTTTTAATTGGGCTTGCTGTTGGGTACCAAAAACCAGGGAACCACACACCTAAGAGTCTCTCTCTTGGCGTGTGGATTTAAATCCATGCGCATGAGCCACATGGCGCATGGATAGAGTTGGTGCCACCTTAAATTTGGTCTTATCTATTTTTTCTCCATAGTTTTTATTCTATGAATGATTTTCAAATGTCTTAGGAGGTGCATAGGAGTCCTTCTGAGTATTAAACTCCTCGTAGAAAAATTAGGAGAAGTAGATAAGGATTAAATCCATGCGCATGTGTCACATGGCGCATGGATGGGAGATGGCGCCCCTTAACTTGGTCTTTCCTATTTTTTCTCTGTGACTTTTATTCTATGAATGGTTTTCAAATGTCTTAGGAGGTGCCTAAGAGTCCTTCTAAGTATTAAACTCATCATAGAAAAATTAGGAGAAGAGATAAGGATTAAATCCATGCGCCACCTCTTGGAAGCGCCCCTTGAAAATTTCAAATGGGGAGATAAGTTTTAACTTATCCATGCCCCTTAATCTCTTGCACCCTTCCTGAAGTTGGCACCCTCTATCGTGGCCATTGGATGGGCTTTCTTCCAGATCCAAAGGCAAGGGTTGATGGCACCAATAAGAGAAGCTTTGTGACTTCTCATGTGAACACCGTAAGTTAAGATCGAAGAGTCCTTATGAAATAAGGTGCCTCGTCAACCCAACTTTGATGTACACATGGCATTTTACAATTTATGGGGTGTGAGAAATAGAAAGGGGGCATGAGATGTTTTGGTTTGCACCCCTACATGCAATATAAATAGGGGTGCACGTCGAGGAGTCTTCATGCATTCAGAATTCTTCCTTCTTTCTTACAAGAGGCATTTCTTGTCCAATTTTCTTTATTCTTTCTCTCTAGCCTAGATAAGATCCTGATAAAGGATAAGAAGTCTTCCAAAAGGCTTAGAGAATTAGAATAAAAATTAAGGAGACAAGGAGCAAGAAAGGAAGGCAAGAAAAGGTCCAACAGTGTGACAGCAAAGCCCAGAAAGGAGGTTCTGCCCAAATTGCATTTAAATTTTGATAAATCAAAATTTAATTGTAGACAATATTTAAATAGGTGCTAGTGGGTTGATCGAGTCCCCGTGTAGATCAACGTTGGAGGGTGAACACGTGGGCACCTGGTGGAAACCCAGACGGATTGCTGCCAACAACTAAGCACAAATTAGGGTCTAGCGATAAGAGGTATGTTTCTATATCTTTTATTTTGATATTATGCATATTATATGGTTTAATTTCTGATAAGGTGATCTTGGAGCTAGATTTTGGTTTTTATGATTTCATAATAATTGCTTTGAAATCCGTGCTTCCACCATTGTCACAAAACCTTTCAACAGATACCTATCATTTAGAGTATCTCTAGGCCTTTTAATTCCTATGACATTCACATTTTGCTCGATATTAAATACAGATACATCAATATGTAGCTGATAGAGACCGCTAATAAAAAAATTATTTATAACTTTAATATTTTCATAAAATATATTACAATGGTCCTTATGAAAGCGAATCACATAGCCTTCTTGTGCTAAATATGAAACAGAAATCAAATTCCTGCTTGCTGCAGGCACATAATAACAATCTCTAAAAAATAAATCTAATCCTAACAGTAATCATAGAGGATAGGTTCCCATGGCCACAGTAGCAACTCTTGCTCCGTTCCCGATATGTAGGATCATCTCCTTATCCCTCAGCCTCCTGCTCTCCTCAAGATCCTGTATAGAAGTGCACAAATGAGCACTAGAACCAGAGTCAAGCACCCAACTGGATGTAGAAGAAATCGTAAGATTAGATTTTATAACGAGCATACCTCTAGAAGGACCATCCTTCTTATTCTTCAGGATATCCAGGTACTAAAGATAGTTTCGCTTTCAATGGCCATCTGATTGGTAGTGGAAATATTTTTCCTTTTCAGCAGCCTTCTTCTTTGGTTCTGTCTTCTTCTTCTTGCCATCCACCTTCTACTTCTTCACAGACTTCTTTTTCTTACCAAAAGACTTTCTCTTGGAAGAAGTCCACTCCATAGTAAGAACTGAGCCTTTTGAACCCTTCATAGAAAGCTCAGCCGTAACCAGCATGTTCATTAACTCAGCCAAGGTACACTGCATCTTATGCATATGAAAGTTCATGATGAACTGACCATATGCATCGGACAAGGACTGAAGGATCACATCAATCTGAAATCCTTGTCTAAGATGATATCGAGTTTTTCAAGCTCCTCAAGATTTTTGATCATTGTCAAACAATGATCTTGGACTGACTGCCCATCATGCATCTTGGCCTTAAAAAGTCTTTGACAAACTTGATACTTGACCGCGTAACTCTGTTCACCAAACAACTCTTGCAGGTGTGCCAATATTTGGTGGGTAGTCAAAATGTTCTCATGTTGGCACTGCAAGTCATCAGACATTGCACCCAACATGTAGTACCTTCCTTTGTTATCATCATCCATCCACTTTTTCAGAGACGCTCTCTGTTCAGCAGTCGGATATGCTGGCATGGCAGGTGGGTCCTGGTCCAAGACACGAGATATTTTTTTGAAATCCAAAATAATTCTGTAGTTCCTTAACCAGTCTTTGAAATTGGGTCCAGTCAATTTGTTGGTGTCTAGTATTTTGGTTAGGGGGTTTGAGGCAGATATGTTTCCTGTAGAGAGTCAAAAGTTTCTAGTTAGATTTTGTAATCAAACTTAACCAATTTATTTAGGGATTTTATTTTTAAACAAATTAGGCTCCCACTATTTTCTCAGATCCCTACACTCCCTTGGTAGAGATGTGAAAATCTCCGTGATCAATGATTTCTAGTGGATGGTGTGGTCTCACCAACTGGCTCATCACCCACCTAATAGTTATTGGTGATGGGTCAACCGATGAGTGGACAACTCTTGTCCAATGATTCTCTAATCATGGTGCACCCAAAATTTGGTCTCTAATTCATGAAGTTTATCATGTCCGGAATATTGCTCCAATCTTTAGTTAAATCAGACCCACCATTTGCATGAACTAGATTCCTGATTGGGTCCCTCACCGTATCCAAAATATTGAGCCCAACCCATCTCCTAATTCATAGCATCCAATGCCTAATGGACATGGTTGCGTCTTCTCGGTGTAACTGAGCCACTGTAACCAGCCGAGAACAATCAACCCCGGGAAGGGCCCGCACATCCACAATGGTGGAAGACCTAGACTTAATATTTTCTTAGGAAGATTTGATTTAGGTCTCATTAAATTTGACTTGACATAGTCATAACAATTATGACTAACCTAGTGGCATGGATCAGCTCGAATTGTTAGCCACCTCAAATCAGAACTGGATCGACACATATGGCCAGATAAGTGAGATCGGTGGAAGGGATATGCCATTAACTCGACAAGAATGCATTCGAGTCGAGTAGCTCTCAATTAAAAACCAGTCGATCGCATCTGCCCAACTTACCTTAGACACCAAATTATCGAATCAGAACCAATTGGGTTAGCCTACAATCCAGACTCTAACCACTGAGCCAAATTAAGTCTTAACTTGATCGAGTCACATCTAAATATGATTCGACCTTGACCCAGACTTAATCCTATTAGGTAGGTTAATTATTAGCTTTCATGATCCCACCTAACTAACTCTTGATTCGGTTTGATCAACCGCTAGACCTAATTGAGCTACTCAAGCTCAAATCCAATTTTATGAAAATATCTTAGATCTAAAATTTTCAATTTTAGACCAAATTAATTTTATAAACTTAATTCATTAATTAAGTTTGGATTCATAAACAAAGCATGTAAAATAAATCCTAAGATTTTAGGATCTAGGGTTTTGCAGAAAAGTAAGTTTTGATTTCTGATTAAGGATGAACGTGTAGCACCCCTACACATCATAAGAACACCCCATTGAATGGGAAGAGAGGACCTTTAAACCCTACTTTATTCTTATGACCGGATGGCCATGAGGAACACCTTAATCAGAAATATAAATTTAACTACAAAACTAGTTAGATCTAAATTTACATATCTCATATACAATTTAAGATCTAACTAATACATGCTTTGCATACATCTAATATATCAAAAATTAATCTAATTAACATGCTTTCAGATCTAAAACATCACATATAATATCTAAAAAATAAGATTTAAATTAAACTATTCAAAATTAAATCTATTCTAGATAAGTTACTGGAATAATTTTACAACTAGTCTAGGCATGCAACAGATCAATTTTATGAAAAAATTAAAATTTTATTATTTATTTTTTGATATAATTATAATACTTATAACATCAAAAAAATAGAGAATAAATTAGATTTAATTTATATTTTAATCTCATTAAAATATAAAACTTAAGACTGTTCATGGATTCAACTAATCCTAGTCTGGTCATGCATCTCATGCATGTTAGATCTTCTTAGATTTAATTTTAAATATTTTGATTTCAAATCCTATCACATATGATGTAATATCTAAAATATTTTAATATCAGATAAATTAAAATTAAAATCAGATCTAAATTAGATCTGAAACTGAGCCATCAACCTGGCTCTGATATCAGTTGAAGGAAAAACCATCTTTTTCCTTTGTAGGATCTTCCAGATTTCATCAAATCTGGGATGAAATAATTTAAAAATTTTATCCTATGCTATTTAAAATTTAATTTTTGTTAGATCTAATTTTTTTATCTGATATTTAAAATCTAAAATTAAATCTAAAAGTATGAGAAGTATAGACATACCTCAAGGGTAATCTGATTACCCTGTAGATGATCTCAGCAAGTCCAAGGTTCTGATGTAGCAACGCAAGCGCCTGGCCTCTACTGGTATCCACTCAGGTAGGACCTAGAACATCTTCTCCTCATAAATCTATGCTCTAAAAATCAGATCTCTATCTGATTTGGAAGTGCTTCAGAAGTCCTTCTGAAGTTGGAGCAGCAGCCTGTCGAAGATGTCCTGTAGCCATCCTATTCCAGGCATCACCACGCCTTTTTCTTGCACCAGATGAATGTCCAACTCCTTGGACATGAAGAGGGGAGATAGGAGAGTAGGGAGGATGTGGAGAAGAAGGGAGGGGGTGGCAGCTATTGGGTTTTGTGCATAAAACAACTTCCTCCTAAAACCTTAGGCACAGAAGGGTTTATGTAGACCCTGTATGTTGTGCAGTGCCACATCATTCAACCAATCAAAAAATTTTAATAAATTTTGAAAAAAATTGATTGGTTTCTTGATGTCATCTAATCACATCAGATAAGAATCCAAGCCTCTATCTCAAAGTTGGCACCAACACTAGATAAGGACAAAGAGAGGTTGGCGCCAAAGAGTCCAATCTTATCAAGACTCTCCAACCTTATCCACTTGGGGTGCCCACTTAATCCAATTGGGCTCGCACCATAATCTGATTATGGCACCCAATTTGATATAGTTTGGCTCTATAAAAATCCTCCAATAAGCTCTTGCCAAGTGTGTAGGAACCAGATCTAGGGTTTCAGGGTTAGATCTTGAAAAAGAGGGTTAGATCTTGAAACTTTTTCAAGATCATACAACAGAAGACTAAAATAAATCAAAATTTATTTTCTAAGATCAGAAAATCCCTAGATCTAAGATCCTATTACATGATTATTACATAGCATTAAAAAAGTGGCCTTCAATTTAAGACCTATATGTCAACTTTTGACAAATATCCTAAAATAAAATTGGCAGGTGACAGGAATTAGCAGGTGCTTGTCTTAAATTTATCTCATGAATTAAGATAAGCCTTTTTTGAGCTGGACAAGCTTCATTTAGACTGAGAGAAACCTTCCCAAGATTCTCTGAATGAGTCAAATCACATTTGGCTTAGTAGAGATAGAAAAGATTACACGAGGAGAAAGTTAGGCTCAATCGTGTGCTAGCACAATTTTCTTGAACCTAATTGGATCTTATCCAAATCAATTGGGTTAGCCCAATTGATGACATCCAGACCCTAACTCTTATTTGTGTGACCTAGGTAGGTTTAATTTTGTATGGTAATGAGACATGTCATGATCTCATCATCGACATCATCGAAACTCCTTTCGATGGACCAGAACTCTTCTGATTCAGACAATTAGAATGATCGATCATCAATATCATTCTAATTGCTCTCAAATCCACTAGTGACACCTAGCAGCATGTGGTGACAATCCATCAAAATTGAAGATGAACCTCTCGGTGCAGCTACCTGTGTGATTGAGTTCTTCTATCATGAGTCCCGACTGAATTAGGGTTAAGGTGAACTCGTCAAACCCAACATCAGTCATATGAATCAATCGATCGATCTGAGTTCGATGTGAAACTTTAATAAAAAATTCTTTTTCATTATTTCACTCTGTCATGGCCATGGGCTTAAGAACTCGATCTTTCGATTATCATAGGACTACTCCTCTCATCTACCGAGGTTGATAGATCCCATCTTGGTGCGATCTAGTTCCTATAATGAATATGCTACAGCCAACATACATCTCAAGATTCTGAATGGTTAGAAGATTGAGTTATGGTGTAGTCAAACTATAACACACTCAAGGTGAACTGTCGATGTACCTCAGGTCAAAGAACTAGACACACAACTGCAGCATCGAGCTAGTCATCGACGAGAAGGTAGACTTCTTTATGACTGCTCGAGATGGTCATACTCAGTACTCTCGTTCTCAATGAATACCTATACTCTCACTTCAGTGTCTCCACACCATAGACTCAAGATACATCTATCCTAAGAAAGTGATCATACACCAACCTTTCGGATCGATCATCATCCTCATGATGATCCTATGGTCAGGAGCTGTTTATAAGTTAGTTATGTAAATTCATGCCTTAAATTTTCAACTCTTGAAAATATGAATTGACATTCTTACTAACTCAAAAGATATATCACAGACACAATGTACATAATGTGATAGAAGAATAACCTATTTACTGATTTATAGTCAAAATTATAAATTTGCCTTTAGATTTGTACAGGAATGTGTCCGTCAATCTGGCATCTAGGGTGCATATCTAACAATGAAAGAGCTCACCCTCAATAATTTAAATAAATAAAATAAAGATCAGATGGATGAAAAATAAGAGGATGAAAGAATCAATGATCAGAACATTCAAGAACAACCTCCAGACATAGGTAATCCTCCAAGGGAATGGAGGTATGTCCATAATCACCCTAGAGAATTAATAATTGGTGATCTGACATAAGGAGTAAAAATTAGATCCTTACTTAGAAATATTTATAACTATGTAGTTTTTATTTCACATCTAGAGCCTAAAATAATAGATGAAGCTGAAAAAGATCATAACTGGATAATGGCCATGCAAGAAAAGCTAAATCAATTTGAAAGAAATAATGTATGGATACTAGTTACTATATCTAAAAATTATCTTATAATAGGAACTAAATGGGTATATAGAAATAAATTAGATGAAGATGAAAATGTAATAAGAAATAAAGCAAGATTAGTTGCTAAAGAATATAATCAACAAGAAAAAATTGATTTTGATAAAATATTTGCTCCTGTTGCTAGATTAGAAGTCATAAGAATGCTACTTACTTTTGCTTGCTTTTTGAATTTTAAATTATTTCAAATAGATGTCAAGAGTATTTTTTTAATTGGATATATTATGAAGAAGTATATGTAGAACAACCTCCTAGTTTTGAAAATTATAAACTTTCAGATCATATATTTAGGTTAAACAAAGCTTTATATGGGTTAAAACAAGCTCCTAGAGCTTGGTATGAAAGATTAAGTAAGTTTTTACTAGAAAATCGATTTTCAAGAGGAAAGGATGATACTACTCTTTTTCTAAAAAGAAAGAATAAAGAAATTCTTGTTATACAAATATATATTGATGACATTATATTTGGATCTACTAATCAAGATCTATGCTAATAGTTTGCCAAAATCATGTAGGAGGAGTTTGAGATGAGCATGATGGGAAAATTTAATTTCTTCCTCAGACTCCAGATTAAACAAATGAAGGAAAGGATCTCCATCACCTAAAGTAAGTACATAAGAGAATTATTAAAAAAAAATAGAATGGAGAGCTCAAAAATTATAAGTACACCTATGACCCCTTCATATAAATTAAAAAAAGATAAGCATGGTAAAAATGTTGATTCAAAGCTCTATAGAGGTATGATAGGCTCTTTATTATATCTAACTACTAGTAGACCTGATATAATGTTCATTGTATGTATGTGTGCTAGATATCAATCAAATCCTAAGGAATCTCACTTAAATGTTGTTAAAAGGATCTTTAGATACTTAAAAGGAACACAAAATCTAGGTCTTTGATTTTCAAAACAATCTTCTATGGACTTAATAGGTTACTCAGATGCAGACTTTGCTGGATGCAAACTTGATAGAAAAAGTACTAGTGAAACTTATCAATTTCTAGGAGTAAACTTAATCTCTTGATTTAGCAAAAAGTAAAATTTAGTGGCTTTATCTACGGTCGAGGTCAAATACATTGCAACTGAAAGTTACTGTGCTCAAATCCCATGGATTAAGCCATAGCTCATAGATTTTGGTATTGAACTTAAAAACATCTTCATAAAATATGATAATACTAGTGCCATCAATTTAATCAAAAATCTAATTAAACACTCTAGATCAAAATATATTAAAATTAAACATCATTTTATAAGAGAATATGTTCAAAATAATGACATAACACTTGAATACATAAATACTGAAAATCAATTAGCTGATATTTTCACCAAAGCACTTAATGAAAGTAAATTTTATGAAATTAGAAGAGAATTGGGCATCTTAGATCCTTCTGCTTGAATTTCAATCATAATTTTGGGAGTCATCTATCATTTTTTGAAAATTTTTTAAGATAATTAAAAATCATTAATGCTATTCAGATACCTTCTCTGATTTTTTTTATTAAAATATTCAATCAAAAATTATATCAAAATTTATCTAGACTCCCAATGATTCTCTCAACTCGATGTGATCAATTTCAATTTTTTTAGTTCGAATTTTTTCTTTTTTTAAATAATTTCCCCATCATCTGATGCAACCCTGGATGGGGCATCCCATTCATGCGGGTAGGCTCTCTTTAAGTGAGCTGACCCGAACCCTGTTTCATTAAAAAGGGGTTCTAGGATGTCTCAAATCCAAAGACTCTTCTTCTTCCTCTCATCCCAACCTAGGAATCTCATCCTAGATCTCCCAAAAATCCCAAAATCTCTCAAAATCGAGATCTACTCTCAAATTTACTGCTCTCATGGCTCATTTTTCTGATTTTCCCAAATTCCAAACTCTAACCCTCAAATCCATGAGAAGCTTTCCAAAAATCATCTTCTCCACTTAGTTTCACTTCAATCTGCATCCTTATCCATCCTCTTCTTGGGACATGGCCCCTAAAATGAGAATGCCACAAAGAAGGAAGTCGGTGAGATCCATGGAAGCAAAAGAAAGGAGGAAGAAGGCAGCACATGAGCCGACCCAAGCATCTCCTCCAGTAACTTCAAGTAAGATTCCATTATCTACAAGGAAGGTTGCTTTGGGTAGAAATGTAGACTTCAAATTTTTGAGATATGATGGTTTTTCTATTGGAGAAAAACTAATTAAGTAAGGGTGAAAGTCTTTCCTAAGTTTGTCTGAGCCAGTGTATATTGATTTTTGTCAAGGAATTTTATTCAAATTTAGTTTTCTCTGATGGTGTTTTGAGATCTACAGTGAAGGAAGTCCAAATTATCTTAAATGCAACTAGGCTAGGAAGATTCTTTCAGATGCCTTATGAGGGTAGCTGCCTAGATGAGATACCCAAAAAAAAATTGGACTTAGAACCATACTAGGGAGAGATGATGTGGAAGGGCCCTTGAAGATTGAGGCCAAAGATCTTAATGTGGAGATGAGACTACTCCACCACATGGTGTCTAGGATTTTCTTCCCCAGAGGGGAAAGATATGATCTGATGACGGGGAGAGACATTTGTCTAATGCACCATGTAGTTTCAAAGACTCCCCTGAACCTTTCCTTCCTGATGATAGATGCCATGAGGGAAGCCTTGAACAGGTCCAAGGCTCCCTTGCCCTATGGTATGGCCCTTACTGTTATTTTTAGAGAGTCAGAAGTCAGTTTTGAGGGAGAGATTATTTGTAAACTATCATATACTGACACCTACAACAACCACTCTCTTAGGCGCATGGGTTTTGTGAGAGTTGATGGCTGGTGGGCCAAAGGTCGAGCTATAGCAGTTGAGAAGAAGGATGATGAAGAGAGAAGCATGCTGAGGAGGAGGGTCCATCTTTTTCTATGCTCAGACTGAGTCTAGTTATTCACTATATTTCAAAACCTGAGGCAGGACCCTCGATCAGAGTACCCCCATTGAGCTGTACTGTGCCTACTTCTAGCTTGGGGGATGTTGATATGGGACAGCTAGCTGAGAGAGTGGCAAAGATTTTATCTGTTCAGCTACAGTAATTTCAAGATCAGCTTCTTCAGCAGTCTCACCAGTTCCAGCAGTAGATTCCACAGTAGATTCTCCAGTAGCAGGCATAGCAGCAGCCACAGCAGTTTCATCCTACTTCTTCGAGTGCCTTCTCTGCTCCATCATTGGATTCATCCATTATGCCACCTATTTCCTCATTGATGGAGCTTCTATCAGACTTGAGTATCAGATTGGAGGGTGTGGAGAGCTCCCTTCTGAGATTCAGTGGCAGGATCTTTGATTTGGAGAGAGAGATCAGATAGATAGTAGGTTCTCTCTCTACTGGCATGGGCACATCGACTTCTTCTGCACCATAGATGGATGACTTGGCTCGAGAGATAGACAGACTTTACTCATAACTTCACTCTTCTCTCGAGATGATTAGGATAGATATCAGAGACTCCAGAGATTTTGTGACAGCTGATCTGGATGGACTCAAACTTACTGTGAGGGGTATCCTGTTCCAGTTAGATGGTATTAGAACTCAGCTTCAGTCTAGGTCCTCTACATCTACTGAGCCTGCATTCGTATAGCCTATTGCTTTTCGTCCTCCTGCTTCTTCATCTCAGATTAGACCCTTCGATCGAGGACGTGGCTGATCCTATGTTATCTATCTTGATTTCGTGCTCGATGCCCAATCTCTCAGACTTTCATCATTTTGTATTAGATTACTTAGTTATATTTTGTAGATTGGATGTATGAGAGCTTCATGCTCATTATGACTCTTGTAATCTCTCTTTTGGTGTAATTAAATGAGGTTGTTTCCATTTGACTCATTTCTCTTTGGATAAATGAATGTTTATTAGATGAATGAATGTTTATTATCATATCTTTTTGGATGAATGAATGTCTATTATCATTTCTTTTCCTTGATACTTGACCTAACACCATGAAAATCTTATTCTCCCTAGTTATTCTTTTTGATGATGTCAAAAAGGGAGGAAAATAATGATAAATGGTGAAAGTGATGTATTTGTTATAAAAAGGGGGAGAAATAATGGTAAATAAAAAATAATAATGATAAAGGGGGAGAAATAATGGTAAATGGTGTAGTCTAATGCAGTACTCTATACTGATTCCATCCATTTTTTTAACTCTGATACATCATTTCTTTACCTTCATTTTGATAATATTTGAAAAATTGCTCTGATCAACCTATTTTTTTCTTAAATGCTCTACTAATCTTATTTTTGCACTGATACCAAATTGATTCGATACATCCATTTTTGATTCTTGCTCAATTTGTCTCATTCTTGCCTTAATATCAAAATAAAAAAAGAGAAAGAAATATTTTCTTTCGTATCTATTGCTCCGATACTAGAATCAAGGAAGGAAAGAATAAAATTTTTTTATGAACCATCTTTGCTTCAATAAGAAAATTTTTTTGGAACACTCTTTATATAAGAAAGGTGGAGATTTATTTTTAAATAATCAAAATAATCTAATTCATACAAGAAAGGAGAGGATTTTGATCGAATAAGAATAATTCTTAGAAATTCTCTAATTCCTTCACAAATACTTTCAGCTAAATGAATTAAATCATTAAAGTATGTTGAAAACATGTATATCATGATCCTCTATGTTGATTCTTTACGTAACTCTTCTAGTACTTCACAAACCCAAATTCTTTAAGCTTTAAAGATATTTTTATGTATACTCTAATATTTTGTCATCATCAAAAAGAAAGAGATTGTTACTCCAAGAATTGATTTTGTTGATCACAAACCATTTGAAGGGACTACTAATGTATTTCCTATCTTTGGAGATTCTTTTTATGATATTTCAGATAGTTTAAGAGATTGGGTTTGAAAAACTTTATCAAGTGTGCCAAAATTGAAGTTTCAGCAAGTTGGAGAAGTTTTTGAAGGCCTTTGATAGTGTCCAAATTGATTTGAATCTACTTGAGAGTATTTGAAAGTATTCTGGTAAGTTTTGAATCTTAAATGCATAAAAAATTAGATTGAAACAAAATGGGATGACACATCTGGGTCATCCCCTTTCGTTGGGCAGCCGGCATGCTTCATTTTGACTCATGTTATGCAGTGGGACGATCCAATTGGTATGACCCATGTGATTGAGATGACCCATCTGGGATGACCCCTGAGACCCTGAGACCAAAATAGAAAGCTAAACTTTCTATCTAGCCAATTGAGGCATCCCATGGGATGTCCCAATGCCAGTGGGATGCTCCATGGGATGTCTCATTCTAGGCGAGCTGCGTAACGACTAGTTTTCAACCTATTTTTTATGCATTTAATATGCATTAAACACTCTCTAACAGCTCAAAACCAACTCTAAGATATTCTCAAGGGTAGATAGTGATTATAAAAGCTCTCTTGAAGAGAAAAAATAAAAGTTTTGCTAGCATTCAAAGCTCACATCCGTGAAAAGCTCAATCAACCCTAAAAGAGAGAAAAGAAGCATTCAATCACTTCACCAACCACTCTGCAGCAGCAATCAAGTATGGAATTCATTGAAGTTATTCAGCAAAAGCTTCTTCATCTTGAGTATTATATTTATTTTGCATTCATTGTATCTATTTAAGGAGATTGTGTGCTGAATTTTCTGTACTCTATTTTTCTGAAATTGTATTTGGATTTTTGAGTTTTGGGAGGTTCCAAAACTCATTTGTGTTGATCCGAACCCTGAATCAGATTATTGAGGATTGGTTTGTATCCAAAAAATAAGGTTCTTGCTTGGATAGCAAGAGTCGAAGTGTCCAACATGTTGTAACTTTGAATTCATTTAGTGGATTGAATTCCCAGGTAGGGACTTGGGGATTGGATGTAGGTGCAAGATTGGCACTAAACCACTATAAATTCTTATGTTTCCTGTCTTACTTCTCTTTACTAGTTCTTTATCCCATTTACTTACATTCCATCTTTTATGTTTGAATTTATTTTTATTGAATATCAACCCACTTCACTCGATCTCTTTAGCACATTGTTTTAGTGCACTAATCTTTTAAAATTTTAAAAAGACCCAATTCACCCCCCCTCTTGGGCTCTATTTTTGGACAATAATAATTTTACATAAATAGTAATAAAATCAATCATAAATCATTTTAGAACTATTCTAAATATATTCATGATTCTAGATTTTATTTGCAAAGATTATATCCAAATATATTTCATACAATGTATCATATACACAATTTTAAGATTTTGCAGAAAAATAATTTTTTTTTCTCATATTCATTTTTATGTGATATAGTCATAACAGCATCTCTACACATCATAAGAGGATCCAATTGAATGAGAAAAAAAGAGATCTAATTTCTATTACCTCCTATGACTGGATAGCCTGGTGACAAATCCGATCCGATTACTTCGCTACTCAGATCATCTAATCTAAATAATTTAGATCTAATTTAAATTATTTTAAATCTAATTATTATATTTTATTTATATTAAAATTAGATAATAATTATCATAAATAAATTTTATATATTTTAATTTAAAATTTGATTTTATAAGAATCAGCACAAACTAGGACAACTTTTGTATTGTAAGGGATAAATCTTACAGTAAGACAACCTTATATCAATTTATGCGATCTGATCTATAACTAATTTTAGAACTAACTATCATATATCAGATTATTGAAAAAGGTGCAGGATTTCATGCATGAATTTTAAATTTTTTTTGAAATATAACGCAATAGAACATGTAAACTAAATAATTTAATCTATAAATACATGTAATCAAATTACTAAACCCTACAATTAAGACCTATAACATGTCATGTTATATTTATAAATTAGAAAATAAAAAATTTGATATTGATCAAATCAATACCCTAGATCTGAAACAGTTTCAGATCTAAAACCTAGATCATATCTAGATAAAAGAAGAGATCAGATCTCTTACCTTCATGCGGGTTGAAAACTCCATGGTTAATTTTCTTTGTTATCTTTGGAGTCGCATACGCATCCAGCCTCTACAGGTGATCCACATGAGGCTGCAACAAAATTGAAGGTTCATCGAATGAAGATCCACTCAAAGAGCTAGCTTCTTGCAGATCCCTCCGGATGGTTAATCTAAAAAATATTCTTTGAATCTCTTGGACATTCAAAGAGATGAAGAATATGAGGAGAAATAAGAGAGAAGTTAAATCTTTTGACCTCTCTAAAATCAAAATTAATATTTAACAGAAAAGTGTCCTAAGAGAAGACAGATCTTCTCCTTCAGTACATCAACAATTGATATCCTGAAAACATCTCTATGCTAGGACATGAGAAGACCTTCTTTTCTTGATATTTTTTAGTTTTCAGATCTTATGATATCTAATTTTTCTCATAGAAAAATCTCATGATTTATGGAGAAGAAGGGTTCTAAAAGACACCTTAAGAAAAGACATTCTTTTCTTCTTCTTCTTCCATCAGAACATAATCATATCATGTCCAAAATAAGATCACCATGCCCCAACTCATTGGAGCATGATTCCACCATGCCATCCCTCTTTCTCTCTCAGATTTTTTATCATATAAAAAATATAAAATAAAAAAATATTAATATGAAAGGAAAAACAATAAGAGAAGACAATCTTCTCTCTTACCTTTCTCTCTACAAGACATCAACCTTTGATCTCTAGATTGAAGATTTTCCTCTAAGAATTTTGATGCTTCAAATCTCCCAGATCTTCCTCATTCTCCTCTGGTATTTCTCTCAATTTTCCATGAATTTTTGACTCCTATTTTATGGCATATGGGGCGGCCTCCTTTTATATCGCAGAATAGGTCATAAGACCTAGTCTAACAAGGAGTCCTTGGGGCATCCAACTCTTGGATGCCTCCTATCTCATTTATTTTGTGGATAGCATAAAAATAACCACAAAAGAGGCAACAAAAAGGAGGATAAACATGGGGGAAGTTGGCATAAGAGAGGGAGGGAAGAGTCCTTGTGAAAAGAGAAATAGGCTAAACCACTTTCCATAATGAACCAAATTAATTTTTATATTGAACTAGATCAAATCTGATTTAAATCTCTAGAATAAGTAGTGTGAGATTACTTCCCTTATATATAAAAATTATAAAAAAATTATTTAGAATTAATTAGTGGGCGTAGGATTTGATTTTCTTAGGTGGTGCAAGAGAAGATGGAATCCTAGTCTAACTAGGATTCTTATTTAGATTAGGTCAAATACTTTGAACTCAATTTAAATTAATTATAACCTAATTAATGATGATCTTAGTCCAACTAAGAGTTCAATTAAATCAGATTAAATTATATTTAATTAAAATTCTAATTTAATTAGGAATTAGGTGCATACAAGTCCTAGTCAAACAGGGATTTGTTCTCCCTTGTAACTGGCTTATCCAATAAACTAATTAGACTTAATCTAATTAAATTCAAACTAATTTTAATTGAATCATATTCAATTAGACTTGATCTCAGCCCAATTGCTCAATCAGATTGAGCCAATTAGCAATCCAATTGCTAATGATCCTCCTGCAACACTTGCATTAGGTCAAACATCAATCACATTGATTGTTTAACCTTAGAACGATTCTCAATCATCGATTAACCATCTGATTAGGTTACAACCTCTTATGTGTATGACTCTATAGGTTCGAACCTAAGCTGGTAGTATAGAAATCAATTTTTGTACCAGTCGAAGTAACCATCTAGCAATGGTTTCCGATGTCCAGATAAGTCGAATGTATGCAAAGGAACATTCTAAGAACCCTGACCTATGGTTACTGTATAATTCATCCTTTTGACCAATAACACTCCAGATAACATTGAGTATGCTATCAATTACTCATACAAGTCATCTCTATTGTGTCTCAAAATTTTGCAAATCCTGTGATTCCTCACGAGGATTATGCAGGCCTAGGTTTTGCTAAATTGAAACATAGCGAGACATTCTCTTCCTGAAGTTAATCAGAAGTGGTCAATCCCATCTTGACTCATACACCAACTTCATAAGTACTTGACTATACCCAAAAATTTTTCGAACCTATATTAAAAATACAGGCAGTCTAGCACCAAAGTACAATGAGTTGCTTGCAAGTCACCGTGGTGATCTTAAGTCGGAGGGACACTTATACCCATTGATCTTAGCTAACTACTCTTGACAGTAGAGTGTTACATTGGTCATGTTCAATGTAGATATACTCCTACATCTCACTTGGATGCCATACCAGTGTCTCCACACCACTTGGCTACGAGGACAACCAACGCATATGCTATACAGCGACCTACACTTGATAAGTTATCGTCCTTGTTAATAACTTATCATTTGATCGTGAACAGTTTAAGAACCATCCGATAAATCCTCTATTGATTGATTGCAGTTCTAAGGACTTCATCATAATTTAGGAGTTCATTTAAAGAAGATAGAACTTTTATAATGAACTTGCCAAATAACTATTATTATTAGATAATTCATATACTAATTCCAATCATCTACCACTTGGATGATAGGCTTTAGGATACATTTTCCAACAACTCCCACTTGTACTAAAGCCAATCAAAATGATATCAAATATCCTATCTTCCACTTGAGTTCGTAGAACTTCCTAGTTCTGAGGCCTCAGCAAATGGGTCAGTCAAGTTCTCCCTTTTCATCGATCTTCCAAAGATCGATGTCACCCTGATCTAAAATCAAAAGTGATAGTAATACAGAATATGCTGGTCCTTCGATTCTTTAGCCAGATTTATGGCTCCAGTGCTACAATAGGACTGGACCATCGGTGGAGGGTGCCACTCCAAACCTGTTAATGAAGCTCAGCAATTACACAGCTTACATGGTAGTATCGTATGCTACAATATACTTTACATCACTAACTGAGTAGACTAAAGTATCCTGCTTGGAACCTTTTCAGTAGATTGCTCCTACAATTAGGGTATAATCCGATACTTTCTTGTTGTCATCTTGATCTGACTAAAATTGAAACATCTACATGTTTAAAATCAGTATTTCCATATTTGAGTCACTGGATCTTAGTATTTCCCAAATACTTAAGGATTGTCTATACAATCTTCCAGTGGTTTTTACTTAGCTCAGATTAGTATCTGCTCACTACCATTAGTGAGCATACCATATCTGGTCTTGAACATGGAGAAATTAGATGACACCCATGTAGGAACCAGATCTAGGGTTTTAGGGTTAGATCTTGAAACTTTTTCAAGATCATACAGCGGAAGACTAAAATAAATCAAAATTATTTTTTAAAATTAGAGAATCTAGATCTAAGATCCTATTACATGATTATTATATAGCATTAAATCAAAAATTAAAATATATAAATATAGCATGAACTACATGTTGATCATATCAACATGTTTCTATACTACATCTAATGTATGTATTAAACAATAGATCAGATCTATTACCTTGCAAGTTAGACGTTCTAACCTTGCTGATCCAGGCTTGAGGATGATATTGCAAGCCACACACACGTCCGGCCTCTAAAAGTCATCCACACAAGCCTACGAATCTCGATCAAAAGTCCTGCTTCAGGAAATCAGCACAGTATGCTAGTACTGCGCTGATTCATCTTTGATGGTTGATCAGGTGCCTCCTTCTTCTTGATTTGGACTCTTCCAAAGATGGAAAGTAGAAGGAGGAGTTTCAAATCTGAGACGCTCTTAAGAAACTCAAGATGGAGGGAGGAAAGATATGAGATCAAACAACCCTAGAAGAAGACCCTCTTCTTCTTCTCATTTTTCTCTCTAGACATCCTAACTTGTGTCTTTTATATATCCAAGACCCAAAGGTCTTTCTCTCTAATTTTTGGACGACCCAAAGGTATCTCAAATCTCTATCTTCTTCAAAAATTTCATAAAGAAACTCATTTTATATAGAGAGATATGTAGAGTCCTTGTCTAGGTCAAATACCTAGTCAAGGCTTATCCAAACATGGCAAGATAAGGGGTGCCCAACTCTTGAGCACCTCCTCCTTATTTTTGTGCATGGATTACTAGAAAAGGGTGCACAATGTATACCCTAAAAGCCACAAAAATTATAAAAAAAATTTGGATAAATTCGGTGCAAAATTGAAAGAGTTTTGGATTTCTAAAACTCTGTCTCATAGAATTCGAAATCCAAACTTATTCCTTTTTGATTTGATCCAAACACCTTCCATGTAAGAAAGAAGAGAGGAGACCTTTTGTGAACATGGGAGAGACCTGGGAGAGGGCTTTTGTCACACAAAATAAGAGGAGATTGGCGTTGAATGAGAGAGAGGGCGTGGGGAAGGCTTATGTGGTGCAAGGTGGAATCCTAGTCTTACTAGGATTCTATCTTATGACTTGTTTTAATTTGATTTTTCAAACCAAATCAAATTAAAATTAGATCAACTCAATTAAAATAGGTCTTAACCAATTAAAAATCTAATTTAATTAGATTAAATTAGATTTAAATCTGATTTAATTTTTTAATCAAATTAGAAATTAGATTGACCCAAGTCCTAGTTGAACTAGGACTAGTTTTTCCTTGCACTTGGCTTATCAAATAAACCAATTAGACTTGATCCAATCAAGTCCAAACTAAATCTAATTAAATCATATTTAGTTAGACTTAATCTCAGCCCATTGGCTTAATCAAATTAAGCCAATTAGTAATCAAATTGCTAATCGATCCTCCTGCAACACTTGCACTAGGTTAAATGTCAATCGTATTGATCATTTAACCCTAGAACGATTCTTAATCGTTGATCAACCATCCGATCGGATCATGAACTCTAATGTGTGTGACCACATAGGTCTAAACCTAAGTCGGTAGCATAGAAATAAATTTTTGTACCAATCGAAGTGACCATCTAGCAATGGTACCCGACAATCGGATAGGTCGAATGTGTAGAACAACATCCTTAGAACCCATGCGGATATAGTTTTCATATAATTCATCCCCTTGACCAAAATGATCATAGGACACCCCAGAGTTCAACTGTCAACTCTGATCAGGTTGTCCACATTGTATTTCAAAATATCAAATCCATCTGATGGATTATCCTGGCCAAGGTTTTGCTAAATTGAAATACAGTGACTCATTCTTCTCCAACTCTTGGAGTGGTCAATCCCATCTCGATCACACTCTGACTTCGCAATACTTGACTGTGCCTAGAAGCCTTCCATCCCTGAATTAAAAATTTAGTTTGTCCAGTACCAAAGCACAGTGAGTTGCTTGCAAGTCACTGAGGCGATCTCAAGTCTAAGGGACACTTATACCTATATCCCATCAGAGACATTCTCGACAGCAGAATACTCTGGAGTTGGTCATGTTCAATGATGATGTACCAGTACATCTCACCTGTATGCCATACCAGTGTCTCCACACTCTTTGGTTAAGAGGACAACCAATCCATAGGGCCTACAGCGACCTATGCTCGATAGAAGCTGTCATCCTTATTAACAACCTATCATTTGGTTGTGAACTGTTTTAAGGACTAATCGATAAATCCTCTCTTTATCGAATCTAAATAGTCCTAAGGACTTCATCATAACAATGGAGTTCATTAGAAGATGAAAGTTTATGATAAAAATGCCAAATATATTTTATTTATTAACAAATCAATTACAATACTTGGTTGCTCAACCGTCAACAACTTGACGATTGGCTTTTTGGGACACATTTCCCAAAAACTCCCACTTGTCCTAGAGCCACTCAGCACAGTATCTAATACCCATCTTCGACTTGTGGTTGTCGAACTCCTTTATCGCCAGGGCTTTAGTGAAGGGGTCAGCCAGGTTCTCTTTTCATCGATCTTCTGAAAGTCGACGTCACCTCGATCCAAGATCTCTCAGACCAGGTGGAAGCGGTGCAAGATGTGCTTCGTCCGCTGATGTGCTTTGGGTTCCATCGCCTTAGCTATGGCACCAGTGCTATCGCAGTAGAGCAGGACCGGACCATTGAGGGAGGGTGCTACTCTGAGCTTGTTGATGAATTTTCTCAGCCACACAGCTTCCTTTGCGGCATCCGATGCTACGATGTACTCCGCTTCACAAACAGAGTCCGTCACAGTATGTTGCTTGGAACTCTTCCAGCAGATGGCTAGACCATTCAGAGTAAAGATATAACCCGACACCTCCTACTGTCATCATGGTCAGATTGGAAGCTAGAGTCTGTGAACCCCATAAGTTTCAGATCTGACTCGCCATAAACCAACCATTGGTCCTTAGTATTTCTCAAATACTTAAGGATGGCTTTAACCATTTTCCAGTGATTTTCTCTAGGATCAGATTGGTATCTACTCACTACTCCTAGTGAGTATGCCACATCTGGTCTTGTACATGTCATGGCGTATATGATAGATCCCACGGCTGAAGCATATGGGACTCTACTCATACGCTCTCTCTCTTCAGGAGTTGTCGGACAATCCTTCTTAGAGAGAGAAATTTTTTGGCCTATCGGTAGATAGACCTTCTTGAAATTCTCCATGCTGAACCTCTTCAGCACAGTGTCTATGTACATGGACTGGGATAACCCAAGCATCCTTTTAGATCTATCCCTATAGATCTTCATCCCTAGGATGTAGGATGCTTCACCCAAGTCCTTCATGGAGAACTGTGATGACAACCAAACTTTTATTCCCTGTAGTGCGGGGATGTCATTCCCGATTAAGAGAATATCATCCACGTATAAGACAAGGAATACCACAACTGGACTATTTGCCCATTTATAGATGCAGGGCTCTTCTCCATTCTTAATGAAGCTAACGTTTTGATCACCTTATCAAAATGCATGTTCCAACTCCGAGAAGCTTGCTTCAATCCATAAATGGATCTCTGAAGCTTGCACACCTTGGACTCATCTGTGGATGTAAACCCCTCAGGTTGTATCATATATACCTCTTCGATCAGCTCTCCATTCAGGAAAGCTGTCTTTACATCCATCTGCCAGATCTCATAATCCAGATGGGCAGCTATTGCAAGCATTATCCGAATGGATTTGAGCATTGCCACAGGAGAAAATGTCTCGTCATAGTCAATACCATAATGTTGACGATACCCCTTGGCGACCAGATGGGCTTTATAGGTCTCCACCTTTCCGTCTGTGCCCCTCTTCCTTTTGGAGACCCATTTACACCCAATGGGTTTAACCCCTTCAGGTGGGTCAACCAATGTCCATACATCGTTGACCTTCATGGACTCTATTTTGGATTTTATGGCTTCAAGCCATTTCTCAGAATCAAGTCTCTGCATTGCATCCATATAGGTGATCGGATTCTCATTATTCTCATCAAGTTCGATGGGATCACCTTCCCGGATCAAGAAACTGTAGTATCTGTCCGGCTGACGTGGTACTCTACCGGATCGCCTTAATGGTGTAGGTACATTGGGCTACGAATCTGATCTAATCATATCCGACTCAGGTTCAGCTATTGGTGTCGGTCCTTCTACCTGTTGAACTTCATCAAGTTCAACCTTAGAGGCAACGGTTCCTTCACCAAGGAACTCCTTTTCTAAAAAGATTGCCTTAAGGCTGACAAACACCTTTTGTTCATCAGCATGGTAGAAAAAATATCCTTTTGTCTCTTTGGGGTACCCTATGAATGAGCATTTGTCAGACCTAGGTCCATGTTTGTCTGTGACTAATCGTTTGACATAGGTCAGGCACCCCTAGACCCTAAGGTGTGAAAGTGCTGGCTTACGTCCCGTCCATATCTCATATGGAGTCTTAATTACAGTCTTACTTGGAACTCTATTTAATAGATAACAGGTCGATTCGAGTGCATATCCCCAGAAGGATATCGGCAAGCTAGCAAAACCCATCATGGATCGGACCATGTCTAACAGAGTCCGATTCCTCCTTTCAGACACACCATTATGTTGTGGTGTTCCTGGAGGAGTCTATTGGGAGAGAATCCCATTCTCTTCTAGATATGTGAGAAACTCACTAGAAAGGTATTCTCCTCCTCGATCAGATCGAAGAGTTTTAATACTCTTCCCAGTTTATTTTTCTACTTCACTTCGGAATCGTTTGAACATTTCAAATGAATCCGACTTATGTTTCATCAGATAGACATATCCATATCAGGATAGGTCATCCGTGAAAGTTATGAAGTAGAAATATCCACCTCTAGCACTGGTGCTCATGGGCCCACATACATCAGTATGTACTAGGCCCAAGAGCTCAGTAGCTCTCTCACCTTTTCCAGTAAAAGGTGACTTGGTTATTTTACCAAGAAGACAGGACTTACAGGTTGGAAGTGATTCACAATCACTGACTTCGAGGATTCCCTCTTGAGTCAACCTGTTTATTCTGTTCTTGTTTATATGACCTAGCCTACAGTGCCATAAGTAGATATCTAACACACTATCTAATCTAGGGTGCTTGCCAGTAGAATAGACTCTTATCAGGCTTGATCTTTTTGGTCTGGCTCTGCACTGATGTCCCAGCCTGAACTTGCACCTTCTTCACTTTCTTCTTCTTATTTTTCTTCCTTTCTTAAAAGATCGAGAACCAGAAGACGAACCTCCCACTAAGTTCACTGACTCCTTGTGAAGTTGGTGATCCTTTTCAAAGTTCTGAAGCAACCCCAGTAACCCATGGTAGTTCTCTTCAGGCTTTGTCATTCTATAATGAGTGAGAAATGGGAGATAAGACTTGGGCAGTGAGTTCAGTATTGCATCTTTACCAAGCTGCTCATGCAAGAAAAAACCGAGCTTGCTCAATCATTCCATCAGCTCGATCATGTACAATACATGATCAGTGACAGAGGTACCATCTCGTATTTTGGCGTTGAAGATGGCACAACTAGTCTTGTGCCTCTCTACGTCATCGGGTGTGCCAAAGGCATCTTCCAACACTTGAAGCATGTCCTTTGGCTGAGCCATCTCGAATCTGTGACTGAACTCATCGCTCATGACAGCCAGCATGATACAGCACACCGTGGTCTGATCACTGAGCCACTTCTGGTAAGTGTCTCTGACTGTTTCACGTGCATTGACAGCTGGCTCCTCAGGTGCAGGATCCATTATCACATATAGGATCCGTTCATGCTCCAGGACTATCTTCAACTTTCAGTACCAGCTACCGAAGTTGAGTCCCACCAACTTATCATTGTCCAACAATGATCGGAGCGATAGGGAAGTGGCCATATTTGCACAAAGGAGAACCATAACCTAATTAGTAATTGATTCATTAAACCTAAAGATTTGGACTTTAATCAAAAGGTTTCTCCCACTATTTTATTCGAATTGGTAGCCTCTACCTCCAATTCGAGGAATTACCCTAATTTCTTAGTGGGTACTAGAATGCACTTAGACTGCACACAAGCCCAACTTTGGTTGGCCAACCCATGTATATCTAAGGGTAGGTTCATAACCAATTGTTTCTCTAAATAATTTTTAGTAATTTTAATTTTGCCCCAGAAACCTAATCAGTAGGCTTTGGCCTCCACTGTAAGGATCCGGTTAGGTCCAACCATTAACATGATCATACTTGGTGTATCTAACCAACAAATGATTAAGCCCAACTTTGGTTGGCTCACCTAACCACCATTAGAGAGACACTTCCAAGTCGTCATATGATGAGTGATAATTCCATTAGTCAACAAGCACCAGGTCTTTGGGTCTGCAATGATTATTGAGTTAATGGACTCATTATCAAACACCTTAATGGGAGGCTATGACTCAGTTATCTCCATAACTTTGTCATTTTAAGGATCTAATAATTTTAGAGGATTTAAATAATATAGAGGATGAGGTCAGATGAACCAGCTTATCATGATCCTCCCACTGGCTTCACCAAGTCAGCTTAAGGGAGACCATTAAAAGGGCTGGTCTAGGAGCACCTAAATCAGTCACACTGATTTACCTAGCTGACATGGGTTAGCTCGAATAGTCAAGTGATCTGATCAAAACATAATTTCACCAAGAGGCCAGGTAAGTTCGATCAGTGGGAGGGTCTGCCAAAGCTTGCCTTAGACACCATCAGAAATGGCCAGGTAAGCGGGCTCCCAATTAAAAACCACCGGTCTGGTTTACCTTAGACACCAACTGGTTTAATTAGTTTTGATTAGATCAACCTAACAGTTCGTGCTAGACCGTTAGCCAAGAATCAAGTCCATTTGGTTCTCATTAAAGACATGGACTTGACCAACTACAACTATTGTAATTGATCTAGAGAATCCTTGACCTAATCTAAGACAACAATTGATTAGATTTAGTCAATTCTCTAATTAAGTCCATCTTCAATCTAACCATAGGTCTAACCCAATTAATGGACCTAGTTCCCACTAACCCATTAACCCAATGGGTTATGGTTTGTGTCTTAGGTTCTTCAATTCACAATCCTAGAACCTAATCAAATAACTTCTTAATTCTTAATTAATTTTGGGCTGAGGGTTGGGTTTGACTTTTCAAAAAATAATTTTTATATTTGTAAAATAATTTTACAATAGGATTCTACCAACCATATTGCATGTTTGATTCATAATCAAGATACAAGTGAAATAAACATGAAACTACTTTAGATCTAATCTAAACAGGTTCATATAATTGAAACATTTTAACTTTAAACAATTTCTTTGCACAAAAATTATTAACTAAGAGATTTTATTTTAGATTTAAATATTTTATAAATCTAATAAATTATAAATTTAATCTAGATCATATCTAACAAATTTATGATTAAAGATAGATCTATACAAACTAGGACAACCTTTGCACTGTAAGGGGTAAACCTTACAGCAGGACAACCTTGCAGTTCGTGATTGATCTAAAATTTTAATTTTAGATTTAATAATTAATTATAAATTAGATCTAATCTAAGAAATAATTCAAGTATGTATAAATAATCATGTAATAAAGAACCTAGCTCTGATACAAATTGTAGGAACCAGATCTAGGGTTTCAGGTTAGATCTTGAAACTTTTTCAAGATCATACAGCGAAAGACTAAAATAAATCAAAATTATTTTCTAAAATTAGAGAATCTTTAGATCTAATATCTTATTACATGATTATTACATAGCATTAAATTAAAAATTAAAATATATAAATATAGCATGAACTACATGTTGATCATATCAACATGTTTCTATACTACATCTAATGTATGTATTAAACAATAGATCAGATCTATTACCTTGCAAGTTAGATGTTCTAACCTCACTGATCTGGCTTGAGGATGATGTTACAAGCCGCACACACGTCCGTCTCTAGGAGTCATCCACACGAGCCCACGAATCTCGATCAGAAGTCTGCTTCAGGAAATTAGCACAGTATGCTAGTACTGTGCTGATCCTTCTTTGATGGTTGATCAGGTGCCTCCTTCTTCTTGATTTGGACTCTTCTAAAGATGGAAAGTAGAAGGAGGATTTTTAGATCTGAGATGCTCTCAGGAACTCAGGATGGAGGGAGGAAAGATATGAGATCAAACAACCCTAGAAGAAGACCCTCTTCTTCTTCTCATTTTTCTCTCTAGACACCCTAACTTGTGTCTTTTATATCTCCACAACCCAAAGGTATTTCTCTCTAATTTTTGGATGCCCCAAAGGTCTCTCAAATCTCTATCTTTTCCAAAAATTTTATAAATAAATTCATTTTATATAGAGAGATATAATAGAGTCTTTATCTAGGTCAAATACCAGTTAAGGCTTATCCAAACATGGCAAGATAAGGGGCGCCCAACTCTTGAGCACCTCCTCCTTATTTTCATGCATGGATTACTATCAAAGGGTGCACAATTTATACCCTAAAATTCATAAAAATTTCAAAAAAAATTTGGATAAATTTGGTGCAAAATTGAAAGAGTTTTGGATTTCTAAAACTCTATCTCATAGAATTCGAAATCCAAACTTATTCCTTTTTGATTTGATCCAAACCACCTTCCATATAAGAAAGAAGAGAGGAGACCTTTTGTGAACGTGGGAGAGACTTGGGAGAGGGCTTTTGTCACACAAAATAAGAGGAGATTGGCGTTGAATGAGAGAGAGGGCATGGGGAAGGCTTATGTGGTGCAAGGTGGAATCCTAGTCTTACTAGGATTCTATCTTATGACTTGTTTTAATTTGGTATCTCAAACCAAATCAAATTAAAATTAGATCAAACCAATTAAAATAGGTCTTAATCCAATTAAAAACCTAATTTAATCAGATTAAATTAGATTTAAATCTGATTTAATTTTCTAATCAAATTAAAAATTAGATTGACCCAAGTCCTTGTTGAACTAGGACTAGTTTTTCTTTACACTTGGCTTATCAAATAAACCAATTAGACTTGATCCAATCAAGCTCAAACTAAATCTAATTAAATCATATTTAATTAGACTTAATCTCAACCCATTGGCTTAATCAAATTAAACCAATTAGCAATCGAATTGCTAATCGATCCTCCTGCAACACTTGCACGGGGTTAAATGTCAATCGTATTGATCATTTAACACTAGAACGATTCTTAATCGTTGATCAACCATCCGATTTGATCACGAACTCTAATGTGTGTGATCTCATAGGTCTGAACCTAAGCTGGTAGCATAGGAACAAATTTTTATACCAATCGAAGTGACCATCTAGCAATGGTACCCGACGATCGGATAGGTCGAATGTGTAGAACAACATCCTTAGAACCCATGTGGATATAGTTTTCATATAATTCATCCCCTTGACCAAAATGATCATAGGACACCCCAGAGTTCAACTGTCAACTCTGATCAGGTTGTCCACATTATATTTCAAAATATCAAATCCATCTGATGGATTACCCTGGCCAAGATTTTGCTAAATTGAAATACCGTGACTCATTCTTCTCCAACTCTTGGAGTGGTCAATCTCATCTCGATCACACTCTGACTTCGCAAGTACTTGACTATGCCCAGAAGCCTTCCATCCCTGAATTAGAAATTCAGTTAGTCCAGTACCAAAGCACAGTGAGTTGCTTGCAAGTCACTGAGGCGATCTCAAGTCTAAAGGACACTTATACCTATATCCCATCAGAGACATTCTCGACAGTAGAATACTCTAGAGTTGGTTATGTTCCATGATGATGTACCAGTACATCTCACCTGTATGCCATACCAGTGTCTCCACACTCTTTGGTTAAGAGGACAACCAACCCATATGGCCTACAGCGACCTATGCTCGATAGAAGCTGTCATCCTTATTAACAGCTTATCATTTGGTTGTGAACTGTTTTAAGGACTAATCGATAAATCCTCTCTTTATCGAATCTAAATAGTCCTAAGGACTTCATCATAACAACGGAGTTCATTAGAAAATGAAAGCTTATGATGAAAATGCCAAATATATTTTATTTATTAACAAATCAATTACAATACTTGGTTGCTCAACTGTCAACAGCTTGACGATTGGCTTTTTGGGACACATTTCCCAACAACCCAAACCTTTATTCCTTGCGATGCTGGAATGCCATTTTCGATTAAGAGAATTTCATCCACAGACAACACAAGGAATAACACTACAGAACATTTTGCCCACTTGTAAATGCAGGGTTACTCTTTATTCATAACAAAGACATATGTTCAAAACATATGTTCTAACTCTGAGATAATAGTGAAACGAGCTTTATAGGTCTCCACCTTCCCGTCCGTGCTACTCTGATCCTTTTAAAAAATCCATTCACATCCAATGGATTTTATTCCTTTAGGTGAATCATCTAGTATCCATACACTATTGATTTTCATGGACTTCAATTTGGATTTAATGGCTCCAAGCCACTTCTCTGAGTTAGACCATTGCATTGCATTTACTTTAATGGGCTCCAAGTTTGATCTAATCAAATCCGGTTCTGTAGGTTTACTAGATTATGTCGGTTCATTTTCTACCAATCAAACTTTCAAGTTCAACTTGATAGGCATAGTTCCTTCTCTAAGGAACTCCTTTCCAAAAGGAATGCCCTACTGCTGATGAGCATCTTATGTTCTTCAGCATGATAGAATTAGTAACCCTTAAACACTTATTAGACCATGAACCAAGTTTATCTATATGCAAACCTTTGACATAGGCCGATCAACTCCAAACCCAAAGGTGAGAGAGTCTAGGTCTATACCAGATCCATATCTTATATGGAATCTGCACAACAGACTTACTCAGTATATTTTCAGAGTAAAACAAGTAATCACACAAGTGCACAATCCTAAAATAGGCAGATTAGTGAACCTATCATGGATTGAATCATGTCTAACAAAGTTCAACTTCTCATTTCAGATACACTATGTTCTGAAAAAGAATCTATTGAGAGAGAATCCAATTCTCTCCTAGATATGTCATCTTTTTCATCATTTGAATCATTTGAACATTTCAAATGATTTGGTCAGACGCACCCATGCCCAGATAGGTTGTCTGTAATAAAATATTAATATCTTCCTCTGGCACTTAAGTTCACAGGTCTACATACATCACTATGTATGAGACTTAGAACTTTATCAGCTCCTTCACCTTTTTCATTAAAAGGTGACTTTATCATCTTTCCAAGAAGATAAAACTCATAGGCTATCAATGATTCACAATCATTGATGTCGAGGTTTTCCTCTCAAGCTAACCCGTTTATCTTGTTCTTATCAAGATGACTAAGCCTATAATACCAAAGATAGACAGTCATGACATTATCTAACTTGGGTGTGTACATTACACTTAACAGACTGTGTAAATATCATTTCCTTATTATCCATGTATTATTGTAACGTTATTCATAATAATACCACAATAATCTTCCTTTATGAATGATGATTATCTTTAGCCAAAAGGCCAACAAAGATTATAAACAATGGACAATAGTAACAATTACTTTAAATGATAAAATTTGAAAATAAGCTCTACAATTCCTAAAGTTAGGATTGGAATAAGACTTCCATTCCTAACATCCAAGAATTTCATATCATTTTCAAATATTTCACTTACTTGTAGTCCTAGCAATAAATTGCATAAAACCATCAGTATCTAATACCTAGGTAGTGAAATTACATAGAGAAACTTTAAGGTGTTATCATATAACATCTTTGATGAGCAACCCTTGCTCCTTTCTCTTCTTCAGCCTATTATGGTCAAGGGAAGCAAGACAATTCTTCTTCCTATGATCCTGTGCTTATGCCTGATTTGGATCAATTTTGAACTAATTATTTTGACTGGACTAAGAAGCCTCAATACGAACCCATTCATACTGCTGAACCAAATTCAACTTTCGATACTAATTAACGAAGTTGGGTCTCATAAGTCATCTCTGTCTAACAGCGATTGGAGCAATTAAGGTTTAGCCTTATTTTGAGAAAAGAGAACAATGACCTAATGTATATGAATTATTTTAAGCTTAAAGATTTGGTCTTTAGTCTCAAGGTTCTCTCACTATTTTATTCAAATTGGTAGCCTCTACCTCCAATTCGAAAAATTACTTTAATTTTCTAGTAGGTACTAGAATCCACATAGACAACACACAAGCCCGACTTTGGTCGGCCAACCCATGTGCATCTACAGGTAGGTTCATTAACCAATTATTTCTCCAAACAACTTCTAGTAATTTAATTTTTTCCTAGAAACCTAATCAGTAGGCTTTGGGCTCCACTGTAAGGATCCGGTTAGGTCCAACCATTAACATAACCATACTTGGTGCATCTAACCAACAAATGATTAAGCCTAACTTTGATTGGCTAACCTAACCACCATTAGAGAGACACATCCAAGTCATCATATGATGAGTGATAATTTCATTAGTCAACAAGCACCAGGCCTTTGGGTCTGCAATGATTATTAAGTTAATAGACTTGTTGGTGCAAAAATCCGCTTGCGCCGGAGAAGCTGGAGTCGAGGAAGTCGCGGTCACCGTCGGGACCTGCAAAGGAAGTCTAAACTGAAGGTGGGGTTGCTCCGACAAGATCCTCCGATGCTCAAGTCAGTTCTCTGCCTCAACAAGAATGGAGTGCTCGAACGGAGAATTTAGCAAAGTTTTTAGATAAAAAGATGAGAGCTTATAGAATAACGTATCTGGGGTCCCCTTTTATAGGCGGAGGGGGCAGTAGTCTGATAGCGACATCCATAACCGTCTGGCAGTGAGCTGCCCAGGGTCAGGCGGAGTTTGCTGCGACGAATAGTGGAGTGGACCCGTGGCGCTGCGAAGAATAGTGGAGTGGACCCGTGGCTATCACCGGGGTGTGCCACGTGGAGTCAGTTATGGGGAGTGGAGCGACGTTCGCTGTCGTGACTCATCATGGAGTGGTGGGATCGCACAGGATCCGCCGCGGGAAGTGGAGCAGGATTGTGGCCGTTATTACGACCTGTCGGGGAGTAATGGAGTTGCGTAGGGCCCGCCGCAGGGAGTGGAGCAGTGTTGTCCGTTACTGTGGTCTGCCAGGGAGTAACGGAGCCGCGTAGGGCCCGCCGCAGGGAGTGGGGCAGAATCGTGGCCGTTACTGTGGCCCGCCAGGGAGTAATGGAGCCGCGTAGGGCCCGCCGCAGGGAGTGGGGCAGAATCACGGCCGTTACTGTGGCCTGCCAGGGGGCGCAGATCCATCGGCTGAAGTTCGGCAGCGGTCGGAGACCGGCCCTCGTAGGGGTCCGGGCGGAGTCCTCCTTGAGGTTGGGGTCGTGGGTGGAGCCCGACTCCCGTGGGAGTCCGGGCGGAGTCCTCTCAGAGCTGAAGTCGCGGGCGGAGCCCGGCTCCCGTAAGAGTCTGGGCGAAATCCCCTGCAATCAAAATCAGATGCGAAGTTCGGCTCCCGTAGGAGTCCGGACAAGGCTTACCGGCAGCTGATGTTGAGAACGGAGCCCGGCTCCTGTAGGAGTCCGGGCGGAGTCTACTTGCGGTTGAAGTTGTTGGCGGAGTCCGACTCCCGTAGGAGTTCGGACGGAGTCCATCTGCAGCCGCTGGAGTCGAGGACGAAGCCCGGCTCCCATAGGAGTTCGGGCGAAGTCTTCCTGTAATTAAAGTTAAAGGCGAGGTCCGGCTCCCGTAGGAGTCCAGACGGGGCTTACCAGCAATTGATGTTGAGGACAGAGCTCGGCTCCTGTAGGAGTCCGGGCGGAGTCTACTTGCAGTTGAAGTTGTTGGCGGAGTCCGGCTCCCGTAGGAGTCCGGACGGAGTCCGTCTGCAGCCGCTGGAGTCTAGGACGAAGCCCGAATCCCGTAGGAGTTCGGGCGAAGTCTTCCTGCAATTAAAGTCAAAGATGAAGTCCGGCTCCGTAGGAGTCCGGGCGGACCTCCTGGAGCTGATTCTGCTGAGGACTTCGGCTGTGGGTATTTTATACCCAACACCAGTCCCCCTACTTTCGAGTTTGAATTTCGAACGAAGGAAGTACAGAGAGAGATGGGCACAGCCGAAGCTGTCCCTTCGAATCCTGCACACTGCCGCCCCCAGATATTTTGGGCATTAATTGCCGCGTGTCGGAGTCTTTTCGAATCGGGGCGACCTGAAGAGTCTTTTCGAAACTCCCATCGACACGTGATCCCAAGCACTGTGCTACAGAATTTGCGAACAGTCAATCCTCGATAGCGGTGAGTGGGACACGTGGCATGCACCAGTTGGCCTAGGGACACCCGCCGCCATAACTGCGCTAAGATCCACCGGCTATTTAAACCCTCTAGTCTTCCTTTGGGGCTCCATTCTGTCGAAAGGACAGCATCTTTCTTTCGTCTGAGAGCCTAACTACTCAGCCACTTCCTCCGCACCAGCCCTCGCTGTCTTCAACCCCTCGATTCTTCTCTAAGGGGTTCCCACGTAATGCCCTCCACTCTGGAGGCCATCCTCGAAGGGATGTATAGGGTCTGGAGGAAGGCGAGGAGGAGAACAGCGATCGGTGAGTTCGCCGGTCATCAAGTGGCCACTGATGATCCCCATCATTTCAAAGGGGGCTCAAGGAAGAATTCCTTCAACAACAGGGGTTTAACAACGGGGGCCGCCGGTAAAGGTATTCTGTCCGAGAATTTCGGAGTAGCAAGGCGGGATGATATCGGTCAAGAGGGCAGAGCTGTCGTTATAAGCTGTGGCAGGATCCTTGATGTCGTCGTTGCCGTGGGACCAGAAGTGGTCGACGTCGACGGTGGGGCAGTAGAACCTATTGCGGGGACGGTGGAAGTAGCGCATGCCAACCTTGCCGGAGCGCTTTGGACGGTGGCTACCATGGAGTATTCGGTGATGACGCATATTTCTGGCGCCACCGTTGCCCCCAGGGTGACTCTGATTCTTCTTGAAACAGATCTTCGTCACCGTTGCCGTTGCCCTTACCATCCCCGGGAATCTATCCCATCCTTTTCCCCCTGAGGTTGGGACTTCGGAGGTGGAGCGAAACAAGGCGGGGCGAAAGCCGATGAGCCCATCACACGTACTGGATGACGCGGCTGGGAAGAGAAGTTTGCAGCTTGAAGTGGCCTCCGGTGCATCCTTTCCAAACCGTGTTCGTGAGACTTGCAATGATGTATACTCTTTTCTTTTTTTTTTTTTTTTTGGCCCATCGGGTCTTGTAACGTACATTCTGTCAGTCGAAAAATGAAAAGGGGATTTTGTTACCTCGTCTGCATCTTGTATCGAGTAGTTGTCTGTCGAACTTCTTTATTCTTCTTTTTTCTCTCTTCCTTCTTTTCTTCTTTTTTTTTCACGTCGTCCCAAGGTCGTCGACGGTCTCTTTTATTCGTGTTGGATTGTTATTTGCCGAGCTCCTTTTCGACTTGTACGCCGTTCGAAGGTCCCTCATAGGGCTTGAGTTCGAGGATCCGAACTTCTGTCACCCTAAGTAGGTTGTCCTGTTTTGTGTCGAAAACTTCCTCAAAAGCTGGGACTCCCTGTGGGAGCCCCAGTCTTTGCGGTGACAGAGTTTTCTGTACCTCGATCGCTGTCCGTTTTTCAATCGTAGCTGTCATAGTCGTTGCCTTCCTTTTTCCTTTTCGCTCAGAGTTTTTCTTTGCTGAAGTCAAGGCAAAGTTGGCTCCCGTGGGAGTCCGGACGGAACCCTCCTGTGATTGGAGTCACGGGCAGAGCCCGGCTCCCGTAGGAGTCCGGGCGGAGTTCCTTGCAATCAAAATCAGATGCGAAGTTTGGCTCCCGTAGGAATCCGGACGAAGTCTGTCTGCAGTCGTAGAGTTGAGGATGAAGCCCGGCTCCCGTAGGAGTCCGGGCGGAGTCTTTCTGCAATCAAAGTTAAAGGCGAAGTCCAGCTCCCGTAGGAGTCCGGACAAATCTTACCGACGGTTGACGTTGGCGACGAAGCCCTGCTCCCGTAGGAGTCCGGGCGAAGTCCCCATGGGGTCGGAGTCGTAGGCGGAGCCCATCTCCCGTGGGAGTTCGGGCGGAGTCCGCAAGGGCTAATCCTGTTGAGAACTTCAGTCGTGGGTATTTTGTACCCAACACTCTCCCCATCCGGTCAAAATGGAACCGGGCCTTCGACTTTGCTCAAGTTAGGGCGAGGTTCTCCTCCTGTCCCTACTAGGGCTGTGGGGGCTCATATGGGCGTTGTAAGGCCTCTCCCCCATCCGATCTAAATGGAACCGGATCTTCGACTTTGCTCAAGTTAGGGCGAGGTTCTCCTCCTGTCCCTAACAGGGCTGTGGGGGCTCATATGGGCGTTGTTAGGCCTCTCCCCCCATCCGATCTAAATGGAATCGGGCCTTCAACTTTGCTCAAGTTAGGGCAGGTTCTCCTCCTGTCCCTAACAGGGCTGTGGGGGCTCATATGGGCGTTGTTAGGCCTCTCCCCCATTCGGTCTAAATGGAACCGGGCCTTCGACTTTGCTCAAGTTAGGGCGAGGTTCTCCTCCTATCCCTAACAGGCTGTGGGGGCTCATATGGGCGTTGTTAGGCCTCTCCCCCCATCTGGTCTAAATGGAACCGGGCCTTCGACTTTGTCGGGATGACGTTTCTCTTTCGCTTCTGACACGGTTTGTACGAATTGTTTAAAGACGTGCAGGTATGCAACTTTCAATTAAAATAAAGTTATTGGTAGTACACCCGTAAGTTTTTCGAGTTCCACGGTCGCGGGAGGTCGGCTCCTCCGAGTTCCTTAAGATAATAAGTTCCTGGCCGGACTACTTCTTTGACTTCATACGGTCCTTCCCAGTTTGGGGCGAGTTTCCCCCGATCTTGAGGTTGCGAGACA
>NC_026003.2:67443198-67498191 GCF_000442705.2 Elaeis guineensis
TGGGGGATACAGATGGTATGTTGGTTGCCTCCCGCTGGGATCCCCCCGAAATGATGTTGACGGAATCCGATAGAGGCCGATCGTCCAGTCACTCCTTGTCGGCGACCATAGCGGAGGTAGTTGTGCGAAGGCCTCGCGAGAAGACATCAGATGAGGAAAGGAGGAGTGGGTGCCGGATAAGATGACCGGAGGTGGATCCGCTGAGCGCTCCTTTAAGAACAAGGGTACTGCGAAGGCACACCCCTTCCTCTAGCGCCAATCCTGTTGGTGCAAAAATCCGCTTGCGCCGGAGAAGCTGGAGTCGAGGAAGTCGCGGTCGCCGCGGGACCTGCAAAGGAAGTCTAAATCGGAGGTGGGGTTGCTCCGGCAAGACCCTCCGACGCTCAAGTCAGTTCTCTGCCTCAACAAGAATGGAGTGCTCGAACGGAGAATTTAGCAGAGTTTTTAGATAAAAAGATGAGAGCTTATAGAATAACATATCTGGGGTCCCCTTTTATAGGCGGAGGGGGCAGTAGTCTGATAGCGACATCCGTAACCGTCTGGCAGTGAGCTGCCCAGGGTCAGGCAGAGTTTGCTGCGAAGAATAGTGGAGTGGACCCGTGGCGCTGGAAGAATAGTGGAGTGGACCCGTGGCTATCACCGGGGTGTGCCACGTGGAGTCAGTTATGGGGAGTGGAGCGACGTTCGCTGTCGTGACTCGTCATGGAGTGGTGGGATCGCACAGAATCCGCCGTGGGGAGTGGAGCAGGATTGCGGCCGTTATTACGGCCTGTCGGGGAGAATGGAGTTGCGTAGAGCCCGCCGCAGGGAGTGGAGCAGTGTTGTCCGTTACTGTGGTTTGCCAGGGAGTAACGGAGCCCGTAGGGCCCGCCGCAGGGAGTGGGGCAGAATCGCAGCCGTTACTGTGGCCCGCCAGGGAGTAATGGAGCCACGTAGGGCCCGTCGCAGGGAGTGGGGCAGAATCGCGGCCGTTACTGTGGCCCGCCAGGGGGCGCAGATCCATCGGCTGAAGTTCGACAGCGGTCGGAGTCCGGCCCCCGTAGGGGTCCGGGCGGAGTCTTCCTTGAGGTTGGGGTCGTGGGTGGAGCCCGGCTCCCGTGGGAGTCGGGCGGAGTCCTCTCAGAGCTGAAGTCGCGGGCGGAGCCGGCTCCCGTAAGAGTCCGGGCGGAATCCCCTGCAATCAAAATCAGATGCGAAGTCCGGCTCCCGTAGGAGTCCGGACAATGCTTACCGGCAGCTGATGTTGAGAATGGAGCCCGGCTCCTGTAGGAGTCCGGGTGGAGTCTACTTGCGGTTGAAGTTGTTGGCGGAGTCCGGCTCCCGTAGGAGTCCGGACGGAGTCCGTCTGCAGCCGCTGGAGTCGAGGACGAAGCCCAGCTCCCGTAGGAGTTCGGGCGAAGTCTTCCTGCAATTAAAGTTAAAGGCGAGGTCTGGCTCCCGTAGGAGTCCGGACGGAGCTTACCAGCAGTTGATGTTGAGGACGGAGCTCGGCTCCTGTAGGAGTCCGGGCGAGTCTACTTGCGGTTGAAGTTGTTGGCGGAGTCCGGCTCCCGTAGGAGTCCGGACGGAGTCCGTCTGCAGCCGCTGGAGTCGAGGACGAAGCCTGGCTCCCGTAGGAGTTCGGGCGAAGTCTTCCTGCAATTAAAGTCAAAGATGAAGTCTGGCTCCCGTAGGAGTCCGGGCGGACCTCCTGGAGTCGATTCTGCTGAGGACTTCGGCTGTGGGTATTTTATACCCAACAGGACTCATTATCAAACACCTTAATGGGAGGCTATGACTCAGTTATCTCCATAACTTTATCATTTTAAGGACCTAATAATTTTAGAGGATTTAAAATTATCAGTGATTTAAAGATAGAAAAGACATGGACCAATTCGCTCCCACTGACTTCATCAAGTCAAGTCCTCCCACTGACTTCTCAAGTCATTAATAGGAACTAGGATCAAATTTGGTCCATGGGCACCTAGATCAGTCTCACTGAATGAAATCACACTTTCTGATTTCCTATGTGACATGGGTTAGCACGAATCAATGAGCAACCTAATCGAGACCTAATTAACCACATTGGCCAGATAAGTATGATCGATGGGAGGGTCTGCCAATGCTTGCCTTAGACACCATAAGAAATGGCCAGGTAAGCATGCTCCCAATTAAAAATCAGCGGTCAAGTTTACCTTAGACACCAACTGGTTTATCAATTTTGATTTGGTCTGCCTAAAGACTCGGGCTCACTGCTGAGCCACGATCAATGTCCATTTGTTAGATATATGGACTTTGATCAACTACAACTATTGAAGTGATCTATAGAAATGACCTAATCCTAATTAACTTTTAATTAGGTTTGATCAATTTCTTAACTTAGTCCATATTTAATCTAACCGTAGGTCTAACTCAGTTAATGATATGATCAAAGCTAACCCATTACCCTTTAACCCATGTTTTATGAAATTGTCTTAGGATTCTTAAATCACAAACCTAGATCCTAAACAATCACTTAATTCTTTTAATTAAGTTCATGGCTGAGGGTTGGGGTTCGGTATTTTGAAAAATATTTTTAACTTTTGAAAGGTTTAATATAATCTAGTGTTGTTTCACTAAATAGGTCGACTCATTTCAAAAATAGATTGGCTTATTTCATTAATAAATACTAACAATTAAAATCAGTCAAAAAAATAATTTAGCTAACTTTTAGTCGAGCTAGCATGCTAGTCGAGCTGGCTTGCTGGTCGAGCTGGCCCGATCAACAAATAGAACCTTTGCAAGATCCTGTTCTAGGTTGATTTTAATCTATGTACATTACATAAAAATTCATGAAATAAAATAAACTTAATCTAAAACATTCATGACAAGATTTATTTAAACTCTTTTAAATTTTTTAGATCGCGACATACCAGGACAACCTTTGCACTGTAAGGGATAAACCTTACAGCAGGACAACCTACAGTCCGTGTGATCATTATTTTATTTTTTAGATTTATTTTAACATAATTATGAATATATTATAAAAGAACCTAGCTCTGATACCACTGTTGGAAAAGATGCAGGGTTTCATGCATGAATTTCAAAACTTTTTTGAAATATAACGTAGTGAAATATGTAAATTAAATAATTTAATCTATAAATACATGTAATCAAATTACTAACCTTATAATTAGGATCTATAACATGTCATATTGTGTTTATAAATTAAAAATTAAAAGATTTGGTATTGATCAAATCAATACCCTAGATTTGAAACAGTTTCAGATCTAAAATCTAGATCATATCTAGATAAAAGAAGAGATCAGATCTCTTACCTTCATGCGGGTCGAGAACTCCATGGTTGATTTTTTTTATTGCCTTTGGAGTGACACATGCGTCCGCCTCTATAGGTGATTCACACGAGGCTGCAACAAAATCAGAGGTTCGTCGAACGAAAATCCGCTCGAAGTGCTAGCTTCTTGTAGATCCCTCTGGATGGTTAATCTAAAAAATATTCTTTGGATCTCTTGGACATTCCAAGAGATGAAGAATATGAGGAGGAATAAGGGAGAAGTCAAATTTTTGACCTTCCTAAAATTAAAATTAATATTTAATAGAAAAAGATCTTAAAAGAAGACAGATCTTCTCCTTCAGTACATCAACAATTGATATCCTGAAAACATCTCTATGCTAGGACTTGAGAAGTCCTTATCTTGATATTTTTTTAGTTTCCATATCTTATGATATCTGATTTTTTTCATAGAAAAATTTCATGATTTATAGATAAGAAGGGTTCTAAAAGAAACCTTAAGAAAAGACCTTCTTTTCTTCTTCTTCTTCCATCAGAACATGATCATATCATGTCCAAAATAAGATCACCATGCCCCAACTCATTGGAGCATGAATGCACCATACCATCCCTCTTTCTCTCTTAGATTTTTTATCATATAAAATGTTAGATGTGCACCCTAGATGCCAGATCGACTGACACATTCCTGTACAGATCTAAGTGCAAATTTATAATTTTGACTATAAATGAATAAAAGGGTTATTCTTCTATCACATTATGTACATTGTATCTGTGATACATCCTTTGAGTTAGTAGGAATGTTAATTCATATTTTTAAGAGTTAAAAATTTAAGGTATGAATTTACATAACTAACTCATAAACAGCTCCTGACCACAGGATCATCACGAGGATGGTGATCGATCCGAAAGATTGGTGTACGATCGCTTCCTTAGGGTAGATGTATCTTGAGTCGATGGTGTAAAGATGTTGGAGTGAGAGTACAGATATTCATTGAGAATGAGAGTACTGAGCATGACCATCTCGAGCAGTCATAAGGAAGTCTACCTTCTCATCGATGACTAGCTCGATGCTGCAGTTGTGTGTCTAGTTCTTTGACCTGAGGTGCATCGACAGTTCACCTTGAGTGTGTTATAGTTTGACTATACCATAACTTGATCTCCTAACCATTCAAAATCCTGAGGTGTATGTTGGCTGTAGCATATTCATTGTAGGAACTAGGTCGCACCAAGATGGGATCTATCAACCTCGGTAGATGAGAGGAGTAGTCCTATGATGATCGAAAGATCGAGTCCTTAAGCCCATGGCCATGGCAAAGTAAAATAATAGAAAAAAAATTTTCCATTGGAGTTTTACATCAGACTCAGATCGATCGATTGATTCACATGATTGATGTTGGGTTTGACGAGTTCACCTTAACCCTAATTCAGTCGGGACTCATGATAGAGGAACTCAATCACACAGGTAGCTGCATCGAGAGGTTCATCTTCAGTTCTGATGGATTGCCATCACATACTGTTAGGTATCACTGATGGATTTTGAGAGTAATTAGAATGATATTGATGATCGATCATTCTAATTGTCTAAATCGAAAGAGTTCTGGTCCATCGAAAGGAGTTTCGATGATGTCGATGATGAGATCACGACATGTCTCATTACCTTACGGAATTGAATCTAACTAGGTCACACAAATAAGGGTTAGGGTCTGGATGTCATCAATTAGGCTAACCCAATTGATTTGGATAAGATCCAATTAGGTTCAAGGAAATCGTGCTCGCACACGATTGAGCCTAACTTTCTCCTCGTGTAATCTTTTCTGTCTCTACTGAGCCAAATATGATTTGACTCATCCAGAGAATCTTGAAAAAGTTTTTCTCAGTCTAAATGAAGCTTGTCCAGCTCAAAAAAGGCTTATCTTAATTCATGAGATGAATTTAAGACAACACCTGCTAATTCCTAGCACTTGCCAATTTCATTTTAGGATATCTGTCAAAAGTTGACATATGGGTCTTAAACTGAAGAGGGCTTATTAGAGAATTTTTATGGAGTACCCACAAGCCAAGCCACATCAAATTGCGCACCATAATCAGATTATGGTGTGTGCCCAATTGGATTAAAGTGGGTGCCCCAAGTGGATAAGGATTGAAGAGTCTTGATCAATTTAAACTCTTCGGTGCCACCTCTATTTGTGCTTATCCAATGTTGGCACCATCTTTTGGAGATGAGGTGGGGTTTTTGTCTGATATGATTAGATGACATCACTCACTAATCAGAATTTTTCCAAAATTTATTGGAATTTTTTGATTGGTTGAATGATGTGGCACTGCACAGCATACAGGGTCTATATAAACCCTGCTGCGCCTAGAGTTTCGAGGTAGAAGTTATTTTATGCACAAAACCCAATAGCTGCCACCCACTCCCCTCTTCTCCATATCTTCCCTGCTCTTCTTCCTCCCCTATTCACATCCAAAGAGTTGGACATCCATCTGGCAAAGATCCAAGACGTGGTGACGCCTGGAACAGAAGGCTGCAGGACTTCTTCAACAGGATGCTGCTCCAACTTCAGGAAGACTTTTGAAGATCTTCCTAATCAGATTTAGATCTGATTTTTTGAGCATAAATTTGTGAGGAGAAGATATTCTAGGTCCTACCTAAGTGGATACCGATAGAGGCCAGGCACTTGCATGGCTACATCAGAACCTTGGGCTGTGCGGAGATCATCTACAGGGTAATCAGATTACCCTTGAGGTATTACTTGTTTCTTCATCTCTTTTAGATTTATTTTAGACTTAATATCAGATATGAAGATTAGATCTAGAGACTTAAATCTAAAATATATATAGGATAATTTTTTTTTAAATTATTCCATCCCAGATTTGATGAAATCTGAAAGATCCTATGAGGAAAAGCGGTTTTCCTCCTTCAACTAGTATCAGAGCCAGATTGTTGGCTCTATTTCAGATCTAATTTAGATCTAATTTTAATTTTTTATTTATTTGATATTAAAAATTTTAGATATCACATCAGATATGATAGGATCTAAAATCAAAATATTTAAAATTAAATCTAAGAAGATCTAACATGCATGAGATGCATGACTAGACTAGGATTAGTTGAATCCATGAATAGTCTTAAGTTTTATATTTTAATGAGATAAAAATATGAATTAAATCTAATTTATTCTTTATTTTTTTTGATGTTATAATTATTATAATCAGATCAAAAAATAAAAAATAAAATTTTAATTATTTCATAAAATTGATCTGTTGCATGCCTAGACTAGTTGTAGAATTGTTCTAGTAACTTGTCTAGAATAATTTTTATTTTGAATAGTTCAATTTAAATTTTATTTTTTAGATATTACATATGATGTATCAGATCTGAAAGTATGTTAATTAGATTGATTTTTGATACATGAGATGTATGCAAAGCATGTATTAGTTAGATCTTAAATTGTATATGAGATATGTAAATTTAGATCTAACTAGTTTTGTAGTTAAATTAATATTTTTGATTAAGGTGTTCCTCATAGCCGTCCGGTCATAAGAATGAAGTAGAGTTTTAAGACCCTCTCTTCTCATTCAATGGGATGTTCATATGACGTGTAGGGGTGCCACGCGTTCATCCTTAATCAGAAATCAAAACTTATTTTTTCTGTAAAACCCTAGATCCTGAAACCCTAGGATTTATTTTACATATTTTGTTTATGAACCCAAACTTAATTAATGAATTAAGCTTATGAAATTAAGTTAGATCTAAAATTAAGAATTTTAGATCTAAGATATTTTCATAAAATTGGGTTCGAGTTTGGGTAGCTCAATTAGGTCTAGCGGTTGATCAAAACGAATCAAGAGTTGGTTAGGTGGGATCATGAAAGTTAATAATTGACCAGCCTAATGGAATTAAGTCTGGGTCAAGGTCGAATCATATTTAGATGTGACCCGATCAAGTTAAGACCTAATTTGGCTCAGAGGTTAGAGTCTGGATTGTAGGCTAACCCAATTAGTTCTGGTTCGACAATTTGATGTCTAAGGTAAGTTGGGCAGATGTGATCGACTAATTTTTAATTGGGAGCTACTCGACTCGAATACATTCTTGTCGAGTTAATGGCATATCCCTCCCATCGATCTCACTTACCTGACCATATGTGTCGACTCAGTTCTGATTAGAGGTGGCTAACAATTTGAGCTAACCCATGCCACTAGGTTAGTCATAATTGTTATGACTATGTCAAGTCAAGTTTTTAATGAGACCTAAATTAAATATTTTTAAAAAAATATTAAGTTTAGGTCTTCCACCATTGTGGATGTGCGGGTCTTTTCCGGGGTTGATTGTTCTCGACTGGTTATAGTGGCTCAGTTGCACCAAAAAGACGCAACCATATCCATTAGGCATTGGATGCTACGGATTAGAAAATGGGTTGGGCTCAATATTTCAGATACGGTGAGGGACCCAATCAGAAATCTAGTTCATGCAAATGGTGGGTTTGGCTTAACTAAGGATTGAAGCAATATTCGGATACGATGAGCTTCATGAATTAGAGACCAAGTTTTGGGTGCACCATAATTAGAGAATCATTGGACAAGAGTTGTCCACTCATCGGTTGACCCATCATCAATAACTGTTAGGTGAGTTGATGAGCCAGTCGGTGAGACCGCACCACCCACTAAAAATCACTGATCATGGAGATTTTCACATCTCTACCCAAGGGAGTGTAGGTATCTAAGAAAATAGTGGGAGATTAATTTGTTTAAAAATGAAACCCCTAAATAAATTGGTTAAGTCTGATTACAAAATCTAACTAGAAATTATTGATTATCTACAGGAAACATGTCTGCCTCAAACCCCCTGACCAAAATACTAGACACCCACAGATTGACTGGATCTAATTTCAAGGACTGATTGAGGAACTATAGAATTGTTCTGGGTTCTGAAAAATTGACTCATGTCTTGGACCAGGACCCACCTGCCATACCAGCACATCCGACTGCTGAACAGAGAGTATCTCTGGAAAAGTGGATGGATGATGATAACAAAGCAAGGTACTACATGTTGGGTGCAATGTCTGATGACTTGCAGCATCAACATGAGAATATTTTGACTATCCGCCAAATGTTGGCTCACCTGTAAGAGTTGTTTGGTGAACAGAGTCACGCGGCCAAATATCAAGTCTATCAAAAACTTTTTAAGGCCAAGATGCGTGATGGGCAGTCAGTCCAAGATCATTGTTTGACAATGATCAAGGATCTTGAGGAGCTTGAGAAGCTCGGTATCATCTTAGACAAGAATTTTCAGATTGATGTGATCCTTCAATCCTTGTCCGATGCATATGGTCAGTTCATCATGAACTTTCATATGCATAAGATGCAGCGTACCTTGGCCGAGTTAATGAACATGCTGGTTAGGTTGAGCTTTCTATGAAGGGTTCAAAAGGCTCAGTTCTTACTGTGGAGCGGACTTTTTCCAAGAGAAAATCTTTTGGAAAGAAAAAGAAGTCTATAAAGAAGCAGAAGATAGATGGCAAGAAGAAGAAGACAGAGCCGAAGAAGAAGGCTGCTGATAAGAAAAAATATTTTCACTGCCAATCAGACGGCCATTGGAAGCGAACTGTCCTCAGTACCTAGCCACCCTGAAAAAAAGAAGGATGGTCCTTCTGAAGGTATGCTCATTTTAGAGTCTAATCTTACGATTTCTTCTGCATCAAGTTGGGTGCTTGACTCTGATTTTAGTGCTCATTTGTGCACTTCTATGCAGGGTCTTGAGGAGAGTAGGAGGCTGAGAGATGGAGAGATGATCCTACGCATCGAAAATGGAGCAAGAGTTGCTCTGTGGCCGTGAAAACCTACCCTCTGTGATTACCGTTAGGATTAGATTTAGTTTTAAGAGACTGTTATTATATACCTGCAGCAAGCAAAAATTTGATTTCTATTTCATGTTTAGCACAAGAAGGCTATGTGATTAGCTTTCATAAGGACCATTGTAATATTTTTTATGAAAATAATAAAGTTGCAAATAGTTTTATCATTAACGGTCTCTATCAGTTACATGTTGATGTATCTGTATTTAATATCGAGCAAAATGTGAATGCCATAGGAATTAAAAGGCCTAGAGATAGTCTAAATAATAGGTATCTGTGGCACCTAAGGCTAGGTCATATAGCGGAAGACAGGGTTAACAAATTAGAGAAATTTGAGCAATTGAGTCCGTTGACTTTCGAGTCATATCCAGTTTGTGAATTATGTCTTCAGGGAAAAATGACCAAGCTTCCTTTTGTGGGATATGGGGAAAGGGCCACAGACCTACTTGCCCTAGTACATACGGATGTGTGCAGCCCATTTGATGTGCCGGCTAGAAGCAACTATGTCTACTTCATTACCTTTACCGATGATATATCTAGGTACAGATATGTGTTTCTAATGAAACACAAGTCTGAAGCTTTTCAAAGGTTTAAAAAATTAGACATGAGGTAGAAAAACAAACAAGAAAGCCCATTAAGGTTCTTCGATCAGATCGAGGAGGTGAATATCTTAGTCGGGAGTTCCTAGACTATCTTAAGGACAATAGCATAGTCTCTCAATGGATTCCACCTAGAATGCCTCAACTCAACGGGGTTTCAGAATGGAGAAATCAAACCCTATTAGATATGGTCTGTTCCATGATGAGCTTCACGGACCTCTCCGAATTTCTTTGGAGATATTGTCTCATGATAGTAATTTACGTATTGAATAGGGTTCCCTCTAAAATTGTTCCTACCACACCATATAAGATATGGCATGGTAAGAAGCCAAGTCTGAATCATCTCAAAATTTTGGGTTGTTCGGCTCATGTCAAGAGACAGTAGACAGACAAGTTAGAGTTTAGATCTTTTAGAGCTCGGTTCATAGGATATCCTAAAGAGTCATTAGGATACTATTTCTATATTTTGGAAGACCACAATATGATTGTGAGTCGAAATGCTATTTTTTTTGAAAAATATTTTATTCAAGATGGTGGCATCGAAAGAATAATTAAGCTCAAGAAGAATGTCTCCCAAGAGCAACGAGCTTAAGAACCTGAGAAATCCAATCAATTAGAACCAGTCCCAACACAACCTCTTCCACCTCGTAGATCGACTAGGGTTTTTCGTCCTCCTGAAAGGTACTTAGGTACCATACAAGAGGAAGTAGAAGAAATATTCCTCATAGAAAATGGGGCTCATGGTGATGACCCCAAGACCTATGACGAGGCGATATCAGATATCGACTCTGAGAAATGGTTAGAGGCAATGAGATCAGAAATTGACTCGATACACTCAAACTAAGTCTGGACCTTGGTAGATCCACCTGAAGGTATTGTACCTATTGGGTGTAAATAGATCTTCAAGAGAAAGATAGCTGCAGATGGGAATGTGGAGACATTCAAGGCTAGGCTCGTAGTGAAAGGTTATAGTCAGCGCGAAGGCATTGACTATCAGGATACCTTTTCGCCCGTAGCTATGCTAAAATCCATCCGCACATTGCTTGCTGTTGCAGCCTATTTCGATTATGAAATATGGCAGATGGATGTGAAAATGGTGTTCTTAAATGGACATCTTGAGGAAGATATCTATATGGAACAGCCGCTTGGTTTCACATCTAGTGATGATGATCACAAGATCTGCAAGCTGCAAATATCTATTTATGGACTTAAGCAAGCATCTCGGAGTTGGAATACTCATTTCAATGATGTGATCAAAATATTTGGTTTCATCAAGAATGAGGAACCATGTGTGTTCAAAAAGGTCAGTGGGAGCGCAGTTGTCTTCCTCGTATTGTACGTAGATGACATCCTCTTAATTGGAAATGACATTTCCATGTTGATCTCAGTCAAAGTTTGGTTGTCTAAGGAGTTCTCTATGAAAGATCTAGGAGAAGCATCATTTATACTGGGTATTAAGGTCTATAGAGATAGACCAAATAGGATGTTCGGACTTTCACAGAAGATGTACATAGAGGAGGTGCTAAAAAGGTTTAGCATGAAAAACTCCAAAAGAGGTTTAGTACCTTTTAGACATGGCATTCATCTCTCCAAGAAGATGTGCCCTAGCACACCTGAGGAGATTGAATGCATGAGCAAGATCCCTTATGCTTCGACAATAGGGAGCCTCATGTATGCCATGTTATGTACACAACCTAATATAGCCCATGCTGTGAGTGTCACAAGCAGATATCAGTCGAATCCAGGCGAAGAGCATTGGACTTCTGTGAAATGTATCTTTAAGTACTTGAGAAGGACTAAGGATATGTTTCTAGTCTTTGGGAATGGAGAACTCCAGATTCAGGGATATACAGACTCAGACTTTATGTCTGATATAGATGATCGAAAGTTGACATCTGGGAGTCTGTTCATTTGCAATAGTGGTGCAGTCAGTTGGAAGAGTTTCAAGCAGACGGTGATTGCTGATTCCACCTTGGAGGCAGAGTACATTGCTGCATCGAAAGCTATGAAGGAGGTATTCTGGTACAAGAAGTTTGCCACAGAGCTTGAAGTAATGTCACCAGATATCGTACCTCTTTACTGCGATAATAATGGTGCCATAGCCCTAGCTAAGGAGCCAAGGTCTCATCAGAAGTCCAAGCACATCGAGCGGCGATTCTATTTGATCCGTGATTACCTCGAAAAGGGTTATGTCGAGGTCAAGAGAGTCGACTCCAAAGACAATGTGGCAGACTCGCTGACTAAGCCATTGGGCCAGCAAAAGATCGAAGCCCATCTTGAGAAGATGGGACTTAGATATGTAGCCAATTGGCATTAGGTCAAGTGGGAGTTTGTTAGATGTGTGCCCTAGATACCAGATCGACTGATACATTCCTGTACAGAACTAAGGATAAATTTATAATTTTGACTGTAAATGAATAAAAGGGTTATTCTTCTATCACATTATGTACATTGTGTCTGTGATACATCTTTTGGGTTAGTAGGAATGTCAATTCATATTTTCAAGAGTTGAAAATTTAAGGCATGAATTTACATAACTAACTCATAAATAGCTCCTGACCATAGGATCATCACGAGGATGGTGATTGATCTGAAAGGTTGGTGTACGATCACTTTCTTAGGATAAATGTGTCTTGAGTCTACAGTGTGGAGACACTGGAGCGAGAGTACAGGTATTGATTGAGAATGAGAGTACTGAGCATGACCATCTCGAGCAGTCATAAGGAAGTCTACCTTCTCGTCAATGACTAGCTCGATGCTACAGTTGTGTGTCTGGTTCTTTGACCTGAGGTGCATCGACAGTTCATCTTGAGTGTGTTATAGTTTGACTACACCATAACTCGATCTCCTAGCCATTCAGAACCCTGAGGTGTATGTTGGCTGTAGCATATTCATTGTAGGAACTAGGTCGCACCAAGATGAGATCTATCAACCTCGATAGATGAGAGGAGTAGTCCTATGATGATCGAAAGATCGAGTCCTTAAGCCCATCGCCATGGTAGAGTAAAATAATGGAAAAAGAGTTTTTCATTGGGGTTTCACATCGGACTCGGATCGATCGATTGATTCATATGACTGATGTTGGGTTTGATGAGTTCACCTTAACCCTAATTCAGTCGGGACTCATGATAGAGGAACTCAATCACATAGGTAGCTGCATCAAGAGATTTATCTTTAGTTCTGATGGGTTGCCACCACATACTGCTAGGTGTCACTGGTAGATTTTGAGAGCAATTAGAATGATATTGATGATCGATCATTCTAATTGTCTGAATCGAAAGAGTTCTAGTCCATTGAAAGGAGTTTCGATGATGTCGATGATGAGATCACGACATATCTCATTACCATACGAAATTAAACCTAACTGGGTCACACAAATAAGGGTTAGGGTCTGGATGTCATCAATTGGGCTAATCCAATTGATTTGGATAAGATCCAATTAGGTTCAAGGAAATCATGCTAGCACACGATTGAGCCTAACTTTCTCCTCGTGTAATCTTTTCTGTCTCTACTGAGCCAAATGTGATTTGACTCATCTAGAGAACCTTGAGAAAGTTTCTCTCAGTCTAAATGAAGCTTGTCCAGCTCAAAAAAGATTTGTCTTAATTCATGAGATGAATTTAAGACAACACCTGCTAATTCCTAGCACCTGCCAATTTTATTTTAGGACATCTGTCAAAAGTTGACATATGGGTCTTAAACTGAAGAGGGCTCATTGGAAGATTTTTGTGGAGTGTCTACAAGCCAAGCCACATAAAATTAGGTGCCATAATCAGATTATGGTGTGAACTCAATTGGATTAAAGTGGGCGCCCCAAGTGGATAAGTATTGAAGAGTCTTGATCAATTTAAACTCTTGGGCACCAACTCTATTTGTGCTTATCCAATGTTGGCACCATCTTTTGGAGATAAGGTAGGGTTTTTATCTGATATGATCAGATGACATCACTCCACCAATCAAAATTTTTCCAAAATTTATTAGAATTTTTTGATTGGTTGAATGATGTGGCACTGTGCAGCATACAGGGTCTATATAAACCCTGCTGCGCCTAGGGTTTCGAGGTAGATGTTGTTTTATGCACAAAACTTAATAACTGCCACCCCCTCCCCTCTTCTCCACATCCTTCCTGCTCTCCTTCCTCCCCTCTTCACGTCCAAAGAGTTGGACATCCATCTGGCAAAGATCCAAGGTGTGGTGATGCCTGGAACAGAAGGCTGTAGGACTTCTTCGACGGGCTGTTGCTCCAACTTCAGGAAGACTTTTGAAGATCTTCCTAATCAGATTTAGATCTAATTTTTAGAGCATAGATTTGCGAGAAAAAGATGTTTCAGGTCCAACCTGAGTGGATATCGGTAGAGGCCAGGCGCTTGCATGGCTACATCAGAACCTCAGGCTATGCAGAGATCATCTACAGGATAATCAGATTACCCTTGAGGTATTACTTATTTCCTCATTCCTTTTAGATTTATTTTAAACTTAATATCAGATATGAAGATTAGATCTAGAGACCTAGATCTAAAATATATGTAGGATAATTTTTTTTTAAAAATTATTCTACCTCAGATTTGATGAAATCTAGAAGATCCTATGAGGAAAAGTAATTTTCCTCCTTCATAAAAAATATAAAATAAAAAAATATTAATATGAAAGAAAAAATAATAAGTGAAGACAATCTTCTCGCTTACCTTTCTCTCTACAAGACATCAACCTTTGATCTCTTGATTGAAGACCTTTTTCTAAGGATTTTGGTGCCTCAAACCTCCCAGGTCTTCCTCATTCTCCTCTAGTATTTTTCTCAATTTTTCATGAATTTTTGACTCCTATTTCATGGCACATGGGGCGGCCTCTTTTTATATGGCAGACTAGGTCATAAGACCTAGTCTAACAAGGAGTCCTTGGGGCGTCCAACTCTTGGACGCCCCCTATCTCATTTATTTCATAGATAGCATGGAAATAACCACAAAAAGAGAAACAAAAAGGAGGATAAACATGGGAGAAGTTGGCGCAAGAGAGGGAGAGAAGAGTCCTTGTGAAGAGGGACTCTTTCAAAAAGAGAAATAGGCTAAACCACTTTTCACAATGAACCAAATTAATTTTCATATTGAACTAGATCAAATTTGATTCAAATCTTTAGAATAAGTGATGTGAAATTACTTTTCTTAGATATAGAAATCATAAAAAAATTATCTAGAATTAATTAATGGTCGTGGGCTTTGATTTTCTTAGGTGGCGCAAGAGAAGATGGAATCCTAGTCTAACTAGGATTTTTATTGAGATTAGGTCAAATACTTTGAACCCAATTTAAATTAATTATAACCTAATTAATAATGATTGTAGTCCAACTAGAAGTCTAATTAAATCAGATGAAATCATATTTAATTTTAATCTTAACTTAATTAGGAATTAGGTGCATACAAGTCCTAGTCAAATAGGGACTTATTCTCCTTTGCAACTGGCTTATCCAATAAATCAATTAGATTTAATTCAATTAAATCCAAATTAATTCTAATTGAATCATATTTAATTAAACTTGATCTCAGTCCAATTGCTCAATCAGATTGAGCCAATTAGCAATCCAATTGCTAATGATCCTCTTGCAACACTTGCATTAGGTCAAACATCAATCACATTGATTGTTTAACCTTAGAACGATTCTGAATCATCGATTAACCATCTGATTAGGTTACAACCTCTTATGTGTGTAACCCTATAGGTTCGAACCTAAGCTAGTAGCATAGGAACTAATTCCTATACCAGTCGAAGTAACCATCTAGCAATGGTTTCCGACATCCAGATAGGTCGAATGTATGCAAAGCAACATTCTAAGAATTCTGACCCATGGTTACTGTATAATTCATCCTTTTGACTAATAATACTCAAAATGACTTCAAGTATATTGTCAATCACTCATACAAGTCATCTCTATTGTGTCTCAAAATTTTACAAATCCCGTGACTCCTCACGAGGATTATCTGGCCTAGGTTTTGCTAAATTGAAACACAGTGCGACATTCTCTTTCTGAAGTTAATTAGGAGTGGTCAATTCTATCTTGACTCATACACTAACTTTACAAGTACTTGACTGTATCCAAAAACTTTTCGAACCTATATTAAAAATACAGACAGTCTGGCACCAAAGCACAGTGAGTTGCTTGCAAGTCACCGTGGTGATCTAAGGTGTTACATTAGAGTGGGAGGGACACTTCTACCCATTGGTCTTAGCTAACTACTCTTGACAGTAGAGTGTTACATTAGTGACATTCAATGCAGATATACTCCGACATCTCACCTGGATGCCATACCAGTGTCTCCACACCACTTGATTACGAGGACAACCAATGCATATGGCATACAACGACCTACACTTGATAAGTTATCGTCCTTGTTAATAACTTATCATTTGATCGTGAATAGTTTAAGAACCATCCGATAAATCCTCCTTTATCGATTGATTATGGTTCTAAGGACTTCATCATAATTTAGGAGTTCATTTAAGAAAGATAGAACTTTTATGATGAACTTGCCAAATAACAATTATTATTAGATAATTCATATACTAATTCCAATCATCTATCACTTAAATGATAGGCTTTAGGACATATTTCCTAACACAGATCTAATCTAAATTATAGATCTAAATACATATAATATCATGTCATATAGAATCGTGGCTTTGAAACCACTGTTGGGATGCGTAAGGATTTCATGCATGCATTTTAAAAATTTTTATAGCAAAAGAATATTAGATTAAACTATTTAATTTATAAATGCATATGTAAGATTTGATCTTAAAACTTTTACAAATGGATCTATGATATAAATTTATATGCATAAAAATCTGAATTTAAAATAACAAGCATGTGAATCAAAAATCAGCATTCAGCAATAGATCTAATCTACTACAATTAGGATTCCGAAGCCAATACTTGAGTGTTGATAGTAGAACTCCATGATCGAGAACATAGATCTAGAAGTCCTCTCTAGTCACTCACAGTCGCATAAGTATCCTACCTCTACGGATGGTCCACATGAAGCCCTCAAATCGATCAGCCCTCCATGGGAGTGCTAGCTCGTGCAGTCAGTTTCTGATGGCAGATCTGATTTGATCTCCTTCTTCAATCATCTCAGACCTTTCCAAAGTCAAAGATAGATTAGAAGAGGATACAGGATGGTAGAGAAAAATTAGATAAAGACTTTCTTCTCTTTTGATTTTTCTCTCATCTAGAAGCCTTAGAATAGTTCTAAGTCTCTCACTTAAGAGGAGATCGATCTCCTCCTTTGCACACACCAAGATGGTATGAACCCACCCCAAACCTCATGCCCCAAGAAGGATATTTGGCCTCTCTTTTCCTCTGGCATCTCATGATAAAAATTAGAGAGTTGTTGGTGCACAAAACTGTAAGCTTTTTATGGCTACCGACGTCATCAAATTAAATAGGATAAGAGCCAAATTTTGTTGCAATTCAAATCATTTTAAATTTCAATTTAATTTTAACATTTTTTCATCCTTATCTAACTTAAAGAGAGACCTACTAAAAGGTTTGGGGCATCAAAAATATGCTGAAGCTCTTTCTTTTTGTCGCACAAATCAAGATCCTTCACAAAATGCCGGCATGTAGGAGGATAAGGATAAAATTTTGTTGGGTTCTAGTGATGCAGCGGAATATAGATTTTAAAATTTTTAATATACATTCAATAATTAAAAATAATATTTAACAAATAAATAAGAGCATCAAAACATAAAACCTAAGGAACCCCTTGATGATTACAATCAAACGATCAAAAATATATATATTAGGAAGAGACCTGGAGTCATTTACCAACAAGAAGAGTATGATCTGATAATTTAAAGACTTCCATGAGACTCCAAAGTAAAAGCTCTCTAATGGTGATCCACACGGGAGTGATCAAAGCCCTTCCCAATTTGTCATGGTGCTGCAATTTTCTTCCTAAGTATGCTGCTGATTGTCCTTCGGAAGAATGAGTTGCACCACCACTTGTATGCCTTCATGACCTCCACTAGAATCTCTTTATGAATCTTTTTCCAAAAGATCTCACCACACAAAAATAAGATTTAATATTCAACACATGAATAATTTGATTTTTAGGACAAACATCATATACTTTCCTTTTTCTCTCTTCCCTTCCTTTCTATTTTTCTCTCCCTCTTTTTCTTATTTTTTTTTAAGATTTTTTCCATCATTTTTTTTTCATTTCCATGCCTACTCTCAGCCCAATTTGGCATATCGAGCCTGATTGTAGCACCCCCTATTTATAGAGAAAAGGGGCAACACCATGGGACGCAAACTCTTGGCGTCCCTTAACTCTTACACACACCAATTAATTTTTAGTGTGGAATACAAGTAGATGGCATGAAAAAGAAAGTGATTGACTAGTAGAAGGACTCTTCCTCTACTTAGAAAAATTAATACACAATCTTATTGTGCATGAAAAAAGGAATTAACGTGAGAAACAAAGAGTCCATACCATTAAGGACTCTTCCATAAACTCAACGCAAATAAGGGAGGGTCCAATTTATTTTTGGCATTCAATCTTCTTGCTAGAGAAGGACTCTTCCTTCTCTTCTACATCCATAATTCAAAGATCCATCATATGACACGATGAAATAAGAAATGTGTGGAGAAATAAAGGAATAAGAGTTTTAAGAGAATTGGACTCTTCCACTTCTCATCGCATAAATGTGCGGCGTCCCTATTTAATTTGGCATAGAGTTCCTTCCTGGAGAAAGACTCCTCCTCCTCTTCCATGTCCACATGTCCCAAAGCCCCATCTGATGGCACACAAAATTAAGGGACGTGTGAAAGTTGGTAAGAAATTTAAGGTAAATAAACATGAGCAAAGTCAAAGGCCCGGTTCTTTTAGACCGGATGGGGGGAGAGGCCTTACAACGCCCTAATGCGCCCCCATAGTCATGTTAGGAACAGGAGGAGAACCTCATCCTGACATGAGCAAAGTCGAAGGCCCGGTTCTTTTAGACCGGATGGGGGGAGAGGCCCTTGCGATGGCCCTAATGTGCCCCCGCGGCCCCGTTGGGAACAGGAGGAAAACCTCATCCTATCCTGAGCTGAGATCGACTACGTCAGGAACGGAAGGAGAACCTCATCCTGACGGTGATGAAACCCGGCTGCCCAACAAGATCGGATGAAGGCGAAAGGCCCCTTAGTGGCACCTCCGCACTTCTATGCAACCCCGCGAAAGGCAAGGGGAGGACCCTCTCTCCGAAAGGAGGGGGGAAATTAAAGAGGAAAGCAACGAACTACATCGAAAACTGATGAAGGACAAATTACGCCAAAGACGTAAGGAACCTCATCTTAACAAAGACGGAAAGTTCCTACCAGGCGCCCCCGGCCTCTAAAAGGGCTCTCGACACAGGTCAAGAAAACAGCGACACCTTCGGGGTAATACGGAGATCGGACCACCAAGCTCGAGCCTACGGCCATGGATGATGAGGAAAGTAAATCAGCGTGTCGACGACTGGGCACCTCCAAATGACGTCAACATCGAACAAGTCAAAAGACAAAAGAAGTTCGGCGGGCGACAATTCAATACAATACGTGGATGAGGTAATACAAAATTCTCTTTTCATTCCATTTGCGAAATATACACCACGAAGCCCAGAGGGCCAAAGGAAGAAAAGCAAAACGACAAAAATGAGACAAAACAACAAAAGAGAAAATGTATACATGGAAAGACGGAAGGCCAAAAGGAGCCCTAGGGAAGCTCTGCTCCTTCCGACCTAGAATTATCTGCTCCACCCCTCATCCAGGACTGCCTCAGATTTTCAACTTCTTCTTCTAGCTCTCTCTTTTTCAGCAGCGCATCCTGGAGCGCCCGACAAAGTCGCTGGCTTTCGTTCTCCACCTCTCGATGCTTCTTTCTCAGGACCTCGGATTCTGCCTCCACGTCTGTGACGGCCTGCTGCTCATACGCCAGCTGGATCTTCAATTACTGCAGCTCAGCTGTCCTCTCCTCGAGGGCGACAGAAAGTCCTTCGATAGTTCCCCTTAGGGACTGGAGTTCGTTGGAATCCCGAGAAGAAGCGAGCTGATCCCTATCTGCCAGCTGCCTTTGAAGACGGGCGACTTCGTCAGTCGCCACCCTGAGTCTCCCTTTATATTCATCCACCTGCCTGCGCCAACCGGCCCGATGCACGTCGTGGCTCACCTCGGCATCCTGAAGCTGCTGCTGAAGGTCAGAGACCTTCTTCGACCACTCCCGATCGCCGTCGGCCCGGGCCAAGAGTCAGGACGAACTTCCCTCCAGCTGGCCAATCCTCTCCTGCGCAGCTGACAGTTCCACCCTGAGAGAACTGATCTTGGCAGCTTGAGCCCAAATTCGATTGCGGGCACTCTTCTTGTGTTCCTCAAGCTCCTTAGCGAAGTCCGCCTTCCTCCGACTGTACTCCATGATTCCCTTCACATGAAGATTCCAAAAGTGGGTGGCCTCCGAGGTGGCTTCAGAGTAACCCTCCCTTAACCTACGAAGCTCACCTTCCATCTTCTTCGCCCTTTTTGTCGCATGAAGAACCTCCTTCTTTAGCCGCTGGATCGTGGACTTCAGCGGGATCCCCTGGGGCAAGGGAAGTGTTGCCCAGCTATGCAACCCAAGAGGGGGGGTGAATTGGGTTTCTAAAAATTTTAGGCTTAATTAATTACTTATGATGAACAAAACAAAGACTTTAAATCAATATTAATTACCTAAAGCAGGAATGCAAGGATATAATAAAGAAATAAAGAGAAACAATAAAGCACACCACAAACACAAGGATTTATAGTGGTTCGGTGCCAACCTTGCACCTACATCCACTCCCCAAGCTCCTACTTGGGAATTTCAATCCACTATACTTGTATTCAACCCGAATACAGAACGTCGGAAACTCCGACACTAGCTATCCCAAGCTAGTCTACTTGTTTTCCAGGTACAAGCTAACCCAAAATACTCCAATTTCAGGTTCGGATCAACCTTCCCTTATTTTGGAAATCCTCCAAAAACAAGAACAATTACTCACAAAGAGTAAGAAAATTTAGAGCACAAATTAATACAATAACAGCTCCTTAAATGAGCGAATATAACAATAAAAATACTTTACTCAAATGAAGAAACCCTTTTTGGATTTTCTCAAGGTGGATGAACGCTTGAATGAATGCTTGAGAAGAGGATGATCTTTGATTGAAGACTTCTTGAAGGCTTTGAAAGATCTCTTGATCAAGGTTGAATAATAGGCTTGAAAGATCCTCTCTTTGAATGCTCTTGCTTTTCTCTTTCACAATCTCTCTTGTATATTGTGGATCCTCTCTCTTTTTCTTTTGGATATTTCATTGATCTCAGGCTTTCTCGTGTAGATTTTGGATCCTTTTGTATATAGGTTTGATCTCTCCTTTTTGATCTACAATTTCTTTCACCATTTGAAACATTTTATAGCAATAAGAAATAAGAGAAAATAATTTAGACAGATAAAGAGCCGTTAGAGCAATTTTAGGAAGCATAAAAGGCAATTAAAACGGGCAAAAAACTAGCCATCGCGGACGATTTCCGTCGCAGGGGTCGACTCATGAGTCGACTTCTGTTGCAAAGACCAGAGAATGAGTTTCTAGAAATTCTTGGCTCAAATCAGCAGGGGTCGACTCATGAGTCGACACATGCCTTGTGGGTCGACTCATGAGTCGACTCACAGGTCGTGCCAAGCCAGAAAACTAGCGTGCCAAGGGGAATTTTTGCATGCCAATCAGCTCATAGTGCCATGAGTTGACTCATGAGTCGACTCATGCACTTCAAACCTTCATAACTTCAAAAATATAAGTCCAAACACAATGAAATTTTCACCAATAGATTACAAATCACTTGTTCTACCAAATGATACTATCAAATCAGGATTTTAGTAAAATTATGATTTTGCCCTTGAAGAGCATAAAGACTTTTTCAATTTAAAATATTTGTATCCCTTCAATCTGCTTTGTAATCATCAAAATCAATCTAGGAGCAACAATCTCCCCCTTTTTGATGATGACAAAATATTTGAACAAAAGCATTTATGTGAATCAATAATTTCAAAAGAATGCATTATACATTTATATACTTGAAAAGAGTAAGATTCTTTTGGCATGTAATATAAATGATCATATACAAAAATAGTTTGTCCATCTTCTTAAAGATTTGAAGATATGCTCATTGGAATATGTGATTTTGGTGTTAGAGCAGAAAACTTGTTTTTGTTATCAAAGCAAGTTGTATTTTGAAAATTTACTAATTTTCATTTGATTTTAGTTTTAGCATCAGAGCAAAAATTAATTATGTGCTTTAATTGCTTTTGATACAAAAAAAATAATTATGTGTGCCAAAGCATGTTTGAGAGTTGATTTTGAAAGTGTATTAGCTCATTTTGAGTTTAAGATATATCAGAGCAAGAGAAAAATAAATTTTGCAATGTATCGGAGCAAGAAAAATAATTTTACAATGTATCAGAGAAAATTTTATAATGTATCAGAACAAACTTTATGATGTATCAGAACAAATTTTATGATGTATCAGAGCAAGTTAAAAAATTTTAAGATGTATCAGAGTAAGTTGGAATTTTGAAGTATATCAGAGCATATTTAAATTTTTAAAGTAAATCAGAGCATATGTAAAGAAGTAATTTAAAAGTTACATAATTGTATTGTACTTAGCATTTTACTTTTGATATTGTTCTTTAAATTCTTCAATTAATTTCTCATAATTTGTAGTTTTGCTTTTGATGGGTTGCTTTTTCTTTAATTGCTCATAATTGAATTGCTTTTTGTTTAATTTCTGTTTGATGCCAAATTTCTCATAATTTAGGGTTTTTCTTTTAATGAGTTGCTTTTTGTTTAATTTCTCCCCCTTTTTCTCATAATTTAGGGTTTTGCTTTTAATGAGTTGCTTTTTGTTTAATTTCTCCCCCTTTTTGACATCATCAGACATGGTTAACTTCTCCTTTTTCTGAAACATTCTTTAATTTCTTCCCCTTTAGAGTTAATCACAGATGTTTGCTCCCCCTTAATACAGCAATTATTAACAGCAAACAACAACAAAGAGAAGACATTATTTCAACAAGGAGAATATATATATATAACCAAAATATGATCAACATCATTACAAAAGGTAGAAATATAAGTAAAAGATGATTCCATTAAAATCATAATTGTTTCAATACATAGTTCATATTATTATAATCAACCAGCTAATTTTCAATACATGGCTCCAAAATACAGATCCTAGAACAAGACACTAACACCTAGGATCTAATAATGATCAAGACAAGTCATGGATCGGAGTCATCAGATATGGTATGAGAAGCTGATAGATCAGAAGTGCGTCCTCTACCCCGTCTGCCTCTGGCACGAGCAGGAGAGCGAGATGAACTGGGAGGCTGAGTACGCTGAGATGCTAAGGACTAAACAGAAAGGGTGAGTCTAATGGAATCAAGTACGTTCAGTGCTCTGGAAATAGACTGTAGTAGAGCAGTGAACTGAGTGGTAGCATGCTCACTCAATCCTCGGATCTCTTTCCTCAGTAACTCATATCCACCTTCTAGTGCTCCTCTGAGCCTGCCAGCCTCTGCAGTGAGGTCTGTGACCTCAATAGTTGACTCCTGTGGCTTGGGATGGGCCAATGCAAGGACATGCCCCTGCAAGTCTAGAACTCTGCCAGTCAGTCTCCAGACTGTGTCCTCAAGCTGCTGGATCCGGATGGACTGATCTGTTATCATCTGAAATACAGTGGAGATGTGGGGAGTAATGGTCTGATCAGAAGAGATGGCTCCAGGTGCAAAAGAAGTACTACTCCACTGACTAGACAGCAAAGAAGCCACACACTGTGATATATGCTCGATCTGATCGTCAGCCAGTCTGAACTCTGAATGAGGTGCTCTGCTCTCGGCTGATACACTGGTGTGGGCATCCTAGTAAACTCTGAAGGGCCAGCCTCTGTATCAGGAATGAACTGGATAACTGGTGATGCTGCCCTGAAGTCATGAACAGGAGATGATGGACCTTCTTCTTCTACTCTTCCTTCAATTCTGTCTTCAGCTCTATCTTCAGTTCTCTCTTCAGTTCTCTCCTCAGCTCTCTCTTCAGATCCCTTGATCCAACCACCATCAGTCTTTGTAAATCCCATTCGGTGCAGGGTGTGTTGGTTGAAAGTGTCCACATGAGAGAGCTTAGTAGAAGCCTCCCCCTCACAGCTAACTCCAAACCTCCTAAATACTCTAGTAAGGGCCATACCATAAGGCAAGTGTGCCTTGGATCTGTTCAAAGTTTCTCTCATGGCCTCTATCATTAGTGCAGGGAGGTTCAGGGGGGTCTGAGTGATGACATGAAACATGATACATACATCTCTGCTGGAAAGTAAGTCATGCCTACCACTCCTAGGAAAGAAGAGCTTTGTTACCATCTGATGCAGGACCCTCATCTCAATGGACAAAATCTTTGCTTCCAATTTGTTTAAACTCCCTGAATAAGTTTCTCCTAAAATAATTCTGATCCCCTCTTCTTTTACTGGGAGTTCCATATAAGAGTAACCTTCACTAGACAACTGAAGTATTTCTCCCAATATCCTAGAATCCAAGCAGATATCAATTCCCTTGACTGTTGAAGTCACTGATCCATCTCCATAAAGTAGATTCTGGTAGAATTCTCTAACTAGGTCAACATAGGTGACTTCCTTAAGGGAGCAGTAGAATTCCCATCCTTGGTTTTTAATCTTACTTGCAAAAGTAAAGCCCTCTTTCTCAAAGAATCGAAAATCTATATTCTTCCCGGTTTCAACTTTTCTATCGGAAAGAGGATTCTTACTGGGGCTTAGAAAGGATTGAGAGGGACCTTGAGCAGATACTAAAACTGGAGTGGGAGCAGTTGAAGACTGAGCATGCCTTTTCTTTCGGACAATTTCTTCAGGCTCACGGATTGATTTTCTTCTTTGGGGAAGTTTCATCTTCGGAGCCATATTCAATATAGTAGCAGGCAATGAGACTTAGAGGAGTGGAGGAGGGATCACAAGAGAGTGAAGAGGGATTTTGGTGGAGAAAAGAAGTGGATTTTGGAAGATCGGTGAAGTGCTAGGGCACGTTCCAACCACGCCAAACAATGTGAGAAAGCACAAAAAATTCCTTTCCAAGGAGGCGATTTTTGGTGGAGAGGAGGGAGAGTTGCTTCGAATTGGATCCTTGGATTTGGAGCACAAGGAGTTGGAGAAGACGGCTTTTGGAAGGAGGACGATGAGAAGATGAGTCGTCTCACGAACAGGGATCCAATATAAAGACAATGAGCCCATGGATAGTTTGAGGAAATAACAAGTTTGCCATTGAGTCGACTCATGGGGGTCGACTCATGAAGTTCAGAAATTCAGAAAAAATACGAATAAATTCTAAAAAAATTCAAAATTTTGGAAGAAGAAATTTTGCTCAATGATAAGTTTTTAGAATGATAAATTTGAGCTTTTGGGACCAGGATAGATGTTGGAAATTGAGCTCTAAGAGTTTTTGACATCAATTCTTTGGAAATTGAGAAATTTTAGGCATATGGATCTAGAATTCCTAGATTTCTCCTAATTTTATAGAATCTATCCTCACTAAGGGCCTTTGTAAAGATATCAGCTAATTGATTTTCAGTGCAAACATATTCAAGAATTATATTTTTGTTTTGAACATGTTCTCTTATAAAATGATGTCTTATTTCAATATGTTTGGATCTTGAGTGTTGAATTGGATTTTTAGATAAATTTATGGCACTTGTATTGTCACATCTTATTGGTGTTTCATTAAGTTTGATTCCAAAGTCTTCGAGTTGTTGCTTAATCCACAAGATTTGAGCACAACAACTTTCAGCTGCAATGTATTCGGCCTCAGCCGTAGACAGTGCCACCGAATTTTGTTTCTTGCTAAACCATGAGATTAGGTTAACTCCAAGAAATTGGCAAGTTCCACTTGTGCTTTTTCTATCTAATTTATATCTAGCAAAATTAGCATCTGAATATCCTAATAAATTAATTTGTGAGTCCTTAGAGTACCATAACCCTAGAGTTTGAGTACCATTTAAGTATCTAAGGATTCTTTTAACAGCATTCAAATGAGATTCTTTAGGATTAGATTGATATCTAGCACATAAACAAACACTGAACATGATATCAGACCTACTTGCAGTTAAATATAATAATGAGCCGATCATACCTCTATAGTATTTTAAGTCTACACATTTACCTTCATCATCCTTGTCAAGCTTACATGAGGGACTCATTGGTGTGCCAATTGGTTTGCAGTTCTCCATTCCAAATCTTTTGAGTAGTTCCTTGGTGTACTTGCTTTGGGTGATGGAGATTCCCTCTTTTGATTGTTTGATTTGTAGTCCGAGGAAGAAGGTGAGTTCTCCCATCATGCTCATCTCGAACTCTCCCTGCATAAGCTTAGCAAAGTCTTGACAAAGGGATTCATTAGTAGACCCAAAAATTATGTCATCAACATAAATTTATATAATTAGCATATCATTTTGATTTCTTTTAATAAATAGGGTTGTATCTACATTACCTCTTGTAAAACCATTATTTAGTAGAAATTTGCTTAGCCTTTCATACCATGCTCTAGGTGCTTGTTTTAATCCATATAAAGCTTTATTTAATCTAAAGACATGATTAGGAAAAGCATGATTTTCAAATCCAGGGGGTTGTTCTACATATACTTCTTCAGCAATATATCCATTTAAAAATGTACTTTTAACATCCATTTGAAATAACTTGAATTTCATAAAGTAAGCATATGCAAGTAGAAGTCTAATAGCTTCTAATCTAGCAACAGGTGCAAAGGTTTCATCAAAATCAATTCCTTCTTCTTGATTATATCCCTTAGCAACCAGTCTTGCTTTATTTCTAATTACATTTCCATGCTCATCTAATTTATTTCTAAAGACCCATTTTGTGCCAATTATTGAATAATTTTTAGGTCTAGATACTAAGATCCAAACATTATTTCTTTCAAATTGATTAAGTTCCTCTTGCATTGCATTAATCCAGTTATGATCATTTTCAGCTTCTTCAAAAGTTTTAGGTTCAAGTTGAGATACAAAAGCACAATGATTAACTACATCTCTAAGTGAAGAATGGGTTTTTACCCCATGCATAGGATCACCAATAATTAACTCCTTAGGGTGGTTGTGAACATACCTCCATTCCTTGGGTAGGTCATTTGTACCTTGAGGTTGTTCTTGAGTTTCTTCACCTCTCTCATTTTGTTCGTCTTCTTGATCCTTGTCTTCTGGAGTTGCTGAATCTTTCAGAGTGATCTCCTTCAAACCTTCTATTAGTGGATCTGCATCATCAACACCCTCATTCTATCCCGATGATCTTTCCTTTGCCATTATCTCCAAAGGTGACCATCCCTCCATCCTTAGCATCAAGCGTGATGAATTGTGATTCATCACCCGTTATGTGTCTCGAGCATCCACTGTCAAGATACCATTTCCTGTTTCCTTCTTGGGATGCTAGACACACCTGCAAGCAAAGGTCAAGTTTCTGTCTTAGGTACCCAAGCTTTCTTGGGTCCTTTTAGGTTAGTCAAAATGGTTCCTTTTGGAACCCATATTTTCTTTGTGTTTGCATATTTGTTAATAAGACATGTGTATGATTTATGTCCTATTCTTCCACATTTGAAACAAGTAATATTTGTAGACTTGTTACTTGAATAATTTACATAAATATCCTTCAGAAACTTTTGTTTCTTCAGAGGTTTATAGCCAAGTCCAGCCTTATCATATATAGCTTTCTGATTATCAAGGATCATATTTAGTTTGTTTGAACTTAAGGTGAACTTATCTACTATAGGTTTCAGCTTGTTAATTTCATTCTTTAAGTTTTGATTTTCTTGAATCAAGGTGGATTTTTCAATTGAAAGGTTTTCAGCTTGTTTCACTAAGGACTGATTTTCCAATTTCAGTTCTTTGTTTTTCTTTCCTAGTTTCTTTAATTCATCAATTGAATCATAGAATGATTCATGCAATTCTTCAAAAGTAAATTCACTAGTGAATTCAGAAGTTACCTCATTTTCGTGTGCCATCAGGCACAGGTTGGCTTGTTCTGTTGAGGTTTCCTCGTCGGAGCTTGAGTCATCACTCGCACTCCAAGTCACCATCATTGCTTTCTTTTTGAACTTTTTGGGACCTTTCTTCAGTTGTGGACATTCGGATCTGAAATATCCCGGCTTCTTGCACTCGTAGCATATAAGGGGTTGATCTTTCTCTTTCTCTTTGCTTTGTTCCCTTTTTGTGAACTTCTTTCTCATCCCCTGTTTCCTTTTTCTTAGGAACTTCTTGAATCTCCGGGTGATGAGTGCCATCTCTTCATCCTGTTCTTCATCTTCATGTCATCCGTTTCATAATCAGGCGAAGTTGTGGATTTGAGGGCAATGGTTCTTTTCTTTTTGACTTCATCCTCTTGATGTTGCTTCATGCTAAGTTCATGAGTCATCAAGGATCCAAGAAGCTCTTCTAGAGGTAGAGTGTTCAAGTCCTTTGCTTCTTGGATGGCAGTCACCTTGGCTTCCCAAGTTCTAGACAATGACCTGAGAATCTTCCTTACAAGCTCACTGTTAGTATAAGATTTGCCAAGACTCTTCAAACCATTAATTATATCAGTAAAACGAGTAAACATAGCAGTTATGGACTCATCATGCTCTATTTTGAACAATTCATATTTATACACTAGCATGTTTATTTTAGTCTCTTTTACTTGATTTATTCCCTCATGGGTTACTTCTAACCTATCCCATATTTCTTTAGCAGATGCACAAGTAGAAATGCGATTAAATTCATTTGCATCTAGTGCACAATAAAGAACATTCATAGCTTTGGCATTTAATTGTGCCAATTTCTTATCAACCTCATCCTATTCTTTCTCGGGTTTGGTTGACTCCTCACCATCTATAATCTTGGTGGGTGTGTGAGGACCGTTCACTATGATACTCCACATATCATAGTCGAGTGCTTGTATGAATATCTTCATCCGAGCTTTCCAATAGGTGTAATTAGATCCATTGAAAAGTGGAGGTCGGTTTGTAGATTGCCCCTCGGCTAGACAAGTACCGACATGGGTTGCCATAGATCTTTGGCTCTTTGATTGTTAGATCAAAGAAGGGCTAGAGCACCTGGCTCTGATACCACTTGTTGCCCAGCTATGCAACCCAAGAGGGGGGGTGAATTGAGTTTCTAAAAATTTTAGGCTTAATTAATTACTTATGATGAACAAAACAAAGACTTTAATTCAATATTAATTACCTAAAGCAGGAATGCAAGGATATAATAAAGAAATAAAGAGAAACAATAAAGCACACCACAAACACAAGGATTTATAGTGGTTCGGTGCCAACCTTGCACCTACATCCACTCCCCAAGCTCCTACTTGGGAATTTCAATCCACTATACTTGTATTCAACCCAAATACAGAACGTCGAAAACTCTGACACTAGCTATCCCAAGCTAGTCTACTTGTTTCTCGGGTACAAGCTAACCCAAAATACTCCGATTTCAGGTTCGGATCAATCTTCCCTTGTTTTGGAAATCCTCCAAAAACAAGAACAATTACTCACAAAGAGTAAGAAAATTTAGAGCACAAATTAATACAATAACAGCTCCTTAAATGAGCGAATATAACAATAAAAACACTTTACTCAAATGAAGAAACCCTTTTTGGATTTTCTCAAGGTGGATGAACGCTTGAATGAATGCTTGAGAAGAGGATGATCTTTGATTGAAGACTTCTTGAAGGCTTTGAAAGATCTCTTGATCAAGGTTGAATAATAGGCTTGAAAGATCCTCTCTTTGAATGCTCTTGCTTTTCTCTTTCACAATCTCTCTTGTATATTGTGGATCCTCTCTCTTTTTCTTTTGGGTATTTCGTTGATCTCAGGCTTTCTCGTGTAGATTTTGGATCCTTTTGTATATAGGTTTGATCTCTCCTTTTTTATCTACAATTTCTTTCACCATTTGAAACATTTTATAGCAATAAGAAACAAGAGAAAATAATTTAGGCAGATAAAGAGCCGTTAGAGCAATTTTAGGAAGCATAAAAGGCAATTAAAACGGGCAAAAAACTAGCCGTTGCGGACGATTTCCGTCGCAGGGGTCGACTCATGAGTCGACTCATGCTTCAGGAGTCGACTCATGAGTCGACTTCTGTTGCAAAGACCAGAGAATGAGTTTCTGGAAATTCTTGGCTCAAATCAGCAGGGGTCGACTCATGAGTCGACTCATGCCTTATGGGTCGACTCATGAGTCGACTCACAGGTCGTGCCAAGCCAGAAAACTAGCATGCCAAGGGGAATTTTTGCGTGCCAATCAGCTCATAGTGCCATGAGTTGACTCATGAGTCGACTCATGCACTTCAAACCTTCATAACTTCAAAAATATAAGTCCAAACACAATGAAATTTTCATCAATAGATTACAAATCACTTGTTCTACCAAATGATACTATCAAATCAGGATTTTAGTAAAATTATGATTTTGCCCTTGAAGAGCATAAAGACTTTTTCAATTTAAAATATTTGTATCCCTTCAATCTGCTTTGTAATCATCAAAATCAATCTAGGAGCAACAGGAAGTGCCTTGGTAGGACACTGCCATCGAGAGACAGGAGCGTCAAGGCGTGTCTCATTACAGAAAGAAAAATAAAAAAGAAGGAGAAAAGGGGAGAAGAGAAGCCATCCATGATGAGAAATTCCATTTTATTGATTGAATGATTCTTGAAGACAAAAAGGAAAGGAAAAATTACAGTAAAAGAAAGCTACAAGGTCGGAGGTCTCAGACCTCAGAGGCAGGAGTTGGGGAGCTCGGTGTCCCTGGAAGGGAGGCTGTGGCAGCAGTAGCGGCAGGAGAAGGCCCCGCCTCATCTTCAGACTCCTCACCCAAGAAGCTGAGGTCGAGCTCGAGAAATTTCCTGGCCACCTTCTCCTGGCAGAGCTCGAACCCCTTGATGAATGCTTCCTGGCCAAACCGGACGTTCAGATCTCTCATCTCCGTAGAGGCCTTGAACTCCTCTACCGCAAGACCCCTGGCCTCCGAGACCAAGACTGGAATCTGCTCCATCAAATTGGCGACCCCGACCTCCGCCGTTCTCACCGTCTCCTCCAAGGTCTGTTTCTCCTCCTCCCGGGCCTGCTTCTCTTTCTCCAGGGCCTCTTGGAGGGCAACTACTTTAGCGGCCTTTTCCTTGAGGTGGGCGACTTCGGCCCGACGATGCTCCTCTGCCTGGATAGCGTCCCTCCTCGCCTGGTTTGTCGCCTCGATGTTGGCAAGGAGTTGGTGCCCAATCTGTAAGGGCGGCTAGGGGATCAGAACAGGGGTCGAAAAACCAATTAAATGAAGATTTGTTTACCTCGAGAAAGGATCCCAGGGAGTCCCAAACCCGCTGCTCGGGATTGGTGCGATCGATCCTCTCGACGACCTCAAGCAGAATGCAGCCGTCGATCAACCGCTTGATCAGGTCCCTGTCATTGAAGGGGTTCTCCGACTCTTCTTCGAAGCTGAGGGACTCGTCAGCAGTGGCCCGACGGCCACTCACCCTACGGGCCACCGACTTCCTTCTCCTCCCCCTCTCGACTACGGGCACCTCCGTGGAGTGGACCCCCAAAATGGGGGCCCCAGTCGGCGGACTCCTTGAAGAGACTCGGGGGGCCGTTAGTTCGGCGTCCGAAGGAATGTCGATCGTTGGAGCCACCTGGATAGGTGCGGCCAAGCTCGTCTCCTCCGCCCTGGCCCTCTTTGCTGATCCAGAGGCTGTGGCACCCTTTCTTTTGTGGGCCTTGAGGCCCCTCGTGAGCATCCGTGCTGCTTCGGCGTCCATTCCTAAAAAAAAAAATCATCAAAAATCAAAAATTAATAATGGGGTGAAAAAGGAAGGAGTGACACACACAAAAAAAAAAAAAAAGAGAGACAAGAAGAAAAAGAAAGAAAAAGAAGAAGGATAAAAGAAAAGAAGAGAAAGGAAAAGATGGAGTACTCGTAAGATCCTGGGGGCTCAGGCCGATATTGAACAAAAATTGCTCCCTCAGAAGGTTGGAAAGGAAAGGAATGGAATAATCAAGAAGCTTTCGGACAGCCTGGAGGTCGTCCTCCCCCAGGCTAGGAGCCCGACGGACAGAGTCCCTCAGAGAGCCCCAAGGGAGCAGGCCCAGCCTCAGGGTCGGGCAGTAGACGAAGAGGTATTTCCCCTTCCAATTGTGGATTGAAGAGGGGGCACCTTTCAGCAACCCCTTCTTGCCAAACTAAGGGGAGAAATACCACCAGTCTTTCGTCGAAGGGTGACGCTTGAAGATGTAGAAATACCTAAATAGAGAGAGGGATGGCTGGACCTCGACTACGTGGCAAAGAGAAAGAAATCCTATCAAAAACCTAAAGGAATTCGAAGCAACTGAGGCCAAAGAGATATCTAAGAAGCAAAAGAGGGCGACAACAAAGGGCAGAAGCGGAAGCCAGAGTCCGGCATGAAACGCCTCCTGATATAGGCAAAAATGATCGGGTGGGGGAGTGCTAGCCCGGTCGGAGGGGCCAGACAGCTCCACGTCGTACTCCAGAGGAACTCCATACTGAACCCTTATCAGAAGGAGTTCATCCAGAGTCAGGGAGCATGGAATGGCACCCAGCGCAAAAACCGGGTGAAGCCCAGCCCCGGACGCGGGTTCATCTACAGAACGGGGGACTTGGGGGTTGAGGCGGAAGAACTCCCGGAACCGCTGGAAGCGGAGGTGCCGGAAGACATTTTGGATAACTTCAAATGAAGACCCTAAAGATCCCAAAGAAAATGGACGGGACAAAGGACGAGAGGTTATAGGGGGCTGACTCAGAGGAAGGCGACAGAAGAAAATGGCGAAGAAAAGGCCCCTAAGCAGCAGAGAGAAGAGCGAAGGTTCTGGGACTAACCTAGATCGCTCTGAAGGACGCGAAGGGGCAAGGATAGGGACGACTCGAAGGATGCCTATGGCCCAAGAAGACGCCAAGAGAATTGGGACTCTCGAAGTAAGGGTGGATACCGATAGAACTCTCGAGCGGAATAGGGCCCCTAAAGGCAGAGGGATGGGTTTAAATAGACCCTGGGATCCGGTGCCATAATGATCGCGAATGCCCCCAGATCGGCCCGCGCTCGACACGTGTCCCACTCACCACGACAGGCGGCTAAAAGCAGCTGACGGCTGACAGAGCCATTACTGCACTGTACCTGGGCCAACGTACCAGTGGGAATTTCGAAGGGTCCCTTCGTATCATCCCGATTCGAAAAGACTCCAGCACGCGCGCATTTAATGCCAAAATATCTGGGGGCGGTCGTGCACAGGATTCGAGGGGACAACTTCGACTGTGCCAACCTCTCTGTACTTTCTTCATTTGAAATTCAAACTCGGAAGTAGGGGGACTGGTGTTGGGTATAAAATATCCTCAGCCGAAGTTCTCAGCGGGATTGACCCTTGCAGGTCCCCTCCGACTTTCGACTACTGGTGGACTCCGCCCGGATTCCTACGGGAGCCGGGCTCCATCCTCGACTCCAACAGCTGCAGACAGACTTTGCCCGGACTCCTACGGGAGCAGGACTCCGCCCACGACTTCAACTGCAAGTGGGCTCCGCCTGGACTCCTACGGGAGCCGGGCTCCATCCCCAACTTCAACTGCTGGTAAGCTTCGTCCGGACTCCTACGGGAGCCAGACTTTGCCCCTGATTTTAATTGTAGGAAGACTCCACCCAGATTCCTACGGGAGCCAGGCTCCGTCCTCGACTCCAACGACTGCAGACAAACTTCGCCCGGACTCCTATGGGAGCCGGACTCCGCCCACGACTTCAACTGCAAGTGGGCTCCGCCCGGACTCCTACGGGAGTCGGGCTCCGTCCCCAACTTCAACTGTTGGTAAGCTCCGTCCAGACTCCTACGGGAGCCAAACTTCGCCCCTGATTTTAATTGCAGGAAGACTCCGCCCGGATTCCTACGGGAGTCGGGCTCCATCCTCGACTCCAACGGTCGCAGACAGACATCGCACGGACTCCTATGGGAGCCGGACTCCACCCACGACTTCAACTGCAAGTGGGCTCCGTCCGGACTCCTACGGGAGCCGGGTTCCATCCCCAACTTCAACTGCTAGTAAGCTTCGTCCGGACTCCTACGGGAGCCGGACTTCACCCCTGACTTTAATTGCAGGAAGACTCCGCCCGGACTCCTACGGGAGCCGGGCTCCGTCCTCGACTCCAACAGCTGCAGACAGACTTCGCCCAGACTCCTACGGGAGTCAGACTCCACCCACGACTTCAACTGCAAGTGGGCTCCGCCCGGACTCCTACGGGAGCCGGGCTCCATCCCCAACTTCAACTGCTGGTAAGCTCCGTTCGGACTCCTACGGGAGCCAGACTTCGCCCCTGATTTTAATTGCAGGAAGACTCCGTCCGGATTCCTACGGGAGCCGGGCTCCGTCCTCGACTCCAACGGCAGCAGACAGACTTCGCCCGGACTCCTACGGGAGCCGGACTCTGCCCATGACTTCAACTGCAAGTGGGCTCCGCTTGGACACCTACGAGAGTCGGGCTCTGTCCCCAACTTCAACTGCTGGTAAGCTCCGTCCGGACTCCTACGGGTGCCGGACTTCGCCCCTGATTTTAATTGCAGGAAGACTCCGCTCGGATTTCTACGGGAGCCGGGCTCCATCCTTGACTCCAACGGCTGCAGACACGCCTCGCCCGGACTCCTACAGGAGCCGGACTCTGTCCATGACTTCAACTGCAAGTGGACCCCACCCGGACTCCTACGGGAGCCGGACTCCATCCCCAACTTCAACTGCTGGTAAGCTTCGTCCGGACTCCTATGGGAGCTGGACTTTGCCCCTGACTTTAATTGCAGGAAGACTCCGCCCGGATTCCTACGGGAGCCGGGCTCCGTCCTCGACTCCAACAGCTGCAGACAGACTTCGTCCGGACTCCTACGGGAGCCAGACTCCGCCCATGACTTCATCTACAAGTTGGCTCCGCCCGGACTCCTACAGGAGCTGGGCTCCGTCCCCAACTTCAACTGCTGGTAAGCTCCGTCCGAACTCCTACGGGAGCCGGACTTCACCCCTGATTTTAATTGCAGGAAGACTCCACCCTGATTCCTACGGGAGTCGGGCTCCATCCTCGACTCCAACGGTTGCAGACAGACTTCGCCCGAACTCCTACGGGAGCCAGACTCCGCCCACGACTTCAACTACAAGTGGGCTCCGCCCGGACTCCTACGGAAGCCGGGCTCCATCCCCAACTTCAACCGCAGGAAGACTCCGCCCGGAACCCTACGGGAGCCGGGCCTCATCCTCAACTCCAACTGCTGGTGATCTGCGTCCGGACTCCTAAGGGAGCCGGACTCCGCCCGTGACTCCGACTGCAAGTAGGCTCCGCCCGGACTCCTATGGGAGCCGAACCTCATCCTCGATTTCAACTACCGGTGAGCTGCATCCGGACTCCTAAGGGAGCCGGACTCCACCCACGACTCCAACAGCAAGGAAACTCTGCCCAGACCCCTTCGGGAGCCGGACTCCACCCCCGGCTGTGACTGAAGGAAGGCTCCATCCGAACTCCTGCGAAAGTCGATTTTCAAGCTCCTCTCGGATAGATGGCTAACTACCTCTCTCCGCCAAACACTCCAGCCAGACTTCAGCCGGCAAACCTTCACCCCCTGTCGCACCGCAGTAACAGCCATGATTCTGCTCCATTCCCTACGGCAGATTCCACGCGGCTCCATCACTCCACGACCCTGCTCCACCTCCTGTGACGGATTCCAGATGGCTCCATCACTCCCTGGCAGGCCGTAATAATGGCCACGGTTCTGCTCCACTTCCTGCGACGGATACCGCACGATTCTTCTATCCTCTGGCAAGTCGCGACAACGGACGCCGCTCCGCTCCTCGTGGCAGACTCCACGTGGCATGCCCCGGTAATAGCCACGGGTCCACCTCACTACTCTCCGCAACAAACTTCTCCTGACTATGGGCGGCCCACTGCCAGACGGTTACAGGCATCACCATCAGTTTGTTGCCCCCTCTGCCTATAAAAGGGGGAACCCCAGATACGTTATTCTATAAGCTCTCATTCTTACCTAGAAACTCTGCTAAAATTTCTATTCGAGCACTCCATTCTTGTTGAGGCAGAGAACTGACTTGAGCGTCGGAGGGTCTTGCCGGAGCAACCCCACCTCCGATTTAGACTTCTTTTGCAGGTCCCGACGGCGACCGCGACTCCAGCTTCTCCGACGTAAGCAGATTTTTGCACCAACAGGAATCATGAACCTTGTAATCAATTCTCAAAATATAATTCTGAGTGAATGTCACTATTGTCCAAGCTTTTTATTAAATATTATTTCTGTAGGTCATTTGGTCATGAATGGTTATCAATTTTTAATTTGGACATGGATGTGGGGGTGCATTCGGGCATTGTAAGGCCTCTCCCCCCATCTGGTCTAAAAGAACCGGGCCTTTGACTTTGCTCATGTTAGGACGAGGTTCTCCTCCTGTTCTTAACACGGCCATGGGGGCGCCTAAGGGCCATTATATGGGCCTCTCCTCCAATCCGATCTCAAGATAATCGGACTTTCATTTTATTTATGTTAGGATGAGGTTCTCCTCCTGTTCCTAATATGACCTTGTTTTTACTGTTTGAAGGGGTTATCCCCAATCGTAACGAATCCATGCCAAATGGGAAGAACATGCAAAGTCGAAAGGAATTTAGATTCAGGGCAAAGTCGTAAGCGATACATTTACAGGTTTTTCGAGTTCCATGGTCGTGGAAGGTCTGCTCCTCCTTGAGGCCCTCCGGTGATGGAGTCGATGGTCCTGATTGGAGGCCGATCCCCGGGCTGCTCCTCCCTCCTTGGTGGTTCAGGTTGCGGCAGGGCCCTTGGCTGATCTTCTCTACCCTCAGGCCGGCGTCGGATGAACCTGTCGAGTTGACCTCGCCGGATGAGCTCCTCGATCTCATCTCGGAGCTGGATGCATTCCTCCGTGTTGTGGCCGTGGTCGTGGTGGTAGAGACAGAACTTGTTGGGGTTGCACTTTTTGAGGTGTGTGCGCATCCTCTCTGGCCTAGGGAGCTGCTCCCTGACCTCCATTAGTACCTGGGTCTTCGAGGCATTGAGGGCGGCGTAGTTGCAGAATCTTCCCGATGGAGAACCCCACCGAACTCCATGATCCGAACTTCTCTGCCTACGTACCCGAGGCAGAGTATGGGCGTGCTTGTGCCCAGGAGGGGATCGAGAATGCGGTCGAGCTTCTCTCGACCTTTTTTTGACTGCAGGCTTACTCGAGTCTCCCGCCTGCCACTCTCTCGCGGTCTCCTCATCCTTCATTTTGAAGGCTTCTTCCACTCAGGCGTACCCTTCAGCCCGAGCCAACAAATTAGTAAAATCCCTGGGGTACTTCTTCTCCAGGGAGAACAAAAGGTCATTCTTCTGAAGGCCGCCCTTCAGAGCGGCCATTGCTATCGATTGGTCTAAATTCCGGACCTCCAGCGCTGCGACATTGAAGCGGTTGATGTAGGCCCGAATGGACTCCCCCTCCCTCTGCCTGATATTCATGAGGGATTCCGAGCCCTTCCGGGGGCGCCGGCTGCTGACAAAATGGGCCATGAATTAGTGGCTCATCTGATTGAAGGAAAAGATGGTACCTGAGTTCAGCGCCGAGTATCAATTTCTCGCCGCTCCCTTCAAGGTGGATGGGAAGGCCCGGCACAATATGGCATCGGGTGCGCCATGAAGCAGCATCATCGTCCGGAAGGCTTCCAGATGATCGACCGGGTCTGAAGTCCCATCGTAGCTTTCGAACTGGGGGAGTTTGAAGTTTGGCGGGATCGGTTTCTGCATGATCATTTGAGAAAAGGGGGGGTCAGTGCAAATATCCTCACCATAAGCGGGGGGAGCGTGGTGGAGTTCTTCGATTCGCCGATTCATTTCTTGGAGCCTCCGATCCAGAAAATCCTCTCGACTTCGGGTCTCGAGGGTTCTCTGGCAGAATGGGGGCAGGGATCTTTTAGGGGTAGAGTCATGATCCGATTGAGGGCTCTCCACCCTCGGGTTCGTCTTCCCGGGAAAGACGGGGCGGCTGGCCCAGGTGGCCCACCCCACTACCGGATTCTGGCATTCCTGTGACACCATTTCCAGGCGCACTGATGCTTGCGGCTGCTGCATGGCCTGTACGGCCTTAGTGAGGCCTCTGACCTGCTGCGCCAGCAGATCAAATTGCTCCACGTCGATCGCCATCATCGGAGGAGGAGGAGGAGGCTGGAAAACTGGAGGTGAGGTTGGAGCCTGAGATCTGGCCGCGGAGGCCGTGGATCATCGTGTGGATGCCTTGCGAGGAGGCATCGGGCAAAGACCAAGTAGAGGAGGGAGGAAAGGATGTCGAAAAAGATGCCTGGGGGTGGTCCCGTTGAGCGCTCCTTTAAGAACAAGGGTACCGCGAAGACACAGCCCCTTCTTCTAGTGCCAATCCTGTTGGTGCAAAAATCCACTTACGCCGGAGAAGCTGGAGTTGCGGTCACCGTCGGGACCTGCAAAAGAAGTCAAAACCAGAGGTGGGGTTGCTCCGGCAAGACCCTCCGATGCTCAAGTCAGTTTTCTGCCTCAACAAGAATGGAGTGCTCGAACGAAAATTTTAGCAGAATTTCTAGGTAAGAACGAGAGCTTATAGAATAACGTATCTGGGGTTCCCCCTTTTATAGGCGGAGGGGGCAACAAACTTATGATGATGCCTGTAACCGTCTGGCAGTGGGCCGCCCATAGTCAGGAGAAGTTTGTTGCGGAGAGTAGTGGGGTGGACCTGTGGCTATTACCGGGGCGTGCCACGTGGAGTCTGCCATGAGGAGTGGAGCGGCGTCCGTTGTCATGACTTGCAAGAAGATAGAAGAATCGCGCGGTATCCGTCGCAGGAAGTGGAGCAGGACTGTGGCCATTATTACGGCCTACCAGGGAGTGATGGAGCCGCGTGGAATCCATCGCAGGAGGTGGAGCAGGGTCGTGGAGTGATGGAGCCGCATGGAATCTGTCGCAGGGAATGGAGCAGAATCGTGGCTGTTACTGCGGTGCGCCAGGGGGTGAAGGTCTGCCGGCTGAAGTCCGGTTGGAGTGTCTGGCGGAGAGAGGTAGTTAGCCATCTATCCGGGAGGAGCTCAAAATCCGGCTTTCGCAGGAGTTCGGATGGAGTCTTCCTTCAGTCACAGCCGGGGGTGGAGTCTGGCTCCTGTTGGGGTCTGGGCGGAGTTTCCTTGCTGTTGGAGTCGTGGGCAGAGTCCGGCTCCCATAGGAGTCCGGACGTAGCTCACCGACAGTTGAAATTGAGGATGAGGCTTGGCTCCCGTAGGAGTCTGGGTAGAGCCTACTTGCAATCGGAGTCGCGGGCAGAGTCCGGCTCCCTTAGGAGTCCGGACGCAGATCACCAGCAGTTGGAGTTGAGGACGAGGCTCAGCTCCCGTATGGGTCCGGGCGGAGTCTTCCTGCGGTTGAAGTTGGGGATGGAGCCCGACTCCCGTAGGAGTCCGGGCGGAGCCCACTTGCAGTTGAAGTCATGGGCGGAGTCCGGCGCACGTAGGAGTCCGGGCAAAGTCTGTCTGCAGCCGTTGGAGTCGAGGACGGAGCTCGGCTCCCGTAGGAATCCGGGCGGAGTCTTCCTGCAATTAAAATCAGGGGCGAAGTCTGGCTCCTGTAGGAGTCTGGACGGAGCTTACCAGCAGTTGAAGTTGGGGACGGAGCCCGACTCCCGTAGGAGTCCGGGCGGAGCCCACTTGCAGTTGAAGTCGTGGGCAGAGTCTGGCTCACGTAGGAGTCCGGGCAAAGTCTGTCTGCATCTGTTGGAGTCGAGGACAGAGCCCGACTCCCGTAGGAATCCGGGCGGAGTCTTCCTGCAATTAAAGTCAGGGGCAAAGTCTGGCTCCCGTAGGAGTCTAGACGAAGCTTACCAGCAGTTGAAGTTGGGGACGGAATACGGCTCCCGTAGGAGTCCGGACGGAGTCCACTTGCAGTTGAAGTCGTGGGAAGAGTCCGGCTCCCGTAGGAGTCCGGACGAGGTCTGTCTGCAGCCATTGGAGTCGAGGATGGAGCCCGGCTCCCATAGGAATCCAGGCGGAATCTTCCTGCAATTAAAATCAGGGGCGAAGTCCGGCTCCCGAAGGAGTCTGGACAGAGCTTACCAGCAGTTGAAGTTGGAAACGGAGCCCGGCTCTCGTAGGAGTCCGGGCGGAGCCCACTTGCAGTTGAAGTCATGGGTGGAGTCCGGGCGAAGTCTGTCTGCAGCCGTTGGAGTCAAGGATGGAGCCCGGCTCTCTTAGGAATCCGGACGGAGTCTTCCTGCAATTAAAATCAGGGGCGAAGTCAGGCTCCCGTAGGAGTCCGGACGGAGCTTACCAGCAGTTGAAGTTGGGGACGAAGCCCAACTCCCGTAGGAGTCCGGGCGGAGCCCACTTGCAGTTGAAGTCGTGGGCAGAGTCCGACTCCCGTAGGAGTCCGGGCGAAGTCTGTCTGCAACTGTTGGAGTCGAGGATGGAGCCCGGCTCCCGTAGGAATCCGGGCGGAGTCTTCCTGCAATTAAAGTCAGGGGCGAAGTCCGGCTCCCGTAAGAGTCCGGACGAAGCTTACCATTAGTTGAAGTTGGGGACGGAGCCCGGCTCCCGTAGGAGTTCGGGCAGAGCCCACTTACAGTTGAAGTCATGGGCGGAGTCTGGCTCCCGTAGGAGTCTGGACGAAGTCTGTCTGCAGCCGTTGGAGTCGAGGACGAAGTCCAGCTCCCGTAGGAATCCGGGCAGAGTCTTCCTGCAATTAAAATCAGGGGTGAAGTCCGGCTCCTGTAGGAGTCCGGACGGAGCTTACCAGCAGTTGAAGTTGGGGACGGAGCCCAGCTCCCGTAGGTGTCCGGGCGGAGCCCACTTGCAGTTGAAGTCGTGGGCGGAGTCCGGCTCCCGTGGGAGTCCGGGCGAAGTCTGTCTGCAGTCGTTGGAGTCGAGGACGGAGCCCGACTCCCATAGGAATCCGAGCGGAGTCTTCCTGCAATTAAAATTAGGGGCGAAGTCCGGCTCCCGTAGGACTCCGGACGGAGCTTACCAGCAGTTGAAGTTGGGGACAGAGCCCGGCTCCCGTAGGAGTCCGGACGGAGCTCACTTGCAGTTGAAATCGTGGGCGGAGTCCGGCTCCCATAGGAGTCCGGGCGAAGTCTGTCTGCAGCTGTTGGAGTCGAGGATGGAGCCCGGCTCCTGTAGGAATCCGGGCGGAGTCCACCAGTAGTCGAAAGTCGGAGGGGACCTGCAAGGGTCAATCCCGCTGAGAACTTCGGCTGAGGGTATTTTATACCCAACAATTCCTAATGCTAGAACTGGAACTTTGCTTCCATCTCCAACATTCAGGAATCTCTCCCCTTCATCAAATCTCCTACTGACCTGCAGACCCTGCATCGAATTGCAAATATGATAAGGGCTTCCGGTATCCAATACCCAGGCAGTAGTATCACAAATGGAAAAGTTGCAAGGTGTTATCATATAAGTACCTTGCTTCTTCTTTGGCCTGTTCGGGTCTAGGGAGGCAATGTATAGAGGACAGTTCCTCTTCCAATGCCCCTACTTCTTGCAAAAGAAGCACTCCGCCTGGCTCTGGTCGGGCTTGCGCTTCTTGGTCTGACCCTGTGCAGATGTCCCAGCATGCAGCTGCACCTTTTTATTCTTCTTCTTCTTGTTCTTCTTCTTTCCTTTTTTAAAGGGTCGATGACCAGAAGAAGACCCTCCCACAACATTCACCGACTCCTTATGGAGCTGGTGATCCTTCTCAAAGTTCTGCAGCAACCCCAACAAGCCGTGGTAGTTCACTGTAGGCTTTGTCATCCAAAAATGAGTAAGGAAGGGGAGGAAGGACTTGGGCAATGAATTAAGGATCACATTCTTACCGAGCTGCTCATGCAAGGGAAAGCCCAATTTACTTAAGTACTCAATCATTTCGATCATGTACAGTACATGATCAGTGATTGAGGCCCCATCCCTCATTCGTGTATTAAAAATGGCACAACTAGTTTTGTGCCTTTCAACGTCGTCAGGCGTGCCAAAGGAGTCGTTCAACATTTGAAGCATCTTTTGGGGCTAGGCATTCTCGAACCTGCGGCTAAACTCAACATTCATTGCCGCCAGCATAATGCACCGAACGGTGGTGCAGTCGTTGAGCCACTTCTGATAAGTGTCTCGGACTGTCCCTCTTGCATTCAGGGCTGGCTCCTCAGGTGCTAGATTCGTTACTACATAAAGGATCCATTCATGCTCAAGGATGATTTTTAATTTTTGATACCAGCTATCAAAATTAGGTCCCATGAGCTTGTCATTATCTAATAATGATCGGAGCGATAGGGTAGTGGCCATAGCTGCATAAAGGAAAACCAGACCTCTATTAGTACATAAATTATAAATACTAAAGACATGAACTTTAGTCTAAAGTTTCTCCCAATATTTTTATGAATTGGTAGCCTCAACCTCCAATTTGAAGAATTACTTTAATTCCTTAGTGGGTACTAGAATCCACACAGACTACACACGAGCCCAACTTTGGTTGGTCAACCCATGTGCATCTATGGGTAGGTTTATAACTAGTTATTTCTCTAAACAACTTCTAGTAATTGATTTTGCCCCAGAACCTAATCAGTAGGCTTTGGCCTCCACTGAAAAGATCTGGTTAGGTCCAACCATTAACATGATTTGATTTGGTGAATCGGACCAATAAATGATCAGGCCCAACTTTGGCCGGCCAACCTGACCACCATCAGAAAGACTCAAACCAAATTATCATATTATGAATGATAATTTCATTAGTCAATAAGCACCAGGCCTTTGGGCCTCCAATGATTATTAAACTAATGGACTCATTATCACTCACTTAATGGGAGGCTATGACTTAGTTATCAATATAACTTAATCATTTTTAGGGACCTAATAATTTTTGAGAATTTTATTAAAGGATAGATGAGAAGAAAATATCCAGCCACTTTCAATCCTCCCACTGACTTCACCAAGTCAGATTAAAAAAGGATTTAATTAAAGCTGGCATTAGGAGCACCTAAATCAGTCAAACTGATTTACCTAATGACATGGGTGAGCCCTAAGCACCAAGTGATCTAATCAAAATCTAATTCACCAGGTTGGCCAGGTGAGTGAGATCAGTGGTGGGGATTAGCCATTAACTCGTCAGAGATTGAATCACTACGAGTAGCTCCCGCTTAAAAACCATTGGTCAAACTGCCAAACTTACCTTAGACACCAACCAGTTCATTAGTTTTAATTTGATCAACTTAGTAAATAGGGTTCCACCACGTAGCCATGAATTAAGTCCATCTTGGTCTAGTTAAAGACATGGACCCATTCAACTACAACTATTAAAGTTGAGTCTAGAGTATCCTTGACCTAATCTAATTCAACTTTTGATTAGATTTGACCAATTACTCTAAATTAGTCTATTTCTTTAAGCTAACCTTAGGTCTAACCCAATTATGGACCTAATCTATCTAACCCATTGACCCACAAGTTTATGCAATTGTCTTAGGTCTTAATTCACAATTCTAGACCTACTAGACAACACTTAATTCTTGTAATTAAGTATTTGGGCTAATGGGTCAAGGTTTGATATTTCGAAAATAATTTTCAAATTTGAAAGGTTTTATTTTTTGTTCACCAAATATGTTGACTCATTTCACAAATAGATCAGCACATTTCATAAATGGTAATCCTATTGCTAATTACATAACAGAAAATAACTCAATCAAAATAAATCATGAATATTCCTTTAGATCTAATCTAACACATTCATGATAAATTTTATAATTGAATCTTTATAATTAATTCCTTTCACTGCTTCATCTGTATGGGATATAATTGCAGCGGCACCCCTACCGCCATAGGAGACCCCATCGAATGGAAGGAGAGGGCCTTTAAACCCTACTTTTCTCCTATGATCGGACGGCCATGGCAACCAACCCAATTCGATTACTTGCTACTTGGATCAAGTATATCTAAATATACCAATTTCAAAATTTAAATTTTAAATTTTAAATTTTAAATTTTAAATTTCAAATTTCAAATAAATTTCAAATTTCAAATTTCAAAATTTTGAATTTTAAATTTTAAATTTTAAATTTTAAATTTTGAATTTTAAATTTTGAATTTTAAATTTGAAATTTCAATCAAATTTCAAATTTTGAATTTTGAATTTCAAAATTTTAAATTTTGAATTTCAATTTTCAAATTTCAAAATTCAAAATTCAAATTTTGAATTTCAAATTTTTGAATTTTGAATTTCGAACAACTTTCAAAATTCAAATTTTAAATTTTAAATTTTAAATTTTAAATTTAAACTTTTAGATTACAACTTAATCTATGCATGCAAATATATATATCATATCTAAGAACCTTGCTCTGATACCATTTATGAAGAAAATTCAGTGTAGGGGTAAAATGATAATTTTAAAACTTTTTCAAAATTATGATTTTACAGTGAAAAAATATTAATTAATCTAATTAATTAACATAAATTTATCCTACACTAGGATCTAAATATGATATATAGCATGCATTCATTTAAATTTAAAATTCAAATTCGAACAGTAAACACTTTACTGTAATGTGTTCAGAATACAATACCTTTGTGCGGGTAGTAGATCGCTGCAATTTGATCACCGTTGGGAGAGTCTGATCATTGTGATGCAGCCACACAGCGTGTCTGGCCTCTACGGATCGTCCACACAAAGCTCCCGATCTGATCGACTCCTCACGAGTGCTAGCTCGTTGTAGAGCTTTTTTTACGGTCGATGCTGATCGAACTCCTTCGATCGATGTCTGTCGATTCTTTGAATACTCTGGATTATCAACAGACATGCTTGAGAGGATGTTAAAGATCTTCCTGAGATTTTGTGGGCTCACGACACTCGTAGCTCACTTTCTCACTTTCCGAATTCCAGGCTAAAACTCTAGGGAACTCACCGAAAATCTTGCACCCATTTTTTTTTCTTTTCTTTTTTTTTCTCTTGGAAGGATATGGACTTCCTTCTCACACACAAGACTTCCTCACACCTCAAAATTTTTCTCTAAAAAATCTTCTTCCTCCACGCCGCACTCATCTCCTCTTTTTATAACAACATCGAACGTCTTATCCAAAAGAAAGGATAAAGATGAGTAATTACACATTTGAATTCAAATCAAATTTTAAATTCAAATGGACACTAACTCATCCCTTATCCACTAAAGATGTGAGGCATGGCTTAAATTGTGCATGGAGTTATTTCATGAGAAATATTTTCTCATGTAATAAATGGGGTGTTAAAAAGGGGATAAGACGCAAAGATTGATTGCCCATTCAAATTCAAACTTTATTTTGAATTTGAATGGCCAACCAATCATCCTTATCCATTCAATTAGCATATTAAAGTGGGGCATGGAGAGGGCTTGGCATGAGGAAAAAATTCATGAGAAGTTCCTTCTCATGAATTCAAATGGGTGCAATGGAAGTGAGGTGGCGCATGGAGATTGGGTCAAGGTGGTTTCAATATTTAAACCAACCTAATTGAACCAAATAAGTTAAGTCCAATTAGACTAATTTAAATCCAACTTAATTAGGCCTAATTAGGCTCAATAAAATCCTAATCAAATCAAGAATTGACTAAGCCCAACCCCTGATCAAATCAAGAACCAAACCATCTCGACGATTAGGTCAACTCTAAACCTAATCGGGTCAAACCCAACTGAATCCAATTTAATTGGACTTGATTCAAAAATAATTACTCAATTAAATTGAGTTAATTAGTGATCAAATCACTAGTTAAACCTCTCATAAATACTGAGTCCAAATTCGATGGGCAATCGTGATGGAACCAGATCTAGGGTTTCAGGGTTAGATCTTGAAACTTTTTCAAGATCATACAGCGGAAGACTAAAATAAATCAAAATTTATTTTTTAAAATTAGAGAATCTCTAGATCTAAGATCCTATTACATAATTATTACATAGCATTAAATCAAAAATTAAAATATATAAATATAGTATGAACTACATGTTGATCATATCAACATGTTTCTATACCATATCTAATGTATGTATTAAACAATAGATCAGATCTATTCCATTGCAAGTTAGACGCTCTAACCTTGCTGATCTGGGTTTAAGGATAATGTTGCAAGCTGCACACACGTCCGGCCTCTAGGAGTCATCCACACGAGCCCACGAATCTCGATCAGAAGTCCTACTTTTGGAAATCAGCACAGTATGCTAGTACTGCGCTGATCCTTCTTTGATGGTTGATCAGGTGCCTCCTTCTTCTTGATTTGGACTCTTCCAAAGATGGAAAGTTGTTGCTCCTAGATTGATTTTGATGATTACAAAGCAGATTGAAGGGATATAAATAATTTTAAAATAAAAAAGTCCTTATGCTCTTCAAGGGCAAAATCATAATTTCACTAAAATACTGATTTGATAGTACCATTTCGTAGAACAAATGATTTGAAATCTATTGGTGAAAATTTCATTGTGTTTGGACTTATATTTTTGAAGTTATGAAGGTTTGGAGTGCATGAGTCGACTCATGAGTCAACTCATGGCACTGTGAGCTGATTGGCACGCAAAAATTCTCCTTGGCACGCTAGTTTTCTGGCTTGGCACGACCTGTGAGTCGACTCATGAGTCGACCCACAAGGCATGAGTCGACTCATGAGTCGACCCCTGCTAATTTGAGCCAAGAATTTTCAGAAACGCATTCTCTGGTTTTTGCAACAGAGGTCGACTCATGAGTCGACCCCTGAAGCATGAGTCGACTCATGAGTCGACCCCTGCGACGGGAAATATCAGCAACGGCTATTTATTTGCCCATTTTAATTACCATTTATGCTTCCTAAAAATCCTCTAACGGCTCTTATCTACCTAAATTATTTTCTCTTGCTTCTAATGCTACAAAATGCTTAAAATGATGAAAGAAATTGCAGATTAAATAGCGGATCAAACGTGAAATCAAAAATGAGAAGAAGAGAAGAATAGAAGAGAGGATCCGAAATTTGCACGAAAAAGCCTGAGATCAACGAAAAATCCAAAAAGAAAAAGAGAGAGGATCCACAATATACCAGAGAGATTGTGAAAGAGAAAAGCAAGATCTTTCAAGGAGAGAATTCTTCACGCCTATTGTTTCAACCTTGATCTAGAGATCGTTCAAAGCTTTCAAGAGATCTTCAATCAACAATCAACCTCTTCTCAAGCATTCAAGCATTCATCCACTTTGAGAAAATCTGAAAAAGGGGTTCTTCATTTGAGTAAAGCTTTTATTTTATATTCGCTCATTTAAGGAGCTGTTATTGTCTGTGCTCAAAATTTTTCTTACTCTTTGTGAGTTTTTGTTCTTGTTTTTGGAGGATTTCCAAAACAAGGAAAGGTTGATCCGAACCTGAAATCGGAGTATTTTGGGTTTACTTGTACCCGGGAAACAAGTGACCTAGCTTGGGATAGCTAGTGTCGGAGTTTCCGACGTTTTGTATTCGGGTTGAATACAAAGGATAGTGGATTGAAATTCCCAAGTAGGATCTTGGGGAGTGGATGTAGGTGCAAGGTTAGCACCGAACCACTATAAATCCTTGTGTTTGTGGTGTGCTTTATTGCTTTATCTTAATTCTTTATTATATATCCTTGCAATACTGCTTTAGGTAATTAATATTGATTTAAAGTCTTTGTTTTGTTCTTCATAAGTAATCAGTTGGGCTTAAAATTTTTAGAAACCCAATTCACCCCCCCTCTTGGGTTGCATAGCTGGGCAACAAGTGGTATCAGAGCCGGTGCTCTAGCCCTTCTTTGATCTAACAATCAAAGAGCCAAAGATCTATGGCAACCCATGTTGGAACTTCTCTAGCCGAGGGGCAATCAACAAACCGACCTCCACTTTTCAATGGGTCTAATTACACCTATTGGAAAGCTCGGATGAAGATTTTCATACAAGCACTCGACTATGATATGTGGAGTATCATAGTGAATGGTCCTCACACACCCACCAAGATTATAGATGGTGAGGAATCAACCAAACCCGAGAAAGAATGGGATGAGGTTGACAAGAAATTGGCACAATTAAATGCCAAAGCCATGAATGTTCTTTATTATGCACTAGATGCTAGTGAATTCAATCGCATTTCTACTTGTGCATCTGCTAAAGAAATATGGGATAGGTTAGAAGTAACCCATGAGGGAACAAATCAAGTAAAAGAGTCTAAAATAAACATGCTTGTACATAAATATGAATTATTCAAAATAGAGCATGATGAGTCCATAACTGCCATGTTTACTCATTTTACAGATATAATTAATGGTTTGAAGAGTCTTGGCAAATCTTATACTAACAGTGAACTTGTAAGGAAGATTCTCAGGTCACTGCCAAGAACTTGGGAAGCCAAGGTGACTGCCATCCAAGAAGCAAAGGACTTGAACACTCTACCTCTAGAAGAGCTTCTTGGATCCTTGATGACTCATGAACTTAACATGAAGCAACATCAAGAGGATGAAGTCAAAAAGAAAAGAACCATTGCCCTCAAATCCACAACTTCGCCTGATTATGAAACGGATGACTCTGAAGATGAAGATCAGGATGAAGAGATGGCTCTCATCACCCAAAAATTTAAGAAGTTTCTAAGAAAAAGGAAACAGGGGATGAGAAAGAAATTCACAAAAGGGGATCAAAGCAAAGAAAAGGAGAAAGATCAACCCCCTATATGCTACGAGTGCAAGAAGCCAGGACATTTCAGATCCGAATGTCCACAATTGAAGAAAGGTCCAAAGAAGTTCAAAAAGAAGGCAATGATGGCGACCTGGAGTGCGAGTGATGACTCAAGCTCCGACGAGGAAACCTCAACAGAACAAGCCAATCTGTGCCTGATGGCACATGAAAATGAGGTAACTTCTGAATCCACTAGTGAATTTACTTTTGAAGAATTGCATGAAGCTCTCTATGATTCAATTGATGAATTAAAGAAACTAGGGAAGAAAAACAAAGAGCTGAAATTGAAAAATCAGTCCTTAGTGAAACAAGCTGAAAATCTTTCAATTGAAAAATTCATCTTGATTCAAGAAAATCAAAACTTAAAGGATGAAATGAACAAGCTGAAACTATAGTAGATAAGTTCACCTTAAGTTCAAACAAACTAAATATGATCCTTGAAAATCAGAAAGCTATATATGATAAGGCTGGACTTGGTTATAAACCCCTGAAGAAACAAAAATTTCTGAAGGATATTTATGTAAGTTATTCAAGTAACAAGTCTACAAATATTACTTGTTTTAAATGTGGAAGAATAGGACATAAATCATACTCATGTTTTATTAACAAATATGCAAACACAAAGAATATATGGGTTCCAAAAGGAACCATTCTGACTAACCTGAAAGGACCCAAGAAAGCTTGGGTACCTAAGACAGAAACGTGACCTTTGCTTGCAGGTGTGTCTAGCATCCCAAGAAGGAAACAGGAAATGGTATCTTGACAGTGGATGCTCGAGACACATGACTGGTGATGAATCACAATTCATCACGCTTGATGCTAAGGATGGAGGGATGGTCACCTTTGGAGATAATGGCAAAGGAAAGATCATCGGGATAGGTAACATTGGTATCACTCCCTCCAAATACATTGAGAATATTTTATTAGTTAAAGGTTTAAAGCATAACTTACTTAGCATTAGTCAATTCTGTGATAAAGGGTATAAAGTAAGTTTTGAATCATCTGTTTGCATTGTGACGAGTCCTATTAACGATGGCATTAAATTTATAGGACATAGGCATGGCAATGTTTATATGGTAGACTTGAATGATTTAACTAAATTAGACATGCAATGCCTAGTTTCTTTAAATGCTAAAATAAATGAGACTAGTTGGCTGTGGCATCGTAGACTTGCACACATTAGCATGCATTCTCTCTCAAAATTAATTAAAAAGGATTTAGTTCTCGATTTGCCAAAACTGAATTTTGAAAAGGATAGAATTTGTGATGCATGCCAATTAGGTAAACAAACTAGAGTATCATTTAAATCCAAAAACACTGTTTCAACTTCTAGACCTTTAGAGCTCTTACATATGGATTTATTTGGACCAACAAGAACCACCAGTCTAGGAGGAAAATGATATGGCTTTGTAATTATAGATGATTATTCTCGTTTTACTTGGGTTTTCTTTTTAGCTCACAAAAATGAAACTTTTCAAATTTTCACGAAATTTCATCGAAAAGTCACTAATGAAAAAGGGTTTTCAATTCAAAATATTAGAAGTGATCATGGAACAGAATTTGAAAATCATGACTTTGAAAATTTTTGTGATGAAAATGGAATTGGCCATAACTTCTCTGCTCCTAGGACACCCCAACAGAATGGGGTAGTTGAAAGGAAAAACAGAATCTTAGAAGAAATGGCCCGTACCATGCTTTATGAAAGCAACCTTCCAAGATATTTTTGGGCGGAAGCAATTAACACAGCATGTTACATTCTAAATCATGCTTTAATTAGACAATTTTTAAAGAAAATCCCCTATGAACTTTGGAAAGAAAGAAAACCAAATATTGCATACTTTCATGTTTTTGGTTGCCGATGTTTTGTATTAAATAATGGCAAAGAAAAACTTAATAAATTTGATGCAAAATCAGATGAAGCAATCTTTCTAGGTTACTCCTCTACTAGTAAAGCATTTAGAGTTTTCAACAAAAGAACTTTAGTAGTTGAGGAGTCCATACATGTTGTTTTTGATGAATCTAACGATCTTTCTTCAAGGAAGAATGAGGGTGTTGATGATGCAGATCCACTAATAGAAGGTATGAAGGAGATCACTCTGAAAGATTCAGCAACTCCAAAGACAAGGATCAAGAAGACGAACAAAATGAAAGAGGTGAAGAAATTCAAGAACAACCTCAAGGTACAAATGACTTACCCAAGGAATGGAGGTATGTTCACAACCACCCTAAGGAGTTAATTATTGGTGACCCTATGCATGGGGTAAAAACATGTTCTTCACTTAGAGATGTACTTAATCATTGTGCTTTTGTATCTCAACTTGAACCTAAAACTTTTGAAGAAGCTGAAAATGATCATAACTGGATTAATACTATGCAAGAAGAACTTAATCAATTTGAAAGAAATAATGTTTGGACCTTAGTGACAAGACCTAAAGATTATTCAATAATTGGCACAAAATGGGTCTTTAGAAACAAATTAGATGAGCATGGAAATGTAATTAGAAATAAAGCAAGACTGGTTGCTAAGGGATATAATCAAGAAGAAGGAATTGATTTTGATGAAACCTTTGCACCTGTTGCTAGATTAGAAGCTATTAGACTTCTACTTGCATATGCTTGCTTTATGAAATTTAAATTATTTCAAATGGATGTTAAAAGTGTATTTTTAAATGGATATATTTCTGAAGAAGTATATGTAGAACAACCCCCTGGATTTGAAAATCATGCTTTTCCCAATCATGTCTTTAGATTAAATAAAGCTTTATATGGTCTAAAACAAGCACCTAGAGCATGGTATGAAAGGCTAAGCAAATTTCTACTAAATAATAGTTTCTCAAGAGGCAATGTAGATACAACCCTATTTATTAAAAGAAACCAAAATGATATGCTAATTATACAAATTTATGTTGATGACATAATTTTGGGTCTACTAATGAATCCCTTTGTCAAGACTTTGCTAAGCTTATGCAGGGAGAGTTCGAGATGAGCATGATGGGAGAACTCACTTTCTTCCTCAGACTCCAAATCAAACAATCAAAAGAGAGAATCTCCATCACCCAAAGCAAGTACACCAAGGAACTACTCAAAAGATTTGGAATGGAGAACTGCAAACCAATTGGCACACCAATGAGTCCCTCAAGTAAGCTTGACAAGGATGATGAAGGTAAAAGTGTAGACTTAAAATACTACAGAGGTATAATTGGTTCATTATTGTATTTAACTGCAAGTAGGTCTGATATCATGTTTAGTGTTTGCTTATGTGCAAGATATCAATCTAATCCTAAGGAATCTCATTTGAATGCTGTTAAAAGAATCCTTAGATACTTAAATGGTACACAAACTATAGGGTTATGGTACTCTAAGGACTCACAAATTAATTTGTTAGGATATTCTGATGCTGATTTCACTGGACGTAAATTAGATAGAAAAAGTACAAGTGGAACTTGCCAATTTCTTGGAGTAAACCTAATCTCATGGTTTAGCAAGAAACAAAATTCGGTGGCACTGTCTACGGCTGAAGCCGAATACATTGCAGCCGAAAGTTGTTGTGCTCAAATCTTATGGATTAAGCAACAACTCGAAGATTTTGGAATCAAACTTAATGAAACACCAATAAAATGTGATAATACAAGTGCCATAAATCTATCTAAAAATCCAATTCAACACTCAAGATCTAAACATATTGAAATAAGACATCATTTTATAAGAGAACATGTTCAAAACAAAAATGTAATTCTTGAATATGTTTGCACTGAAAATCAATTAGCCGATATCTTTACAAAGGCCCTTAGTGAGGATAGATTCTGTAAAATTAGGAGAAATCTAAGAATTCTAGATCCATTGTCTGAAATTTCTCAATTTCCAAAGAATAGATGTCAAAAAAATCTTAGAGCTCAATTTTTAACATCTATCCTGGTCCCAAAAGCTCAGATTTATCACTCTAAAAAACTTATCATTGAGCAAAATTCCTTCTCCCAAAATTTCAAATTTTTTTGGAATTTATTTGCATTTTTCCTGAATTTTTGAACTTCATGAGTCGACCCCCATGAGTCGACTCATTGGCAAACTTGTAAATCCCACCAACTTCATACGGGCTCATTGTTTTTAAACGGGAACCCTGTTTGTGAGACGACTCATCTTCCCATCGTTCTTCCTTTAAAAGCCGTTCTTTCCAACTTTTTTTTTGCTCCAAAACCAAGGATTTATCTCGAGGCAATTCTCCCTCCTCCTCTCCACCAAAAATCGCCTCCTTCAAAAGGATTTTCTGTGCTTTCTCGCTTTGCTTGGCGCAGTTTGAACGTGCCCTAGCACTTCACGAACTTCCAAAATCCACTTCTTTTCTCCACTAAAATTCCTCTTTACTCTCTTATGAGCCCTCCTCCTCTCAATTCAAGTCTTCTTGTCTGCTACTTTATTGGATATGGCTCCAAAGATGAAACTTCCCCAAAGAAAGGAAATCAATCCGTGAGCCTGAGGAAATTGTCCGAAAGAAAAGGCATGCTCAGTCTTCCAGTGTTCCCGATCCAGTTTCAGTACCTGCTCAAGGTCTCTCTCAATCCTCCATAAGCCCCAGTGTAAATCCTCTTTCTGATAGAAAAGTAGAAACCGGAAAAAATATAGATTTTCGGTTCTTTGAGAAAGAAGGCTTTACTTTTGCTACCAAGATCAAAATCAAGGATGGGAACTTTATTGCTCTCTTAAGGAAGTCACCTATGTTGACCTTGTTAGAGAATTCTACCAAACCTACATTATGGAAACGGGTCAGTGACTTCAACAGTCAAAGGGATTGACATATGCTTGGATTCTAGGATATTGGGAGATATACTTCAGTTGCCTAGTGAAGGATACTCATATATGGAACTCCCAATTAAAGAAGAGGGATCAGAATTATCTTAGGAGAAGCTTTTCAGGAAATTTAAACAAACTGGAAGCAAAGCTATTATCCATTGAGATGAGGGTCCTGCATCAGATTGTAACAAAACTCTTTTTCCTAGGAGTGGTAGACATGACTTACTGTCTGGCAGAGATGTATGTGTCATGTTTCATATCATCACTCAGATCCCCCTAAACCTCCCTGCACTTATGATAGAGGCCATGAGAGAAACTTTGAACAGATCCAAGGCACACTTGCCTTATGGTATGGTCCTTACTAGAGTATTTAGGAGGTTTGGAGTTAGCTGTGAAGGGGAGACACCTACCAAGCTCTCACATTGTGGACACTTTCAACCAACACAGCCTGCACCGAATGGGAATTACAAAGACTATTGGTGGTTGGATCAAGGGCTCTGAAGAAAGAACTGAGGAGAGAGTTGAGGAAAGAGCTGAAGACAGAACTGAAGGCAGAGTAGAAGAAGAAGGTCCATCTTCTCCTGTACATAACTTCAGGGCAGCTTCACCAGATACCCAGTTCATTCCTGATACTGAGGCTGGCCCTTCAGAGTTTACTAGGATGCCCACACCAGTGTATCAGCCAGAGAGCAGAGCACCTCATTCAGAGTTCAGACTGGCTGACGATCAGATCGAGCATATTTCACAGCGTGTGGCTTCTTTGCTGTCTAGCCAGTGGAGTACTTCTTTTGCTGCACCTGGAGCTACCTCTTCTGATCAGACCATTACTCCCCACATCTCCACTGTGTTTCAGATGATTTCAGATCAGTCCATCAGGATACAGCAGCTTGAGGACACAGTCTGGAGACTTACTGGCAGAGTTCTTGACTTGCAGGGGCAAGTCCTTGCATTGGCCCATCCCCAGCCACAGGAGTCTACTATTGAGGTCACAGACCTCACTGCAGAGGCTGGCAGGCTCAGAGGAGCACTAGAAGGTGGATATGAATTACTGAGGAAAGAGATCCGAGGATCGAGTGAGCATGCTACCACCCAGTTCACTGCTCTACTTCAATCTGTTTCCAGAGCACTGAACGTACTTGATTCTATCAGACTCACCCTGTTCAGTCCCTAGCATCTCAGCGTTCTCAGCCACCCAGTTCATCTCGCTCTCCTGCTCGTGGCAGAGGCAGACGGGGTAGAGGACGCACTTCTGATCCATCATCTCCTCACCCTATATCTGATGACTCCGATCATTGACTTATCTTGATCTTTACTAGGTCCTAGGAGTTAGTATCTTGTTCTAGGATCTATACCTTGGGGCCATGTATTGACAATTAGCTGGTTGAATTTTATTTTAAGAACTATGTATTGAAACAATTATGATATTAATGGAATCATCTTTTACCTATATTTCTACCTCTTTGTAATGATCATATTTTGGTTATATATTTTCTTCTTGTTGAAATATTGTCTTCTCCTTGTTGTTGTTTGCTGTTGATAATTGCTATATTAAGGGGGAGCAAACATCTGTGAAAAACTCTAAAGAGGAAGAAATTAAAGAATATTTCAGAAAAAGAAGAGTTAACTATGTTTGATGATGTCAAAAAGGGGGAGAAATTAAACAAAAAAAAAATTGAAATTAGACAAAAAGCAAAACCCTAAATTATGAGAAAAAGGGA
>NC_026003.2:67498291-67503275 GCF_000442705.2 Elaeis guineensis
CTTGCAACATCATCCTTAAGCCCGGATCAATGAGGTTAGATCATCTAACTTGCAAGGTAATAGATCTGATCTATTGTTTAATACATACATTAGATGTGGTATAGAAACATGTTGATATGATCAACATGTGGTTCATGCTATATTTATATATTTTATTTTTTGATTTAATGCTATGTAATAATTATATAATAGAATCTTAGATCTAGAAATTCTTTAGTTTTAGAAAATAAATTTTGATTTATTTTAGTCTTCCGCTGTATGATCTTGAAAAAGTTTCAAGATCTAACCCTGAAACCCTAGATCTGGTTCCCACAATTGGTATCAGAGCCTAGGTTCTTTATTACATGATTATTTATATATGCTTAGATTATTTCTTAGATTAGATCTAATTTATAATCTGATTATTAAATCTGAAATTAAAATTTTAGATCAATCACGAACTGCAAGGTTGTCCTGCTGTAAGGTTTACCCCTTACAGTGCAAAGGTTGTCCTAGTTTGTGTAGATCTATCTTTAATTATAAATTTGTTAGATATGATCTAGATTAAATTTATGATTTATTAGATTTAAAAAGTATTTAAATCTAAAATAAAATCTCTTTGTTAATAATTTTTATGCAAAGAAATTGTTTAAAGTTGAAAATGTTTCAATTACATGAACCTGTTTAGATTAGATCTAAAGTAGTTTCATGTTTATTTCACTTGTATCTTGATTATGAATCAAACATGCAATATGGTTGGTAGAATCATATTATAAAATTATTTTATAAATATGAAAATTATTTTTTGAAAAGCCGAACCCAACACTCAGCCCAAAACTTAATTAAGAATTAAGAAGTTGTTTGATTAGGTTCTAGGATTGTGAATTGAAGAACCTAAGACACAAACCATAACACATTGGTTAATGGGTTAGTAGGAATTAGGTCCATTAATTGGGTTAGACCTATGGTTAGATTAAAGATGGACTTAATTAGAGAATTGACTAAATCTAATCAATTGTTGTCTTAGATTAGGTCAAGGATTCTCTAGATCAATTACAATAGTTGTAGTGGGTCAAGTCCATGTCTTTAACGAGAACCAAATGGACTTTGATTCTTGGCTAAGCGGTCTAGCACGAACTGTTAGGTTGATCTAATCGAAACTAATTAAACCAGTTGATGTCTAAGGTAAACCAGACCAGTGGTTTTTAATTGGGAGCCCGCTTACCTGGCCATTTCTGATGGTGTCTAAGGCAAGCTTTGGCAGACCCTCCCGCTGATCGAACTTACCTAGCCTCTTGGTGAAATTATGTTTTGATCGGATCACTTGACTATTCGAGCTGACCCATGTCAGCTAGGTAAATCAGTATGACTGATTTAGGTGCTCTTAAACCAGCCCTTTTAATGGTCTCCCTTAAGCTGACTTGGTGAAGCCAATGGGAGGATCATGATAAGCTGGTTCATCTGACCTCATCCTCTAAATTATTTAAATCTTCTAAATTATTAGGTCCTTAAAATGATAAAGTTATGGAGATAACTGAGTCATAGCCTCCCATTAAGGTGTTTGATAATAAGTCCATTAACTCAATAATCATTGCAGACCCAAAGGCCTGGTGCTTGTTGACTAATGAATTATCACTCATCATATGACGACTTGGAAGTGTCTCTCTAATGGTGGTTAGGTGAGCCAACCAAAGTTGGGCTTAATCATTCGTTGGTTAGATACACCAAGTATGATCATGTTAATGGTTGGACCTAACCGGATCCTTACAGTGGAGGCCAAAGCCAACTGATTAGGTTTCTGGGGTAAAATTAAAATTACTAGAAATTATTTAGAGAAATAATTGGTTATGAACCTATCCTTAGATGTACATGGGTTGACCAACCAAAGTTGGGCTTGTGTGCAGTCTAAGTGGATTCTAGTACCCGCTAAGGAATTAGGATAATTCCTCGAGTTGGAGGTAGAGGCTACCAATTCGAATAAAATAGTGGGAGAAACCTTTTGATTAAAGTCCAAATCTTTAGGTTTAATGAATCAATTACTAATTAGGTTATGGTTCTCCTTTGTGCAAATATGGCCACTCCCTATCGCTCCGATCATTGTTGGACAATGATAAGTTGGTGGGACCCAACTTTGATAGCTGGTATCGAAAGTTGAAGATAGTCCTAGAGCTTGAATGGATCCTATATGTGATAATGGATCCTGCACCTGAGGAGCCAGCTGCCAATGCACATGGAACAGTCAGAGACACTTACCAGAAGTGGCTCAGTGATCGGACCACGGTGCACTGTATCATGCTGGCTACCATAAGCGACGAGTTCAGTCGCAGATTCGAGACGGCTTAGCCAAAGGACATGCTTCAAGTGTTGGAGGATGCCTTTAGCACATCTGATGACGTAGAAAGGCACAAGACTAGTTGTGCCATCTTCAATACCAAAATACGGGATGGTGCCTCTGTCATTGATCATGTATTGTACATGATCGAGCTAATAGAATAATTGAGCAAGCTTGGCTTTCCCTTGCATGAGCAGCTTGGGAAAGATGCAATACTGAACTCGCTGTCCAAGTCTTATCTCCCATTCCTCACTCATTATAGAATGACAAAGCCTGAAGAGAACTACCACTGGTTATTGGGGTTGCTTCAGAACTTTGAGAAGGATCACCAACTTCACAAGGAGTCGGTGAACTTAGTGGGAGGTTCGTCTTCTGGTTCTCGACCTTTTGAGAAAGAGAAGAAGAACAAGAAGAAGAAATAGATAGAATGTGCAAGTTCAGGCTAGGACATCTGTGCAGAGCCAGACCAAAAAGATCAAACCTGATAAGAGTCTATTCTACTGGCAAGCACCCTAGATTAGATAGTTTGTCAGATATCTACTTTTGGCACTGTAGGCTAGGTCATATAAACAAGAACAGAATAAACAGGTTGACTTAAGAGGGAATCCTCGAAGTCAGTGATTGTGAATCACTTCCAACCTATGAGTCCTATCTTCTTGGTAAAATGACCAAGTCATCTTTTACTGGAAAAGGTGAAAGAGCTACTGAGCTCTTGGGCCTAGTACATATTGATGTATGCGGGCCCATGAGCACAGTGCTAGAGGTGGATATTTCTACTTCATAACTTTCACGGATGACCTATCCCGATATGGATATGTCTATCTGATGAAACATAAGTCGGATTCATTTGAAATGTTCAAACGATTCCGAAGTGAAGTAGAAAAACAAACTGGAAAGAGTATTAAAACTCTTCAATCTGATCGAGGAAGAGAATATCTTTCTAGTGAATTTCTCACATATCTAGGAGAGAATGGGATTCTCTCCCAATGGACTCCTCCAGGAACACCACAGCATAATGGTGTGTCTGAAAGGAGGAATCAGACTCTATTAGACATGGTCCTATCCATGATGGGTTTTGCTAGCTTGCCGATATCCTTCTGGGGATATGCACTTGAATCGGCCTGTTATCTGTTAAATAGGGTTCCAAGTAAGTCTATAATTAAGACTCCATATGAGATATGGATAGGGCGTAAGCCAGTACTTTCACACCTTAGGGTCTGGAGGTGCTCGGCCTATGTCAAATGATTAGTCATAGACAAACTTGGATCTAGGTCTGACAAATGCTCACTCATAGGGTACCCCAAAGAGACAAAAGGATATTTTTTCTACCATGCTGATGAACAAAAGGTGTTCGTCAGCCTTAAGGCAATCTTTTTAGAAAAGAGTTCCTTGGTGAAGGAACTGTTGCCTCTAAGGTTGAACTTGATGAAGTTTAACAGGTAGAAGGACCGACACCAATAGCTGAACCTGAGTCGGATATGATTAGATCAGATCCGGAGCCCAATATACCTGCACCATTAAGGAGATCCGGTAGAGTACCGCATCAGCCGGACAGATACTACGGTTTCTTGGTCCGGGATGGTGATCCCATCGAACTTGATGAGAATAATGAGGATCCGATCACCTATATGGATGCAATGCAGAGACATGATTCGAGAAATGGCTTAAAGCCATGAAATCCAAAATGGAGTCCATGAAGGTCAATGATGTATGGACATTGGTTGACCCACCTGAAGGGGTTAAACCCATTGGGTGTAAATGGGTCTTCAAAAGGAAGAGGGGCGCAGACGGAAAGGTGGAGACCTATAAAGCCCATCTGGTCGCCAAGGGGTATCGTCAACGTTATGGTATTGACTATGACGAGATATTTTCCCCTGTGGCAATGCTCAAATCCATTCGGATAACGCTTGCAATAGCTGCCCATCTGGATTATGAGATCTGGCAGATGGATGTAAAGACAGCTTTCCTGAATGGAGAGCTGACTGAAGAGGTGTATATGATACAACCTGAGGGGTTTACATCCACAGATGAGTCCAAGGTGTGCAAGCTTCAGAGATCCATTTATGGACTGAAGCAAGCTTCTCGGAGTTGGAACATACATTTTGATAAGGTGATCAAAACGTATGCTTCATTAAGAATGGAGAAGAGCCCTGCATCTATAAATGGGCAAATGGTCCAGTTGTGGTATTCCTTGTCTTGTACGTGGATGACATTCTCTTAATCGAGAATGACATCCCCGCACTACAGAGAATAAAAGTTTAGTTGTCATCACAGTTCTCCATGAAGGACTTGGGTGAAGCATCCTATATCCTAGGGATGAAGATCTATAGGGATAGATCTAAAAGGATGCTTGGGTTATCCCAGTCCATGTACATAGACACTATGCTGAAGAGGTTCAGCATGGAGAATTCCAAGAAGGGCTATCTATCGATAGGCCATAGAATTTCTCTCTCTAAGAAGGATTGTCCGACAACTCCTGAAGAGAGAGAGCGTATGAGTAGAGTCCCGTATGCTTCAGCCGTGGGATCTATCATGTACGCCATGACATGTACAAGACAGATGTGGCATACTCACTAGGAGTAGTGAGTAGATACCAATCTGATTCTGGAGAAAATCATTGAAAAGTGGTTAAAGCCATCCTTAAGTATTTGAAAAATACTAAGGACCAATGGT
>NC_026003.2:67627945-67691981 GCF_000442705.2 Elaeis guineensis
AAATCCTCAAAATTATTAGGTCCCTAAAATGATTAAGTTATAATGATAACTAAGTCATAGCCTCCCATTAAGTGAATGATAATGAGTCCATTAGTTCAATGATCATTGGAGGCCCAAAGGCCTGGTGCTCATTGGCTAATGGAATTATTATTCATAATATGATAATTTGATTGAGTCTTTCTGATGGTGGTTAGGTTGACTGGCCAAAGTCGGGCCTGATCATTTATTGGTCCGATTCACTAAATCAAGTCATGTTAATGGTTGGACCTAACCAGATCTTTTCAGTGGAGGCCAAAGCCTACTGATTAGGTTCTGGGGCAAAATAAATTACTAGAAGTTGTTTAGAGAAACAACTGGTTAAGAACCTACCCATAGATGCACATGAGTTGACCAACCAAAGTTGGGCTCGTGTGTAGTCTGTGTGGATTCTAGTATCCACTAAGGAATTAAAATAATTTTTCGAATTGGAGGATGAGGCTACCAGTTCGTAAAAATATTGGGAAAAAACTTTAGACTAAAGTCCAAGTCTTTAGTATTAATTTATGTACTAATAGAGGTCTTGTTTTCCTTTAAGCAGCTATGGCCACTACCCTGTCGCTCCGATCATTATTAGATAATGACAAGCTCATGGGACCCAATTTCGATAGCTGGTATCAAAAATTGAAAATCGTCCTTGAGCATGAGCGGATCCTTTATGTAGTAACGGATCCAGCACCTGAGGAGCCAGCTCCGAACGCTAGTAAAGCGATCCGAGACACTTACTTGAAGTGGCTCAATGACCGCACCACCGTTCGATGTATTATGCTGGCAGCAAGGAATGACGAGTTTAGCCGAAGGTTTGAGAACGCCCAGCCACAGGAGATGCTTCAAATGTTGAACGACTCCTTTGGCATGCCTGACGATGTTGAAAGGCACAAAACTAGTTGTGCTATTTTCAATGCTCGGATGAGGGATGGGGCCTCAGTCACTGATCATGTACTGTATATGATCGAGATGATTGAGCACCTAAGCAAATTGGGCTTTCCTCTGCACGAGCAGCTCGGTAAGGATGCGATCCTTAATTCCTTGCCCAAGTCCTTCCTCCCATTCCTTACTCATTTTCGAATGACAAAGCCTGCAGTAACTACCACGGATTGTTGGGGTTGCTGCAGAACTTTGAGAAGGATCACCAACTCCATAAGGAGTCGGTGAATGTAGTGGGAGGGTCTTCTTCTCGTCGTCAACCCTTTGGGAAGGGGAAGAAGAACAAGAAGAAGAAAAATAAGAAGGTGCAATCTCATGCTGGACAGTAGCACGGGGTCAGACCAAGAAGCGCAAGCATGACCAGAGCCAGGCGGAGTGCTTCTTTTGCAAGAAGCACGGGCATTGGAAGAGGAACTATCCTCAATACATTGCCTCCCTGGACCCGAACAGGCCAAAGAAGAAGCAAGGTAATTATATGATAACTCCTTGCAACTTTTCGATTTGTGATACTACTACCTGGGTATTGGATACCGGAAGCCCTTATCATATTTGTAATTCGATGCAGGGTCTGCAGGTCAGTAGAAGATTTGATGAAGGCGAGAGGTTCCTGAATGTTGGAGATGGAAGCAAAGTTCCAGTTCTAGCTTTAGGAATCATGAGTCTTGTAATCAATTCTCGTAATGTAATTCTGAGTGAATGTCACTATTGTCCAAGTTTTTTATTAAATATTATTTCTGTAGGCCTTTTGGCCATGTACGGTTATGATTTTTTAATAAAAGGAAATATTTGTAATATCATTTTGAATGGTGTTACAATATTTGTTGGATAATTAAATAATAGAATTTACTTACTATCACAGCCTGTTAATGTGGTTCAAAAATTCGGTAAACGCTCTAGAATAGATAATGTGTCAGAAGTCTACCTTTGGCACTGTAGGCTAGGTCATATCAATAAGAACAGGATAAACAGGTTGGCTCAAGAAGGAATTCTTGAAGTTAGTGATTGTGAATCACTTCCAACCTGTGAGTCCTGTCTTCTTGGAAAGATGACCAAGTCACCTTTTACTGGAAAAGGTGAGCGAGCCAGTGAACTCTTAGGTCTGGTACATTCTGATGTATGTGGACCCATGAGCTCAAGTACAAGAGGTGGATTTTTCTACTTCATAACCTTCACAGACGACCTATCTAGGTATGGGTATGTCTATTTAATGAAGCATAAGTCGGAATCATTTGAAATGTTCAAACTATTCCGAAATGAGGTAGAAAAATAAACTGGGAAGTGTATTAAAACTCTTCGATCTGATCGAGGAGGTGAATACCTTTCCAATGAGTTTCTGACGTATCTAGGGGAGAATGGGATTCTCTCTCAGTGGACTCCTCCTGGAACACCACAGCATAATGGTGTGTCTGAAAGGAGGAATCGGACCCTGTTAGACATGGTTCGATCCATGATGGGGTTTGCTGGTCTGTCGATCTCCCTCTGGGGATATGCGCTCGAATCGGCTTGTTACCTTCTAAATAGAGTTTCGAGTAAGTCTGTAGCCAAAACGCCATATGAGATATGGATAGGACGTAAGCCAGTACTCTCGCACCTTAGGGTTTGGGGGTGTCCGACTTATGTTAAACGTTTAATTACAGACAAGCTTGGACCTAGGTCTGACAAGTATAATTTTATAGGGTACCCAAAAGAGACCAAAGGGTATTATTTCTACCTTGCTGATGAGCAAAAGGTGTTTGTCAGCCTTAAGGCAATCTTTTTAGAAAAGGAGTTCCTTAGTGAAGGAACTGTTGCCTCTAAAGTCGAACTTGACGAAGTTCGACAGGTGGAAAAATCGACACATGTTACTGAACCTGAACCGGATTTGATTAGATCAGATCCGGAGCCCATTGATTATGCACCCTTAAGGCGGTCTGGTAGAGTACCACATCAACCAGACAGATATTATGGTTTCTTGGTCCGGGATGGTGATCCTATCGAACTTGATGAAAACGATGAGGATCCGATCACCTACATGGATGCAATGCAGAGACCTGACTCTGAGAAATGGCTAGAGGCCATGAAATTCGAAATGGAGTCCATGAAGGTCAACGATGTATGGACATTGGTTGACCCACCCGAAGGAGTAAAACCCATAGGGTGTAAGTGGGTCTTCAAAAGGAAGAGGGGCGCAGACGGAAAGGTGGAGACCTATAAAGCCCGTCTGGTTGCCAAGGGATATCGTCAACGTTATGGTATAGACTATGATGAGATGTTTTCTCCTGTGGCAATGCTCAAATCCATTCGGATTATGCTTGCGATAGCTGCCCATCTGGACTATGAAATCTGGCAGATGGATGTGAAGACAGCTTTCCTAAACGGAGAGCTGGACGAAGAGGTGTATATGATACAACCTGAAGGGTTCACATCCACAGATGAGTCTAAGGTGTGCAAGCTACAGAGGTCCATTTATGGACTTAAGCAGGCATCTCGGAGTTGGAACATACGTTTTGATAGGACGATCAAAACGTATGGTTTCGTTAAGAACGGAGAAGAACCCTGCATTTATAAGTGGGCTAATGGTCCAGCAGTAGTATTTCTTGTATTGTATGTGGATGACATTCTCTTAATCGGGAATGATGTCCCTGCATTACAGGGAAAAAAATTTGGCTATCATCACAGTTCTCCATGAAGGATCTGGGAGAAGCTTCCTACATCCTAGGGATGAGGATCTATAGGGATAGATCCAAAAAGTTGCTTGGCTTATCCCAGTCCACGTACATTGATACTATGCTGAAAAGGTTCAGCATGGAAAATTCCAAGAAAGGCTATCTACCGATAGGCCATGGAATTTCTCTCTCGAAGAGGGATTGTCCGACAACACCTCAAGAGAGAGAGCGTATGGGTAGGATTCCATATGCTTCGGCAGTGGGATCTATCATGTACGCCATGACATGTACACGATCAGATGTGGCATACTCACTAGGGGTAGTGAGTAGATACCAATCTGATCCAGGAGAGAATCACTGGAAGGTTGTTAAAACCATCCTGAAGTATTTGAGAAATACTAAGGACCAGTGGCTTATATATGGTGAATCGGACTTGAGACTTATAGGGTTTACAGACTCTAGTTTTCAGTCTGATCGAGATGATAGCAAGAGTGTGTCAGGATTTATTTTTACCCTTAATGGTGGGGCTGTCTGCTGGAAGAGTTCCAAGCAGCACACTGTGGCTGATTCAGTATGCGAGGCGGAGTATATTGCTGCATCAGATGCTGCCAAAGAAGCGGTGTGGCTGAGGAAATTCATCACTGAGCTCGGAGTAGCACCCTCCCTTGTTGGTCCAGTTCTGCTCTACTGTGACAGCTCTGGAGCCATTGCTCAGGCGAAGGAACCAAAGGCACACCAGCGGACGAAGCATATTCTGCGCCGCTACCATCTCATCCGGGAGATCATGGATCGAGGTGACGTCGACCTTCAGAAGATCGACGGGAAGGAGAACCTGGCCGACCCATTCACTAAAGCCATTGCGGTGAAGGAGTTCAACGACTACAAGTCGAAGATGGGTATTAGATACTGCACCGATAGGCTTTAGGCCAAGTGGGAGATTGTTGGGAATAGTGTCCCAATGCCAATCGTCAGCCTGTTGACGGTTGTGCTCCTTTTGTATTAGTACATGAATTATAAATAAATAAAAGTTATTTTGGTATTTTTTCATCACAAATGTTTCATCTTCTAATGAACTCCTGTGTTGTGGTGAAGTCCTTAGGACTATTTAGACTCGACAAAGGAGGATTTGTCGTTTAGTCCTTAAACATGTTCACGACCAAATGATACGTTGTTACCAAGGACGACAACATTTATCGAGCATAGGTCGTTGTGTGCCATATGGGTTGGTTGTCCTCATAACCAAAGAGTGTGGAGACACTGGTATGGCATACAGGTGAGATGTAATGGTACATCTGCACTGAACGTGACCAACTCTGGAGCTATTTCTGCTGTCCAGATTTGCTCCGATGGGATATGGGTATAAATGTCCCTCCGACCTGAGACCGCCACGGTGACTTGCAAGCAACTCACTGCACTTAGGCACTGGACTACCTGAATTTCTAATTCTGTGACGGAAGGTTGCTGGGTGTAGTCAAGTACTTGACTTGTCGGTGCGTGTGTCAAGATGGGATTGACCACTCCAGTTTAGGAGCTATGTACAGTCGTGTTTCAATTTAGCAAAACCTTGGCCAGGGTAGTCCTAGTGAGGAGTCACAGGACTAATTGAGTTGAGCACGATTCGGATGATATCATCAGGGTTGACAGTTTAACTCTGAGTCATCCTAAACACAGGGGTCAAAAGGGATGAATTATACGGTAACCATATTCACGTAGGTTCTGAATGTTGCGATTGCGATTATTCGACCTATCCGGTCATCGGGTACCATTGCTAGATGGTCACTTCGATTAGTACAGAAATGAGTTCCTGTGCTACCGGCTTAGGTTCGAACCTGCGGGGTCACAAACATTAGAGGTTCCTTTCTGATTTGATGGCTGATTATGAGTCTTATCTATCTGGGACTCTATGATTGAGAATTAGGATTCTCTAATCATGAGTTCCACACATTTTGGGTACCGGGGTCAAAATTTTGAATTTCAAATTTTGAATTTGAAATTTGAACTCTTTGATCAGGGTTTCATATCGATGGTCTCTGATGCCTGATTGCCCATCGGATTTGGATTCAATATTTATGAGAGGTTTAATTAGTGATTTAATCACTAATTAACTCAATTTGATTGAGTAATTATTTTTGGATCAAGTCCAATTGAATTGGATTCAGTTTGGATTGACCCGATTAGGTTAAATGTTGACCTAATCGCTAAGGTGGTTTAGTCCCTGATTTGATCAGGGGTTAGGTTTAGTTAATTCTTGATTTGATTAAGATTTTATTAAGCCTAATTATGTTGGGTTTAATTTGGTCTAATTGTGCTCAACCTATTTTAAACTAGGTTGGCTCAATTTGAATCAAACCACCTTGTTTTAAATTCCCTGCGTCACCCAACTTCCTTGCACCCATTTGAATTCACGAGAAGAAACTTCTCGTGAAATTTTTCTCATGTAAAACCCTTCCCCACATACTCATTTGTGCACCATATGGATGGATAAATTAATTAGTTAGCCATTCAAATTCAAAGCATGTTTGAATTTGAATGGATAACTTATCACTTGCCCTTTCATCCTTATCCATTTTGTGTGTCACATTACTTACAAGAGAAAAGGTTTCTCGTGAAAATTTTCCACACACAAAGAGCCACTCCCCTTCTCTTCTCACGCCCAAAAGGATAGGGATAAGTTGGTTTTCGTTTGAATTCAAATTTGATTTGAATTCAAATGTGTAACCTCTTGTCTTTATCCTCTCACGCGGATAAGACACGTTCGACGTTGTTTTAAAAAGAGGAGAAAGGTGGGACGTGCGTAGAAAAATTAGGAGAGAAACTTTGGGGTGTGAGGAAGGCTTCTGCGCAAGGTGAAGGTCCAAAACCTTCCGAGAGAAAAAGAAAGAAAAGAGAGAAAATTGGGCGCAGGGTTTTTGGTGTGTACCCTAGGGTTTCTACCTAGGGTTCGGGAAGTGAGATTGGTGTGCCACGAGTGTCGTGAGTCCACCAAATTTTAGAGAGAGATCCATCAGCCTCTCAAGTAACTGTGCAGATGATCCGGAGCATCCGAGAAGTCGGCACACATCGATCAAAGGAGTTCGATCAACATCTGCCATCAAAAGGGTGAAATCACGAACTAGCATTCGTGAGGAGCTGATCAGACGGGAGCTTCGTGTGGACGATCCACAGAGGCCAGACAGTTGGGTGGCTGCAATGTGACAATCAGAGCCCTCCGACGGTGATCAAATTGCGGTGATCGACTACCCACAAAAGGTGATGTGTTCTGAACACAGTACTGTAAAACGTTTACTGATTCAAATTTGAATTTCAAATTTAAATGCATGCTGTTGTATCATATTTAGATCCTAGTGTAGGGTTAATTAGTATTAATTAATGAGATTAATTAATAATTCCACTGTAAAATAGTAATTTTGAAAAAGTTTTAAAATTACCATTTTGCCCCTGCACTAAATTTTCGCTTCATTTGAAAGGTTTTATTTTCTGTTCACCAAATATGTTGACTCATTTCATAAATAGATCAGCACATTTCATAAATAGCAATCCTATTGCTAATTATATAACAGAAAATAACTCAATCAAAATAAATCATGAATATTCTTTTAGATCTAATCTAAAACATTCATTATAAATTTTATAATTGAACCTATACAATTAATTTCTTTCGCTACTTCATCTGCATGGGATATAATCACATCGGCACCCCTACCGCCATAGGAGACCCCATCGAATGGGAAGAGAGGACCTTTAAACCCTACTTTTCTCCTATGACCGGACGGCCATGGCAACCAACCCAATTTGATTACTTGCTACTTGGATCAAGTATATCTAAATATACCAATTTCAAAATTTAAATTTTAAATTTTAAATTTTGAATTTTAAATTTCAAACAAATTTCAAATTTCAAATTTCAAAATTTTGAATTTTAAATTTTGAATTTCAAATTTTGAATTTTAAATTTTGAATTTTAAATTTGAAATTTCTATCAAATTTTAAATTTCAAATTTTAAATTTTGAATTTTAAATTTTTGAATTTTGAATTTTGAATTTCAAATTTCAAAATTCAAATTTCAAAATTTGAATTTTAAATTTTGAAATTTTAAATTTCGAACAACTTTCAAAATTCAAATTTTAAATTTTAAATTTTAAATTTTATATTTAAACTTTTAGATTACAACTTAATCTACGCATGCAAAAATATATATCATATCTTAAAACCTTGCTCTGATACCATTTGAAGCGAAATTCAGTGCAGGGGTAAAATAGTAATTTTAAAACTTTTTCAAAGTTATGATTTTATAATAGAAAAATATTAATTAATCTAATTAATTAACATGAATTTATCCTACACTAGGATCTAAATATGATATATAGCATGTATGCATTTAAATTTGAAATTCGAATTTGAATAATAAACACTTTACTGTAATGTGTTCAGAACACAATACCTTGGTGCGGATAGTAGATCACCATAATCTGATCACCGTCGAGAGAGTCTGATCATTGTGATGTAGCCACATAGTGTGTCTAGCCTCTGCGGATCATCCACATGAAGCTCCCGATCTGATCGACTCCTTATGAGTGCCAGCTCGTTGTAGAGCCCTTTCGACGGCCGATGCAGATCGAACTCCTTCGATCGATGTCTGTTGATTCTTTGGATGCTTTGGATCATCAACAGATGTGCTTGAGAGAATGTTGAAGATCTTCCTAAAATTTGGTGGGCTCACGACACTCGTAGCTCACCTTCTCACTTCCCGAACTCCAGGTTGAAATCCTGAAGAACTCACTAAAACCCTGCGCATACTTTTTCTTTCTTTTCTTTCTTTTTCTCTCAGAAGGATATAGACCTTCACCTGGCACACAAGGATTCCTCACACCCAGATTTTCTCTCCAAAATTTTTCTTTCACACACCCCACTCTTCTCCTCCTTTTAAAACAATGTCAAACATCTTATCCATGTGAGAGGATAAAGATGAGTAATTGCACATTTGAATTCAAATCAAATTTTGAATTCAAATGGAAACCAATTTATCCCTATCCACTAAGGGTGTGAGAAGAGGAGGGTGTGGCTTAATTTGTGCATGAGTGATTTTATGAGAAACATTTTCTCATGTAATAAATGGAGCGTTAAAAGAGGATAAGGTCAAGGCGTTAAGATTGGTTGCTCATTCAAATTCAAAATTTATTTTGAATTTGAATGGCCAACCAATCATCCTTATCCACTCATTTGGCACATTAAAGTAGGGCGTGAGGAGGGCTTTACGTGAGAAAAAATTCATGAGAATTTCTTTCTCGTGAATTCAAATGGGTGCAGTGGAAGTGAGGTGGCACAGGGAGAATGGGTCAAGGTGGTTTCATTATTTAAACCAACCTAATTGAACCAAATAAGTTAGACCCAATTAGACTAATTTAAACCTAACTAAATTAGGCTTAATTAGGCTCAATAAAATCCTAATCAAATCAAGAATTGATTAAGCCCAACCCATGATCATATCAGGGATCAAACCATCTCGACGATTAGGTCAACTCTTAACCTAATTGGGTCAAACCAAACTGAATCCAATTCAATTGGACATGATCCAAAAATAAGTACTCAATCAAATTGAGTTAATTAGTGATCAAATCACTAATTAAATCTCTCATAAATATTGAGTCCAAATCTGATGGGTAATCAGATATCAGAATTCATCGATATGTAACCCTGATCGAAGAGTCCTAAACCAGTGGGACTCTTGACCCCGGTACCCAAAATGTATGGAATTCATGATCAGAGAATCCTGATTCTCGATCATAAAATCCCAGATGTGAAGGACTCTTCACCAGCTATCAGATCAGATAGGAACCTCTAATGTGTGTGACTTCGCAGGTTCGAACCTAAGCCGGTAGCACAGGAACCAATTCTTGTACTAATCGAAGTGACCATTTAGCAATGGTACCCGATGTCTGGATAGGTTGAATAGTCACAATTATAATACTCAGAACCTACGTGAATATGGTTACTATATAATTCATCCTTTTGACCTCTGTGTTTAGGATGACTCAGGATTAAACTGTCAACCCTGATCGAATCATCCGAATCATGCTCAACTCAAAATAGTCCTGTGACTCCTCACAAGGACTACCCTGGCCAAGATTTTGCTAAATTAAAATACGACTGTACACAGCTCCTAAACTAGAGTAGTCAATCCCATCTTGACACACGCACCGACAAGTCAAGTACTTGACTACACCCAGCAGCCTTCCGTCACTGAATTGAAAATTTAAGTAGTCCAGTGCCTAAGTGCAGTGAGTTGCTTGCAAGTCACCATGGCGGTCTTAGGTTGGAGGGATATTTATACCCATATTCTATCGGAGCAAATCTTGATAGCAGAAATAGCTCCAGAGTTGGTCACGTTCAGTGTAGATGTATCCTTACATCTCATCTGTATGCCATACCAGTGTCTCCACACTCATTGGTTAAGAGGACAACCAACCTATATGGCACACAATGATCTATGCTTGAGAAATATTGTCATCCTTGGTAACAATGTATCATTTGGTCGCGAACAGATTTAAGGACTAAACGACAAATCCTCCTTTGTCGAGTCTAAATAGTCCTAAGGACTTCACCACAACATAAGAGTTCGTTAGAAGATGAAACATTTTGTGATAAAAAATACCAAAATAACTTTTATTAATTCATAATTTATGTACATATACAAAAGGAGCACAACCATCAACAGGCCGACGATTGGCTTTGGGACACTATTCCCAACATTCACCTCCTTGATCTGATCGAAGAACCTTAATGGACTTACCTGTTTGTTTTTTTATTTCATGTCTGAATTCTTTGAATCTTTCAAAGGCTTCAGACTTATATTTTATTAGAAACACATACCCGTACCTAGACATATCATCGGTAAAGGTAATGAAGTAGATATAGTTACCTCTAGCTGACACATCAAATGGGCCACACACATCCATATGTACTAGGGCAAGTAGGTCTGTGTCCCTTTTCCCATGTCCTACAAAAGGGAGTTTGGTCATTTTGCTTTGAAGGCATGATTCACAAACTGGATATGACTCGAAAGTCAACAGACTCAACAGTCTGAATTTCTCCAATTTGTTAACCCTGTCTTCCGCTATATGACCTAGCCTTAGGTGCCACAGATACCTATCATTTAGACTATCTCTAGACCTTTTAATTCCTATGGCATTCATATTTTGCTCGATATTAAATATAGATACATCAATATGTAGCTGATAGAGACCGTTAATAAAAAAATCATTTGCAACTTTATTATTTTCATAAAATAAGTTACAATGGTCCTTATGAAAGCTAATCACATAGCCTTCTTGTGGTAAACATGAAACAGAAATCAAATTTCTGCTTCCTGCAGGCACATAATAAAAATCTCTAAGAACTAAATCTAATCCTAATGGTAATCATAGAGGGTAGGCTTCCACGACCACAGCAGCAACTCTTGCTCCGTTCCCGATGCGTAAGATCATCTCTCCATCCCTCAGCCTCTTGCTCTCCTCAAGACCCTACATAGAAGTGCACAAATGAGCACTAGAACCATAGTCAAGCACCCAACTGGATGCAAAAGAAACCGTAAGATTAGATTCTAAAATGAGCATACCTCCAGAAGGACCATCCTTCTTATTCTTCAGGGTGGCCAAGTACTGAGGATAATTTCGCTTCCAATGGCCGTCTGATTGGCAGTGGAAATATTTTCTCTTTTCAGCAGCCTTCTTCGATTCTGTCTTCTTCTTCTTCCCATCCACCTTCTGCATCTTCGCAGACTTCTTTTTATTTCTAAAAGACTTTCTCTTGGAAGAAGTCCGCTCCATAATAAGAACTGAGCCTTTTGAACCCTTCATAGAAAGCTCAGTCGTAACCAGCATGTTCATTAACTCAGCCAAGGTACACTGCATCTTATGCATATGGAAGTTCATGATAAACTGACCATATGCATCAGACAAGGACTGAAGGATCACATTAGTCTGAAAATCCTTGTCTAAGATGACACCGAGCTTCTCAAGCTCCTCAAGATCCTTGATCATTGTCAAAATATGATCTTAGACTAACTTCCCATCATGCATTTTAGCCTTAAAAAGTCTTTGACAGACTTGATACTTGGCTGCGCGACTTTATTCACCAAACAACTCTTGTAGGTGAGCCAACATTTGACGGGTAGTCATAATATTCTCATGTTGGTGCTGCAAGTCATCAGACATTGCACCCAACATGTAGTACCTTGCTTTGTTATCATCATCCATCCACTTTTTCAGAGATGCTCTCTGTTTAGCAGTCGGATGTGCTGGCATGGCAGGTGGGTCCTGGTCCAAGACATTGGTCAATTTTTTGGAATCCAGAATAATTCTGTAATTCCTTAACCAGTCCTTGAAATTGGATCCAGTCAATCTGTGGGTGTCTAGTATTTTGGTCAGGGGGTTGGACGCAGACATATTTCCTATAGAGAGTGAACAGTTTCTAATTAGATTTTGTAATCAGACTTAACCAATTTATTTAGGAGTTTTATTTTTAAACAAATTAGGCTCCCACTATTTTTTTAGATCCCTACACTCCCTAGGTAGAGATGTGAAAATCTCCATGATTAGTGATTTCTAGAGGGTGGTGCGGTCTCACCGACTGGCTCACCACCTCACCTAACAGTTATTGGTGATGGGTCAACCGATGAGTGGACAACTCTTGTCCAATAATTTTCTAATCATGGTGTACCCAAAACTTGGTCTCTAATTCATGAAGCTCACCGTGTCTGGAATATTGCTCTAATCCTTAGTTAAGTCAAACCCACCATTTGCACGGACTAGATTCCTGATTGGGTCTCTCACCGTATCTGGAATATTGAGCCCAACCCATCCTCTAATTCGTAGCATCCAATGCCTAATGGTCATGGTTGCATCTTCCCGGTGTAACTGAGCCACTATATCCAGCCGAGAACAATCAACTCCAGGAAGAGCCCGCACATCCACAGTGGTGGAAGACCTTAGACTTAATATTTTTTTAGGAAGATTTGATTTAGGTCTCATTAAACTTGGCTTGACATAGTCATAACAATTATGACTAACCTAGTGGCATGGGTTAGCTTGAATTGTTAGTCACCTCAAATCAGAACTGAGTCAACACATATGGCCAGATAAGTGAGACCGGTGAGAGGGATATGCCATTAACTTGACAAGAATGCATTCGAGTCGAGTAGCTCCCAATTAAAAACCAGTCGGTCGCATCTGCCCAACTTACCTTAGATACCAAATTGTCGAACCAAAATCAATTGGGTTAGCCTATAATTCAGGATCTAACCACTGAGCCAAATTAGGTCTTAACTTGATCAAATCACATCTAAATGTGATTCGACCTTGTCCTAGACTTAATCCTATTAGGCTGGTCAATTATTAGCTTTCATGATCCTATCTAACCAACTTTTGATTCGGTTTGATCAACCGCTAGACCTAATTGAGCTATGCAAGCCTGAACCCAATTTTATGAAAATGACTTAGATCTGAAATTCTCAATTTTAGACCTAATTTAATTTCATAAGCTTAATTCATTAATTAAGTCTTGGGTTCATAAACAAAACATGTAAAATAAATCCTAGGGTGTCAGGATCTAGGATTTTACAGAAAAGTAAGTTTGATTTCTGATTAAGGATGAATGCACAGTAACCCTACACGTCATAAGAACATCCATTGAATGGGAGGAGAGGGCCTTTAAACCCTACTTTGTTCTTATGATCGGACGGCCATGAGGAACACCTTAATCAAAAATATAAATTTAACTACAAAACTAGTTAGATCTAAATTTACATATCACATATACAATTTAAGATCTAACTAATACATGCTTTGCATACATCTCATGTATCAAAAATTTGATCTAATTAACATACTTTCAGATTTAATACATCACATGTAACATCTAAAAAATAAAATTTAAATTGAACTATTCAACATAAAATTTATTCTAGACAGTTACTAGAACAATTCTACAACTAGTCAGGCATGCAACAGATCAATCTTATATTTTATCCAAATTTTTATTTTCTATTTTTGATCTGAATATAACATTTATATCATCAAAAATATAGAATAAATTAGATCTAAATCATATTTTAATCTCATTAAAATATAAACTTATAAGACTATTCATAGATCAAACTATTTCTAGTCTAGTCATGCATCTCATGCATGTTAGATCTTCTCAGATTTAGTTTTAAATATTTTAATTTTAGATTCTATTATATCTGATGTGATATCTGAAATTTTTTAATATCCAATAAATTAAAATTAAAATCAGATCTAAATTAGATCTAAAACTGAGCCATCAACTTGGCTCTGATACAAGTTGAAGGAAAAATCACTTTTTTCCTTGTAGGATCTTCCAGATTTCATCAAATCTGGGGTGGAATAATTTTTAAAAAAAAATTATCCTATATTTATTTCAAATCTAAATCTCTAGATCTAATTTTATTATCTAATATTAATTCTAAAATAAATCTAAAAGTATGAGGAAACATGAAATACCTCAAGGATAATCTGATTACCTTGTAGATGATCGCAGCAAGCCTGAGGTTCTGATTTAGCCACGCAATCGCCTGGCCTCTACCAATATCCACTTGGGCAGGATCTGGATCATCTTATCCTCATGACTCTCTACTCCAAAAATTAGAACTCAATCAGATTAGGAAGATCTTCAAAAGCCTTCCTGAAGTTGGAGCAACAGCTTGTCGAAAAACTCCTGCAGCCCTTTGTTCAATGCATCATCATGCCTTGATCCTTCACCAGATGGATGCCCAACCTCTTGGGTGTGAAGAGGGGAGAGGGAGCACTAGGGAGGATGTGGAGAAGAGGAGGGGTGTGTTGCCCAGCTATGCAACCCAAGAGGGGGGGGTGAATTGGGTTTCTAAAAATTTAAACTTAATTTACAACTATGAAGATTATTTAACAAGAGCAAGATAAGTAAGGAGAGTATAATTTATGCAAGGGTAATAGTTGGATGCAAGAATGCAAGAGAATAAAAAAGTTTAAAAGGAGAGCAATTAAGCACAACACAAACAAAAAGATTTATAGTAGTTCGGTGCCAACCTTGCACCTACATCCACTCCCCAAGCTCCTACTTGAGAATTCCAATCCACTAAACTGTATTCGACCTGAATACACTCGTCAGAACCTCCGACTCTAGCTATCCCAAGCTAGAACACTTATTTTTTAGGTACAAGCCAACCCAATATAATCCGATTCAAGGTTTGGATCAACCTTCCCATGTTTTGGAACCCTTCCAAAATAAAGACAATAACTTAAAAAGAGTATTATAGTTAATTGCATAGAAATACAGATGAAGCTCCTTTAATGAGCGAATAAGGCTTTAAATACACTTTACATAATTAGAAGGAAGCTCTTTCAGATTTTCTCAAGGTGGTTGGAGACTTGAATGAGCACTTGAGGAGTTGGTGAACTTGAATTAAAAGCTTCTTGAACTCTTTTGGTGGGCTCTTGCTTAGGGTTGAAATGAATGCTTGAAGAACCTTTTTCAAATCACTTTCTTCTTCTTGATTCCCTCCTTTAAGTCCCTTTATATAACTTCAAATAATGGTGGAGAGTAATCTGGGCTGAAATAAAGCCATTAGAGCATATTAAATGAGCATTAAATGCAATTGAGATGGGTTAAAAACTAGTCGTTGCAGAATTTTTCCGTCGTAGGGGTCGACTCATAGGGTCAACTCATGCTCATGGGTCAACTCATGGGGTCGACCTTTGTGAAAAAGTGTAAAAAATGACTGTTCTATAATTTTGGCCTGCAGAGCAACAGAGGTCGACTCATAGGGTCGACTCATGCTAAGGGGTCGACCCATGGGGTCGACTCACAAAGCGTGCCAGCCAAAATTTTTGCATACCGTTCAGCCCTTTTAGCCATGAGTCGACTCATGGGATCGACTCAAAAATAGAAACTTGATTTTCTTATAAAATATACTTTCAAAAATGTTGAAATTGCCTCCAATAGATTGCACATCTTTTGTTCTTGCTCTTGAGGCTTCCGAATCAGGTCTTGATAAAATTATGATTTTACCCCTGAAATGCAATAAGTCTTTTTCCAAGCCAAAATTATTTGAAACTCCCTTAAATACTTTGTAGTCATCAAAATCAATTCAAGGAGCAACAATCTCCCCCTTTTTGATGATGACAAAATATTTGAGCTAAAGCATACAGAAAATATTGAACATGAATTTCAAATTGATGAAGATGCATCACTTAAATATTACAGTCAAGTATTTGAATGAAATGCATCATAAGCAATTTGAAGATAAATTTGAAATTTGCTTATAAGTGCATTTGCCTGGAAAGAAAAAGCTGATTTTGATTCTTTGGCATATGACACATGTGCCCATTTGCTTAACAATTTACTTATTGCTCATTCTTGATTTGTTGCTTATTGTTAAATCTTTATTGCTCTTAATCTCAATCTTATTGTTCAATCTTTATTGCTCTTATTGCTCAATCTCGATTTTGTTTCTCTACTCTCTTTTTTTGACAGCATCAATTGAGATTCTCTGCTACCTTTTTAAAGGACATATTTTCTCTATTCCTTCTTTTTGATGGGATCAATTTTACTTCTTTAGCTTCCTTCTTTGATTGCTTGTTTCTTTATTGCTTATTATTTTACTCCCCCTCAATATAGCAAACGTAAAAGATATACCAATTTGCTCATTTAAAAGATATTGCTATTCAAATATTTTCACAGCACAAATCTTAAAAGTAATTCAATTTGATCATATTCAGAGATATTCATTAAAAGTCAAAGTATATATATATATATATATATATATATATATATATATATATATATATATATATATATATATATATCCAAAAGATAACTGAATACATAGATGTTTCAATACATAAGTGTTAACTCAGAGTACAAATGATATGGATAGAAACTATCTAAGAGTCAATCAGTCAACATTACATGGCGCACAAGATAGATCCTAGACAAAAACTAAAGAAAGGACAGACTACACTGGATCTAATAGATATCATGGCTGGATGGATCAAAATCTGATGAATCAGAGATGGGGTGAGGAGATGAAGGATCATGTCCACAAGCTAGTCCTCGACCGCGTCTGCCTCTGCCATGGGTAGGGGTGCTAGCACGAGTGGAGGGGTGAGAAGATCTTGAAGGCTGAGAAGCAAAGGACTGAACTACGAGTGAGAGTCTGATGGTGTCTAGAAGGTTCAGAGCTCTCGAAACAGATTGCATCAGGGCACTGAACTGAGTAGAAGCATGTTCACTGGAGCCCCTGATCTCTCTCCTCAGGAAGTCAAAATCACTCTCTAAGACTCCTCACAGTCTAGCCGCCTCTGCAGATAGGTCTGAGACCTCAGTAATGTCTTCATGCAGCTGTGGATGGGCTAGAGCTAACACTTGCCCCTGCAAGTTAAATACTCTGCCAGTCTGTCTCAATATACAACCCTCAAGCTGCTCAATGCGTACTGACTGATCAGCAATCATCTGAAAAATAGTGGAGAAGTGAGGGATTAGTGTCTGATCAGATACATCGTGAGGTGTTGATCCCTATCCAAAAGCTGAAGTACCCAACTGACGAGATAGTATGAAAGCTACATGCTGAGATATCATGTCTATCTGATCATCAGCCAATCTGATCTCTGAAGAATGTCCTCTGCTGTCCGTCTGCTGAACTGAAGTATGCCTCCTCGCAGACTCTGACGGGCCAACCTCGTGATCAGAAATAAACTGAATATCTGGTGAAGCTGCTCTGTGATCACGGAGGGGTGAGGATGGTCCTTCCTCCTCTGCTCTGTCTTCAGCTCTCTCTTCCACACCTTTTGTCCAACCACCATCCATTTTAGAAAATCCCATTCGGTGCAAAGTATGGTGGTTGATAGTGTCAGAGTGAGATAGCCTAGCTACTGCCTTCCCCTCAAAGCTAACTTCAAACCTCCTAAATACTAAAGTGAGAGCCATACCAAAAGGCAAGTGTGCCTTGGACCTATTCAAGGTCTCTCTCATAGCCTCAAACATTAATGCCGGGAGGTTCAGGGGGGTTTGAGTAATTACATGATACATAATGCAGATGTCCCGACCAGAGAGAAGATCATGTCTACCACTTCTAGAAAAAAATAACTTAGTTACCATATGGTGTAGCAGTCTCATCTCAGTGGAAAGAATCTTTGCCTCTAATTTGTTCAGACTTCCAGTAAAGGTTCTCCCTAAAATAATATTTATTCTTTTTTTTTTACTTGGGAGTTCTATGTTTGTGTACCCCTCACAAGGTAAATGAAATATCTCCCCCAAAAGCACAGGATCTAGGCTAATGTCTACACCCTTCACTATGGATTTTACTGTTTCATTGCTGTATCCCAAATTCAGGTAAAATTCTCTAATAAGATCCACATAAGTATTTTCTTTTAGAGAGCAGTAGAATTCCCAACCCTGATCTTTAATTTTTGATCCGATAGAGAAACCTTCCTTCTCAAAAAATCTGAAATCAATATTTTTGCCGGGCTCTACCTTTCTATCAGAGAGGAGAACCTTACTGGGGCTGATTGGTGATCGGGTTGTAGCAGGAGCTGAAGCAGGAGCAGGGATTGAAGCAGAAGTGGTCTCAGTTGCTGGTCTCTTTCGGCGCACACTTTCCTCCAACTCGCAAACTAATTTCCTCTTCTGTGGAAGCTTTATCTTGGGAGCCATTTGCACAGGTAGGACTAGCATGAAACTTAGGAGAGCAAATGTGAGGGAGAAATGAAGGGTTTTTAGTGGAAAGATAATAATTTTGGAGAAGTAGAGTGTCGATTTGGAGAAGACGGGTTGAGTCTAGGGTAGACTCGAATCGTTCCAAATGAAGAAGGAGAAGGGGAGGAACTTGGTTCCAAGAGGGCGATTTAGAGGGTGAGAGATGGTGGGAGAGGGATCTTGAGAGAAAACTTGGATTTGATGAAGAAGAGAGGGAGACTTGGGTCGGCTGAGAGAAAACTTGGATTTTTGGTTTGGTGGAAGGAAGAAGATGGAGAGTTGGGTCGGCTCAAGGAGAGATTTCTAACAAAAAAGAGAGCGCCCGAAGGATTTAGTTGTTATTACAAGTTTACCCTAGGGTTGACCCTGGGGGTCGACTCATGGCACAGAGAAATTCAGGAAAATGATGAACCAATTTTGAAAAAAATTTGAAATATTAGGAGAAGGATGTTTACCCAAAAATTGATTATAAGAATGATAATTTTGGGCTTTTGAGCTCAAAAGAAAAGATGAGAATTAAGCTAAAAAGATTTTTGGTGGTGATACCTTAAAATCAGAGAGACACTTAAGCAGATGGATCAAGGATTCCTAGTTTTCTCTTAATTTTACAAAATCTATCTTCACTTAAGACCTTGATAAAGATGTCAGCTAATTATTTTTCAGTACAAATAAAGTCAAGAATTATGTCTTTATTTTGGACATGTTCTCTTTTGAAATGATGTCTGATTTCAATATGTTTTGACCTAGAATATTGAATTAGATTTTTAGTGAGATTTATAGCACTACTGGTATCACATCTTATGGGAATTTCATTAAGTTTGATACCAAAGTCTTCGAGTTATTGCTTAATCCACAAGATTTGAGCACAACAACTTCCGATTGTAATGTATTCGGCCTCAGCCGTAGATAGTACTACCAAATTTTATTTCTTGCTAAACCAAGAGATTAGATTAACTCCAAGAAATTGGCATGTTCCACTAGTACTTTTTCTATCTAATCTACATCTAGCAAAATCGATATCTGAATATCCTATTAAGTCAATTAATGAGTCCTTAGAATACCATAATCCTAGAGTTTATGTACCATTTAAGTATCTAAGGATTCTTTTAACTGCATTCAAGTGTGATTCTTTTAGATTTGATTGAAAGCGAGCACACAGGCAAATATTAAACATAATATCAGGTCTACTAGCAGTTAAATATAATAGAGAACCAATCATGCCTCTATAAAATTTTAAGTCTACACTTTTACCTTCTTTGTCCTTGTCAAGCTTACATGATGGGCTCATGGGTGTGCCAATTGCTTTGGAGTTCTCCATTCCAAATTTTTTGAGTATTTCTCTTGTATACTTACTTTGGATGATGGAGATTCCTTCCTTTGTTTGTTTGATTTGGAGTCCGAGAAAGAATGTAAGTTCTCCCATCATGCTCATCTCGAACTCCCCCTGCATGAGCTTTGCAAAATCTTGACAAAGAGTTTCATTAGTAGACCCAACAATAATGTCATCAACATATATTTGTATAACTAATATATCATCTTGATTTTTTTTAATGAAAAGGGTTGTGTCTACATTTTCTCTTGAAAAATTATTATAAAGTAGAAATTTGCTTAGCCTTTCATACCAAGCCCTAGGTGCTTGTTTCAAACCATATAGAGCTTTCTTTAATTTAAAAATATGATTAGGAAAAGCATGATTTTCAAAATCTGAGGGTTATTCTACATAAACTTCTTCAGCAATATATCCATTTAAAAAAATACTTTTGACATCCATTTAGAATAATTTAAATTTCATAAATCAAGCATATGCAAGTAGAAGTCTAATTGCCTCTAATCTAGCAACAGGTGCAAAAGTCTCATCAAAATTAATTTTTTCTTCTTGATTGTAACCTTTTGCAACCAATCTTGCTTTATTTCTTATTACATTTTTATATTCATTCAATTTATTCCTATATACCCATTTTGTATCAATTATTGAATAATTTTTAGGTCTTGATACTAAGGTCCATACATTATTTCTTTCAAATTGATTAAGTTCTTCTTGCATTGCATTAATCCAATTATAATCTTTTTCAGCTTCGTCTAAGTTTTAGGTTCAAGATGAGAGATAAAAGCAAAATGATTGAATGCATCTTTAAGTGAAGAATGAGTTCTTACACCATAGGTAGGATCACCAATGATTAGTTCCTTGAGGTGATTGTGATCATACCTCCATTCTTTGGGTAGATTATTTATACCTTGAGATTGTTCTTGTTGTTCTTCACCTTCCTCATCCTGTTTGTCTTCATGTTCTTCATCATCTTGAATTGTTGAATCTTTTAGATTGATCTCCTTTATCCCTTCTATAAGAGGATCTGCATCATCAAAACTTTCATTCTTTCTTGAAGGAAGATCATTAGTTTTATCAAAGACAACATGTATTGACTCCTCTACTACTAAGGTTCTTTTGTTGAAAACTCTAAAGGCTTTACTAGAAGAGGAGTAATTAAGAAAGATCGCTTCATCGGATTTTGCATCAAATTTTCCTAGTCTTTCGTTACCATTGTTTAACACAAAACATCGACAACCAAAAATATGAAAATATGCAATGTTTGGTTTTCTTCCTTTCCAAAGCTCATAGGGAGTTTTCTTTAAAATTTATCTAATTAATGCATGATTTAATATGTAACATGCCGTGTTAATTGCTTCCGCCCAAAAGTATCTTGGAAGGTTGCTTTCACATAGCATGGTACAGGTCATTTCTTCAAGGATTCTATTTTTTCTTTCTACTATCCCATTTTGTTGGGGTGTCCTAGGTGCTGAAAAGTTGTGGCCAATTCCTTTTTCACCACAAAACTTTTCAAAATTTTGATTTTCAAATTCGGTTCCATGATCACTTCGAATATTTTGAATTGAAAAATCTTTCTCATTTGTGACTTTTCAATAAAATTTAGAAAAAATTTGAAAAGTTTCATCCTTGTGTGCCAAAAAGAAAACCCATGTAAAATGAGAGAAATCATCAATGATTACAAAACCATATCATTTTCCTCCTAGACTAGTAGTTCTAGTGGGTCCAAATAAATTCATGTGTAATAGTTCTAATGGCCTAGAAGTTGAAACAATATTTTTAGATTTGAATGAAACTCTTGTTTGTTTACCTAGTTGGCATGCATCACAAATTCTATTCTTTTCAAAGTTCAATTTGGGTAGACCAATAACCAATTCTTTCTTAATGAGTTTTGAAAGTGAATACATGCTAATATGTGTAAGCCTACGATGTCAAAGCCAACTAGTCTCATTAATCTTGGCATTCAAGGATACTAGGCATTGCATGTTTATTTTGGATAGATCATTCAGATCTACCATATAAATATTACCATGTCTATGTCCAACAAATTTAATACCTTCATTAATAGGACTAGTTACAATGCAAATAGAAGATTCAAAAATAACCTTGTATCCTTTATCACAAAATTGACTGATGCTTAATAAGTTATGTTTTAAACCATCTACTGATAAAATATTTTCAATATACTTGGAGGGAGTGATACCAATGTTACCTATACCAATGATCTTTTCTTTGCCATTATCTCCAAAGGTGACCATCCCTCCATTTTTAGCATCAAGTGTGATGAATTAAAATTTATCACCAGTCATGTGTCTCGAGCATCCGCTATCAAGATATCATTTTCGGTTTGCTCCTTGGGATGCTAGACACACCTGCAAGCAAAAGTCAAGTTTTTACTTTAGGTACCCAAGCTTTCTTGGGTCCTTTTTGGTTAGTCACAATGGTTCCTTTTGGAACCCATATTTTTTTTGCATTAAAATTTATAGATTTGTTAGAGAGATAAGTATATGACTTGTAACCTATTCTACCACATTTGAAGCAAGTAATGTTTGAGAACTTGTTGTTTGAAGAGTTTATATAGATATTTTTTAGAAACTTTTGTTTCTTTAAGGGGTTGTAACCAAGACCAGCCTTATCATAAATGGCTTTTTGATTTTCAAGAATCATATTAAGTTTATTAGAACTTAAGATGAATTTTTTAACTATTGATTTTAGCTTGGTAATTTTATTCTTTAAGTTCAGATTTTCTTAAAATAGGGTAGATTTTTTATTTGAAATGCTCTCATTTTGTTCTAGTAAAGTTTGATTCTTTGATTTTAACTCTTTATTCTTTACCCCTAGCTTCTTTAGTTCATCAATTAAATCATAAAAAACTTCATGAAGTTCTTCAAAGGTAAAGTCAATAGGAGTTGCAGAATTTACCTCATTTTCATGTGCCATAAGGCACAAGTTGGCTTGTTCATTTGAGTCTTCCTCTTCGGAGCTTGACTCATCACTTCCACTCCAAGTAGCCATCATGGCCTTCTTCTTGTACTTCTTGGGACCCTTCTTCAGTTGTGGGCATTCAGACTTAAAGTGTCCCAATTTCTTGCATTCGTAGCAAATAAGGGGTTGGTCTTTTTCCTTTTCTTTGCTATGTTCCCCTTTTGTGGGTGGCCTCTTCCTCATTTCTTGTTTTCTTTTCCTCAAAAATTTTTTAAACCTTCTAGTAATGAGAGCCATTTCTTCATCCTGCTCTTCATTTTTTGTATCATCAATTTTTTCATCAAGTTGAGCCGTAGATTTGAGGGTGATTGTCTTCTTCTTTTTGACTTCTTCTTCTAGATGTTGTTTCATATTCAGCTCATATGTCATCAGTGATCCTAGAAGCTCTTCCAAGGATAAGATGTTTAGATCCTTAGCTTCTTGGATAGCGGTCACTTTGGCTTCCCAAGTTCTTGGTAAGGACCTAAGAATCTTTCTTACGAGATCACTGTTAGAATAAGACTTACCAAGACTTTTCAGACCATTTATAATATCAGTAAAATGAGTAAACATTTTAGTTATAGATTCATCATGCTCCATTTTAAAAAGTTCATATTTTTGCATGAGCATGTTAATTTTGGATTCTTTCACTTGATTAGTTCCTTCATGAGTTACTTCTAATCTATCCCATATTTTCTTAGCAGACATGTATGTTGAAATACGATTGAATTCATTAGTATCTAGAGCATAATACAAAATATTCATGGCTTTAGCATTTAGTTGAGCCATTTTCTTATCAACCTCATCCCATTCTTTTTCGGGTTTGGTTGATCCACACCATCAATTACTTTTGTGGGAGTGTGAGGTATGTTTACTATGATACTCCATATATCATAGTCAAGTGCTTGAATGAAGATTTTCATCCGAGCTTTCCAATAGGTATAGTTTGACCCATTGAAAAGTGGAGGTCGGTTAGTGGACTGTCCCTCGGCTAGAGAAGTACCAACTTGAGTTGCCATAGATCTTTAGCTCTTTGATGGTTAAATCAAAGTAGGGCTAGAGCACTGAGCTCTGATACCACTTGTTGCCCAACTATGCAACTCAAGAAGGGGGGTGAATTGGATTTTTAAAAATTTAAACTTAATTTATAACTATGAAGATTATTTAACAAGAGCAAGATAAGTATGGAGAGTGTAATTTATGCAAGGGTAATAGTTGGATGCAAGAATGCAAGAGAATAAAGAAGTTTAAAAGGAGAGCAATTAAGCACAACATAAACAAGAAGATTTATAGTGGTTCGGTGCCAACCTTGCACCTACATCCATTCCCCAAGCTCCTACTTGAGAATTTCAATCCACTAAACTGTATTCGACCTGAATACACTCATCGAAACCTCCGACTCTAGCTATCCCAAGTTAGAACACTTATTTCTCGGGTATAAGCTAACCCAATACAATCCGATTCAAGGTTCGGATCAACCTTCCCATATTTTGGAACCCTTCCAAAATAAAGACAATAACTTAAAAAGAGTATTACAGTTAATTGCACAGAAATACAGATGAAGCTCCTTTAATGAGTGAATAAGGCTTTAAATACACTTTACATAATTAGAAGGAAGCTCTTTTAGATTTTTTCAAAGTGGTTGGAGACTTGAATGAGCACTTGAGGAGTTGGTGAACTTGAATTAAAAGCTTCTTAAACTCTTTTGGTGGGCTCTTGCTTAGGGTTGAAATGAATGCTTGAAGAACCTTTTTCAAATCACTTTCTTCTTCTTGATTCCCTCCTTTAAGTCCCTTTATATAACTTCAAATAATGGTGGAGAGTAATCTGAGCTGAAATAGAGCCGTTAAAGCACATTAAATGAGTATTAAATGCAATTGAAACAGGTTAAAAACTAGTCGTTGCAGAACTTTTTCGTCGCAAGGGTCGACTCATACTCATGGGTCGACTCATGGGGTCGACCTCTGTGGAAAAGAGCAGAAAATAACTGTTCTGTAATTTTGACCTACAGAGCAGTAGAGGTCGACTCATGCTAAGGGGTCGACCCATGAGATCGACTCACAGAGTGTGCCAGCCAAAATTTTCACGTGCCGTTCAGCCCTTTTAGCCATGAGTCGACTCATGGGGTCGACTCAAAAATAGAAACCTGATTTTCTTACAAAATATACCTTCAAAATTATTGAAATTACCTCCAATAGATTGCACATCTTTTGTTGTTGCTCTTGAGACTTTCGAATCAAATCTTGATAAAATTATGATTTTGCCCCTGAAATACAATAAGTCTTTTTTCAAGCCAAAATCATTTGAAACCCCCTCAAATGCTTTGTAGTCATCAAAATCAATCCAAGGAGCAACAGGGTGGCTGGCTTTTGCTAGATAGGGAGTAGAATCACTTAAACCCTAGGCACAGACAGGGTTTATATAGACCCTGCTGCACTGCGCAGTGCCACATCATTCGACCAATCAAAAAATTCTATTTAATCCAAAAAAAATTTGATTGGTGGAGTGATATCATCTGATCACATCAGATAAGAACCCCCACCATCTCTCCTATGTTGGCGCCAACATTGGATAAGCTCAAGGGAGATGGCGCCCAAGAGTTTATGTTGATCAAGACTCCTCTTGATCTTTATCCATTTGGGGCGAAAGCCTTGTCCAATTGTGGCACCCACTTTGGTGCTTATTTTTGGTAGGTGGACACTCCACAAAAAATCTCCAATAACCTCTTGCCAAGTGGCCTTCAGTTTAAGACCCATATGTCAACATTTGACAGATGTCCTAAAATGAAAATGGCAGGTGTCAAGAATTAGCAGGTGTTGTCTTTAATTCATCTCATGAATTAAGACAAACTTTTTTTGAGCTGGACTAGCTCCAGTCAGACTGAGAAAAACCTTCTCAAGGTTCTCTGGGTGAGTCAAAACATATTTGGCTCAATCGAGATAGAAAAGATTGCACAAGGAGAAAGTTAGGCTCAATCGTGTGCTAGCATGATTTTCTTGAACCTAATTGGATCTAATCCAAATCAATTGGGCTAGCCCAATTGATGACATCCAGATCCTAACCCTTGTTAGTGTGACCTAGTTTGATTCAATTCTGTATGGTAATGGGACATGTCATGATCTCATCATCGACATCATCGAAACTCCTTTCGATGGACCAGAATTCTTCTGATTCAAATAATTAGAATGATCGATCATCAAGATCATTCTAATTGCTCCCAAAATCCATCAGTGACACCTAGCAATATATGATGGCAACCTATCAAAACTGAAAATGAACCTCTCAGTGCAGCTACCTGTATGATTGAGTTTCTCTATCATGAGTCCCGACTGAATTAGGGTTAAGGTGAACTCGTCAAACCCAATATCAGTCATATGAATCAATCAATCGATCTGAGTCTGATGTGAAACCCTAATGGAAAACTCTTTTTCATTATTTCACTCTGTCATGGCCATGGACTTAAGGACTCGATCTTTCGATCATTATAGGACTACTCCTTTCATCTACCGAGGTTGAGGTTGATAGATCCCATCTTGGTGCGACTTAGTTCCTACAATGAATGTGCTACAGCCAACATACACCTCAGGATTTCAAATGGTTAGGAGATCGAGTTATGGTGTAGTCAAACTACAACACACTCAAGGTGAACTGTCGATGCACCTTAGATCAAAGAACTAGACACACAGCTGCAGCATCGAGCTAGTCATCGATGAGAAGGTAGACTTCCTTATGACTGCTCGATATGGTCACGCTCAGTACTCTTATTCTCAATGAAGACCTATACTCTCACTTTGGTGTCTCCACACTGTAGACTCAAGATATATCTATCCTAAGAAAGCGATCGTACACCAACCTTTCAGATCGATCACCATCCTCATGATGATCCTATGGTCAGGAGCTGTTTATGAGTTAGTTATGTAAATTCATGCCTTAAATTTTCAACTCTTGAAAATATGAATTGACATTCCTACTAACTTAAAGGATGTATCACAGACACAATGTACACAATGTGATAGAAGAATAATCCATTTATTGATTTATAGTGAAAATTATAAATTTGCCCTTAGATTTGTACAGAAATGTGTCAGCCAATCTGGCATCTAGGGCACACATCTAACAGTGACATGAGTATGACATACGAATAATATATAAGAGTATATTTCATTGAGTGTGACCACCTCTGGAGTACTCTGCTATCAATGGTTGCTCTGATGGGATATGAGGATAAGTGTCCCTCTGACCTGAAGCTATCTTGGTGACTTGCAAGCAACCCAGTGTGCTTTGGTATCGGACTATCCAAAGTTTTAATTCGATAATGAAAGATTTTTAGATACAGTCAAATACTTGTGAAGTCTGAGTGTGAGTCAAGATGGGATTGATCGCTCCAAGTAAAATTAGAGATGATGTATCACCGTATTTTAATTCAGTAAAATATTGGTCAAAGTAGTCCTTGTTGGGAATAGTATCCCAAAGTCAATCGTCAGCCTATTGACGGTTGTGCTCTTTCTTGTATTAGTATATGAATTATAAATTAATAAAAGTTATTTTGGCATTTTTTATCACAAATTGTTTCATCTTCTAATGAACTCCTGTGTTGTGGTGAAGTCCTTAGGACTATTTAGACTCAACAAAGGAGGATTTGTCGTTTAGTCCTTAAACCTGTTCACGACCAAATGATATATTGTTATCAAGGATAACAATGTTTATCAAGCATAAGTTGTTGTGTGCCATATGGATTGGTTGTCCTCTTAACCAACGAGTGTGGAGACACTGGTATGGCATACAGGTGAGATGTAAGGGTACATTTGCACTGAACGTGACCGACTCTGAAGCTTTTTCTACTGTCAAGATTTGCTCCGATGGGATATGGGTATAACTGTCCCTCCGACCTGAGACTGCCACAGTGACTTGCAAGAAACTCAATGCACTTAGGCACTGGACTACCTGAATTTCTAATTCAGTGATGAAAGACTGCCGGGTGTAGTCAAGTACTTGACTTGTCTGTGCGTGTGTCAAGATGGGATTGACCACTCCAGTTCAGGAGCTGTGTACAGTCGTGTTTCAATTTAGCAAAACCTTGGCCAAAGTAGTCCTAGTGAGGAGTCACAGGACTGTTTGAGTTGAGCACGATTCGGATGATCTGATCAGGGTTGACAGTTTAACCTTGAGTCATCCTATACACAGGGGTCAAAAGGGATGAATTATACAGTAACCATATTCGCGTAGGTTCTGAATGTTGCAATTGTGACTATTCGACCTATCCGAATATCGGGTACCATTGCTAGATGGTCACTTTGATTAGTATAGGAATTGATTTCTGTGTTACTAGCTTAGGTTTGAACCTACGGGGTCACACACATTAGAGGTTCCTTTCTGATCTGATGGCTGGTGAAGAGTCCCACTGGATTGGGACTCTTCGACCAAGAGTTCTAATACTTGGAGACTCTGAGTCTTATATATCTGAGACTCTATGATCGAGAATCAGGATTCTTTGATCATGAGTTCCACACATTTTGGGTATCGGGGTCAAGGTCCCACTGGTTTGGGACTCTTCGATCAAGATTTCATATCGATGGACTTTGATGCCCGATTGTCCATCAGATTTGGACTCAGTATTTATGAGAGATTTAATTAGTAATTTAATCACTAATTAACTCAATTTGATTGAGTAATTATTTTTGGATCAAGTCCAATTGAATTGGATTCAATTGGGTTTGACCCGATTAGGTTAAGAGTTGACCTAATCGTCGAGGTGGTTTGGTCCCTGATTTGATCAGGGGTTGGGCTTAATCAATTTCTGATTTGATTAGAATTTTATTGAGCCTAATTAAGCTTAATTGTGTTAGAGTTAATTTAGTCTAACTATGCCTAATCTATTTTAATAAGGTTGGTTCAATTAGGTTTCAAACCACCTTGACTTATCTCCCTACGCCACCTCACCTCATCCTGTGCCCATTTGAATTCACAAGAAATGAGTTCTCATGAATTTTCTCCCAAGCAGAAGCCTTTCCATGCCCTCCTGTGTGAGCCATTTTGAGTGGATAAAGATGGTTGGTTGGCCATTCAAATTCAAATGATGTTTGAATTTGAATGGGCAACTAATCTCATGCGCCACCTTATCCACTTATGTGCCCCATTCACTACACGAGAAAAGGTTTCTCGTGTAAACTCTCTATGCACAAATGAACCCACACCCCTTCTCTTCTCACACCTTGAGTGGATAAGGATAGGTTGGTTGGCATTTGAATTCAAATGAGCAACCACCTGGCTTTATCCTCTCACGCGGTGAAAATGCTGAGAAGATGCGGTCTTGCACCATTTTAAAAGGAATGAGAAAGTGGGGCGTGTGCTAATCTGATCCGTGAGATAAAAGGGTACATGAGAAAGATCTTCTACATGAGAAAAGAAAAGAAAAGAAGAGAGAAAGGGCGCAGGGTCTTTTTGTGAGTACCCTAGGGTTTCTGCCTACGGTTCGGGAAGTGAAAAAGATGAGCTACGAGTGTCGTGAGCCCAGCAAACTTCAAAAAGAGCTTCATCAACCTCTCTACTATCTCTACTGATGATCCAGAGTATCCAAAGAATTGACAGACACCAATCGAAGGAGTTCGATCAGCATCAGCCGTCGAAAGGGTTCTGCAATGAACTAGCATTTATGAGGAGTCGATCAGACTGAGAGCTTCGTGTGGATGATCCACGGAGGTCAGACATACTGTGTGGCTATATTGCGATGATCAGACCACCCCGACAGTGATCAAACTGCGATGATCGACTATCTGTACGAAGGTCATGTGTTCTGAACACATAACAGTAAAATATTTACTGTAGAAGTTTAAATTTCAAATTTAAATACATGCTATATATATCATATTTAGATCCTTGTATAGGATTAATATATATTAATTAATTAGATTAATTAATAATTTTCAGTGTAAAAATATAATTTTAAAAAAGTTTTAAAATTATCATTTTATCTCTGCACTCAAATTCGCTTCAAATGGTATTAGAGTGGGTTCTAAAATATGATATACATTTACATGCGTAGATTAAGTAGTAATCTAAAAGTTTAAATTTAAAATTTAAATTTAAATTTTGAAATTCAAAATTTAAAATTTAAATTTAAAATTTAAATTTAAATTTTGAAATTCAAAATTTAAAATTTAAATTTTGAAATTTGAATTTTGAAATTTAAAATTTAAAAATTTAAAATTTAAAATTTGAAATTTGAAATTTATTTGAAATTTCAAATTTGAAATTCAAAATTTAAAATTCAAAATTTGAAATTCAAAAATTTGAAATTTAAAATTTAAAATTTGTTTGAAATTTGAAATTCAAAATTTGAAATTTAAAATTTAAAATTTAAAATTTAAATTTTGAAATTGATATAATCCAAGTAGCTAGTCTAATTGGGTTGGTTGCCATGGTCATCTGGTCATAGGAGAAAAGTAGGGTTTAAAGGCCCTCTCCTCCCATTCGATGGGGTTCTCCTATGGCAATAGGGGTATCGAGCGATTATATCCCATGCAGACGAAGCAGCGAAAGGACTTAATTATAAAGGTTCAATTATAAAATTTATCATAAAAGTGTTAGATTAGATCTAAAAGAATATTCATGATTTATTTTGATTGAGTTATTTTCTGTTATGTAATTAGCAATAGGATTGCTGTTTATGAAATGTGCGGATCCGTTTGTGAAATAAGTCAACACATTTGGTGAACAGAAAATAAAACCTTTCAAATTTAAAAATTATTTTCGAAATACCAAACCCTGACCTATCAGCTCAAATACTTAATTAAAAGAATTAAGTATTGTCTAGTTGGTCTAGAATTGTGAATTAAGACCTAAGACAATTGCATAAACTTATGGGTCAATAGGTTAGATGGATTAGGTCCATAATTGGGTTAGACCTAAGGTTAGGTTAAAGAAATAGACTAAATTAGAGTAATTGATCAAATCTAATTAAAAGTTGAATTAGATTAGGTCAAGGACACTGTAGACTCAACTCCAATAGTCGTAGTTGATGGGTCCATGTCTTTAACTAGACCAAGATGGACTTAATTCATGGCTACATGGTGGAACCCTATTTACTAAGTTGATCAAATTAAAACTAATGAACCGGTTGGTGTCTAAGGTAAGTTCGACAGTCTGACCAGTGGTTTTTAACTGGGAGCTACTCGCATTGATTCGATCTCTGATGAGTTAATGGCATATCCCTTCCACTGATCTCACTTATCTGGCCAACCTGGTGAGTTAGGTTTTTATTAGATCACTTGGTGATTAAAGCTCACCCATGTCATTAGGTAAATCAGTGTGACTGATTTAGGTGCTCCTAATGCTGGCTTTAATTAAATTTTTTTTAATCTGACTTGGTAAAATCAGTGGGAGGATTGAAATTGGCTGGTTAATTTCTTCTCTTCTATCCTTTAATAAAATCCTCAACAATTATTAGGTCCCTAAAAATGATTAAGTTATAGTGATAACTAAGTCATAGCCTCCCCATTAAGTGAGTGATAATGAGTCCATTAGTTTAATAATCACTGGAGGCCCAAAGGCCTGGTGCTTATTGACTAATGGAATTATCATTCATAATATGATCATTTGGTTGAGTCTTTTTGATGGTGGTCAGGTTGGCCGGCCAAAGTCGGGCCTAATCATTTATTGGTTAGATTCACCAAATCAAGTCATGTTAATGGTTGGACCTAACCAGATCTTTTCAGTGGAGGCCAAAGCCTACTGATTAGGTTCTGGGGCAAAATTAATTACTAGAAGTTGTTTAGAGAAACAATTGGTTATGAACCTACCCATAGATGCACATGGGTTGACCAACCAAAGTTGGGCTTGTGTGTAGTCTGTGTGAATTCTAGTACCCACTAAGGAATTAAAGTAATTCCTTGAATTAGAGGTTGAGGCTACCAGTTCGTAAAAATACTAGGAGAAACTTTAGACTAAAGTCCAAATCTTTAGTATTAATAATTTATGTACTAATAAAGGTCTGGTTTTTTTTTATGCAGCTATGGCCACTACCCTGTCGCTCCGGTCATTATTAGATAATGACAAGCTCATAGGACCTAATTTCGATAGCTGGTATCGAAAATTAAAAATCATCCTTGAGCATGAGCGGATCCTTGATGTAGTAATGGATCCGGCACCTGAGGAGCCAGCCCCGAACGCTAGAGGTACGGTCCGAGACACTTATCAGAAGTGGCTCAACGACCGCACCACCGTTCAGTGCATAATGCTGGCGGCAATGAATGATGAGTTCAACCGTAGGTTCAAGAACGCCTAGCCGTAGGAGATGCTTCAAATGTTGAACGACTCCTTTGGCGCACCTGACAACGTTGAAAGGCACAAAACTAGTTGTGCCATTTTCAATGCTCGGATGAGGGATGTGGCCTCAGTCACTGATCATGTACTGTACATGATCGAAATGATTGAGCACCTAAATAAACTGGGCTTTCCCTTGCACGAGCAGCTCGGTAAGGATGCGATCCTTAATTCATTGCCCAAGTCCTTCCTCCCCTTCCTTATTTTTGGATGACAAAGCCTGCAGTGAACTACCACGGCTTGTTGGGGTTGCTGCAGAACTTTGAGAAGGACCACCAGCTTTATAAGGAGTCGGTGAATGTTGTGGGAGGGTCTTCTTCTGATCGTCGACCCTTTAAGAAAGGGAAGAAGAACAAGAATAAGAAGAATAAGAAGGTACAGCCGCATGCTGGAACGTCTGCACAGGGTCAGACCAAGAAGTGCAAGCTTGACCAGAGCCAGACAGAGTGCTTCTTTTGTAAGAAGCAGGGGCACTGGAAGAGGAACTATCCTCTATACATTGCCTCCCTGAATCCAAACAGGCCAAAGAAGAAGCAAGGTAATTATATGATAACACCTTGCAACTTTTCCATTTGTGATACTACTGCCTGGGTATTGGATATTGTTGGGTATAAAGTACCCCCCAGCCGAAGTTTGTAAAAGACCGACCCTCCCAGGGCTTCTCCAGCTTCCGACCTTGTAAGGCATCTCTCTGAACCCCCCCGACCATCCGAGCTTTCGGACTTCATCAATATCCAAGCTTCTTCGACAACGAGGTTTCTACGGTAATCAGACTCCATTCAAGTTTCTACGGCGGTCAATCGCCTTCAGGATTCCAATCGATCTCCTGTGAGAGCCGAACTTCTACTATGAGCGGTCTACTCCGAACTCCTACAGCGAGCGATCTGCTCCAAACTTTTACTACGAGCGGTCTACTTCGAACTCCTACAGCGAGCGGTCTGCTCCAAACTTCTACTACGAGCGGTCTACTCCGAACTTCTACAGCGAGTGGTCTACTCCAAACTCCTACAGTGGGCGGTCTACTCTGGATCTCTACTGTAAGCAAATTTCATTCGAGCCCCTATTGTAAACACATTTCTTCCGAACTTCCATTACAGGTAGACTTCAGCCGAGCTTCTTCGTAGCCGGATCCCAGACGAGCTTCTACAACGGGACAGGACCCACCGATCAGATCGCTACTCCAAGCTCGCACGACAACCGATCTTCGATCGAGCTTCTACAATAAGCGGTCTCCTTTCAACCTTCTATAAGAACCAGACTCCATCTGAACTTCCATAGCGGATGGATATCAGATGAGCTTCTTCAACGGACAGACTCCAACAGCTGGATTTCTACAACGGTCGATCGCCTTCGGTGTCTGTCAAACCTCCCCAACGCCATCCGAGGTCCACCGTTGGCCGACCCTCCACCAAATTCCTCATGAAATCAAACTTCTCCAATGGATAATCTTCAAACGAGCTTCAACATCGGGCAAATCTCAGATGGACTTCCCTAGCAACTGGACCCCTACCGGACTTCACCAACAGAAAGTCTTCGTCCGAGCTCCTACAGTAGATGACTTCCGCCTGTAGCATCAGCACCTAAGGCATCCGACAACAGTAGACTCATCAGCAGCATCAAAAATATTCGAGCTTCTCCTAGATCAGCAGGATAGAGAGCCATTCCTCTCCATCAGACATCCCAGCCAAGCTCCAACCGATAGATCTGAACTCTCTGGCAAGTCACGACAATGGCCACCACCCTGCTCCGCTCTCTGCAACGGATTCTGTGTGGCTCCACTACTCTCTGGCAAGTCGCGATAATGGACACCACTCCACTCTCCGGGCTCTACCACTCTCTGGCAAGTCACGACAACAGACACCACTCCACTCTCCGTAACAAAATCCACATGGCCCTGAACGACCCCTGATGCCACTACTCTCCGTAACAAACTCCACACGGCTCTGAACAGTCCACTATCAAGACGTTACAGATATCACTATCAATCAGTTACGCTCTCTGTCTATAAAAAGGGACCCCCAGATACATCCTTCTCTAAGCTCAAAAACTCTATCCCAAAACTCTGCTAAAATTTCCACTCGAGCACTCCATTTCTGTTGAAGCAGAGTACTGACTTGAGCGTCGGAGGGTCTTACCGGAGCACCCCCAACTTTGGTTTAGACTTTCCTTGCAGATCCCGATGGTGGCCGCGGTCATCTCGACTCCAGCAACTCTGGCTTCGATGAAATTCTACACCAACAGAATTGACGCTAGAGGAAAGGAGGCTTGAACCTTCATAGTACCCTTGTTCTTAAAGGAGTGCTCAATGGGACTGCCTCTGGTCATCTTCTCCGACATCCTCTTTTCCTTCTCCTACTAGATCTCCACTTGATGCCTCCCCAAAAGGCATCCACCAGACGATCCACGACCTCCACGGCCAGATCTCAGGCTCCGACCTCACCTCCAGTTTTCTAGGCTCCTCCTCCTCTGGCAATGGCGGTCGGTATGGAGCAGTTCGACCTGCTGGTTCAGCAGGTCAGAGGCCTCATCGAAGCAGTGCAGGCCATACAGCAGTAGCAGTAACAGTCGCAGGTGTCAGTGCGATTGGAAAGGACATCATCGGAGTTCCAAGATCCGGCAATAGGGCGGGCCAGTTGGGCCAGTCATCCTGTCTTCCCCGAAAAAGGGAATCCGAGGGTGGAGAGCCCTCAGTCTGATCATGATTCTACTCCCGGAGGATCCCTATCTCCACTCTCCCAGAAGATCCTCGAGACTCGCAGTCGAGAGGACCTCTTGGATCGAAGGCTCTAGGAGATGAACTGATGGATCAAAGAGCTCCACCATGCTCTCCCTGCTTATGGTGAGGATATCTGTACTGACCCTCCTTTCTCTCAAATGATCATGCAAGAACCGATCCCACCAAACTTCAAGCTCCCCCAATTCAAAAGCTACGATGAGACCTCAGATCTGGTTGACCACCTGGAGGCCTTCCGGACAATGATGCTGCTCCATGACGCGCCAGACGCCATCTTGTGCCGAGCTTTCCCATCTACTCTGAAGGGAGTAGCAAGGAACTGGTACTCGATGCTGAAGTCGGGTACTATCTTCTCCTTTGATCAGATGAGACACTAGTTTGCGGCTCATTTTGTTAACAGCCAGCATCCCCGGAGAGGTTCGGAGTTCTTTATCAACATCAAGTAGAAGGAGAGAGAATCTATCCGAGCCTACGTCAACCGCTTTAACATCGCCGTGCTGGAGGTCCAAAACTTGGACCAATTGGTTGCGATGGCCGCCCTGAAGGGCGATCTTCAAAAGAACGATCTTCTATTTTCTCTGGAAAAGAAATATCCCAGGGACTTTGCTAATTTGCTGGCTCGAGCCGAAGGATATGCCCGAGCAGAAGAAGCCTTCAAGATGAAGGATGAGGAGGCTGCAAAGCAGCGGCAGGTGGGGGACTCTAGCAAGCCCGCAGTTGAAAAAGGGCCGAGTGAAGCTCGGCCACATTCTCGAACTCCCTCCGGACACAAGCGTGTCCAGACTCCTCCCCGAGCTCGTAGACAGAGAAGCCTAGACCGCAGAGTTTGGCAGAGCTCTCCCCTGAAAAGATTTCGCAGCTATGCCCCTCTCAATGCTCCAAAAGCCCAGGTGCCGATGGAGGTCAGGGAGCAGCTCCCGAGGTCGGAAAGGATGCGCTCGCACCCCAGGAAGCGCAACCCAAACAAATTCTGCCTCTATCACCGTGACCATGGCCACGACATGGAGGAATGTATTCAGCTCCGAGATGAAATCGAGGAGCTCATCAGGCGAGGTCAGCTCGACAGATTCATTCGACATCGACCTGAAGGTAGGGAAGATCGGCCTAAGGCCCTACCACAGTCGGAGCCACCAAGGAGGGAGGAGCAGCCTGAAGATCGGCCTCCGATTGGGATTATCAACTCCATCTTAGGAGGACTCCGACGGGGAGCAGACCTTCCGTGGCTATAGGATCCGAAAAATCTGTGGATGTATTACCAATAGCTTTGCCTTAAATAAAAATTTTATATTTACATATTTATCTTTTTTGCATGAACTTATTACGACAGGAAGTAACTCCCTCATTTAATCGAAATTAAGCATGTTAGGAATAGGAGGAGAACCTCATCCTAACATGAGCAAAGTTGAAGGCCCGATTACTTAAAGATCGGATGGGGGAAGAGGCCCTCGCAATGGCCCTTATGTGCCCCCACAGCCTTGTTAGGAATAGGAGGAGAATCTCATCCTAACATGAGCAAAGTCGAAGGTTCGGTTACTTAAAGACCGAATGGGGGGAGAGGCTCTCGCAACATCCCTTATGTGGCCCCACAGTCTTGTTAGGAATAGGAGGAGAACCTTGTCCTAACATGAGCAAAGTCGAAGGCCTGGTTACTTAAAGACCGGATGGGGGGAGAGGCCCTTGCAATGGCCCTTATGTGCCACCACAGCCTTGTTAGGAACAGGGGAAGAACCTCATCCTAATATGAGCAAAGTCGAAGGTCCGGTTACTTAAAGATCGGATGGAGGGAAAGGCCCTCGCAATGGTCCTTATGTGCCCCCACAGTCTTGTTAGAAACAGGAGGAAAACCTCATCCTAACATGAGCAAAGTCGAAGGCCCGGTTACTTAAAGATCAGATGGGGGGAGAGGCCCTCGCAACGGCCCTTATGTGCCCCCATAGCCTTGTTAGGAACAGGAGGAGAACCTCGTCCTAACATGAGCAAAGTCGAAGGCCCGATTACTTAAAGATCGGATGGGGGAAGAGGCCCTCGCAATGGCCCTTATGTGCCCCCACAACCTTGTTAGGAATAGGAGGAGAACCTCATCCTAACATGAGCAAGGTCGAAGGCCCGATTACTTAGAGATCGAATGGGGGGAGAGGCCCTGGCAGTGGCCCTTACATGCCCCCACGGCCCTGTTAGGAACAGAAGGAGAACCTCATCCTAACATGAGCTGAAACTGACTGTCGGAGACAAGAGGAGAACCTCATCCTGACGCAAACAAAGGCTCGATCGATTAAGATCGGATAAGGAGGAAAGCCTCCTCAATGGCTCCTCTACACTCTCACGACCTCATCAAGAGCAGAGGGAAGACCCTCGCTCGAACACAGAAGATAAGGGGAGATGAAAAGAGAAAATGATGAATTACACCAGTGATAAGTGAAAAACAAACTACATCAAAGGCACAAGGGACCTCGTCTCAATGAGGAAGAAATCCCTTATCGAAAATCTCCAGTCCCTAAGAGCGAATCAACACAGTGACGATCAGGAACCTTCAAACAATGTCGATGTTGAACAAGATGAAAGACAAAAGAAATTCGATAAATGATAACTCAATATCAAAATGGACAAGGTAATGGAAAATTTTCTTTTTATTTCATTAGTGAAGTATATATTACAAAGCCTTGAAGGCCAAAAAGGGAGATGATAAAAAAAAAAAAGAAGAAAGGAGCCCTAAGGAAGCCCAGCTTCTTTCGACTTCGAGCTCTCGATTTCGATCCTTATTAGGGATTGCCTTAAGTTTTTAACTTCTTCCTCTAGTTTCATCTTTCTCAGCAGCATATCTCGGTCATCTGGTGGAACCATCGGCTCTTATCCTCCGACTCTCGAAGCCTCTTCCTTAGGACCTCAGACTCCACCTCGGCATCTTTTACCGCTTACTGCTCGTGGACCAGCTGAATCTTCAGCCGCTGCAGTTTGGCCTCCCCCCACCCAAGGGCCACAGATAGTTCTGCCATGGTCCCCCTCAAGGAGTGGAGCTTGTCAGAGCCTTGTGCAGAGGCAAGCTGGACTCTCTCAGATAACTGCCTCCGAAGGCGGGCAACTTCGTCGATCGCCGTCGGAGCTTCCTTCGGTAGTCCTCTACTTGCCCGCTCCAACCGACTTGGTAGGCATTGTAGTTCACCTCAGCATCCTGCAACTACTTTTGAAGGTTGGAGAACTTCTTCGATCAGTCTCGATCGTGATCGGCTTGGACTGTGAGCGAGGATGAGCTCCCTTCCAACTGACCGATCATTTCCCGTGCGGCCGCCAGCTCAACTTCAAGGGAGCTGATTTTGGAAGTCTGAGTCTAAGATTGATCGCTGGCACATTTTCAAAGTTTCTCGAGCTCCGTCACGAAGTCGGCCTTCTTCCGAGTTAATTCCATGAGACCCTTTCTGTGGAGGTCCTGAAGGCGAACAGCCTCCGCAGTGACTTCCGAATGGCTCTTCCTCAACCGGTGAAGTTCATTTTCCAGCTTCTTGGATTTCTTCGTCAACTGACGAACTTCCCTTCTGAGATCTCGGATCATCGACTTCAGAGGAATCCCCTGTGGTAGGAGGAGAGCTTCGGCAGGGCACTGTCGTTGGGAGACAAAAGCGCCACTACTCAGATTAGTATAAGAAGACAAAAGATAAAAAAAAATACAGAAAAAAAGGGGGACCCTCTGTAAAGAAGGATCCGATTTTATTGATTAAATAATTTTCAAATACAAGAGAACGAAAAAAAAAATCATCACAAAGGAAAAATACAAAGCTAGAGGTTTCGAACCTCTGGGGCAGAAGTAAAGGGGCTCGGCATCCCTGAAAGATCGTCAGCGGTGGCCGCGACAGTCGACGAGGTCCCGACTGGAGGAGGAATGGTAGCGACTTCGGATGGTCCGGCTTCATCGTCGGATGCCTCATTCAGGAAGCCGAGATCCAGTTTGAAAAACCTCCCAGCCACCTTCTCTTGGCAGAGTTCGAAACCCTTGATGAAGGCATCCTGGCCGAACTAGACCTTTAGATCCTCCATTTCGGAGGAGGCCTTAAACTCCTCCATTGCTCGGGCCCCTGCCTTTGAAATCAGGGACAGAATCTGAGCTTTCAGCTCGAAAACCTGCACCTTCAACTCGAAAGCCTGCGCCTTCAGTTCGAAGATTTCAGCCTCAGCCTTCTTTCTCTCCTCCTCCAAGGCGGTCCTCTGATCGGACGAGGTTTGTCCCTTCTTTTCCAGCACCTCCTGGAGACTTAGGACCTCGACGATCTTCTCCTCGAGGTGGGCGGCCCCAGTCAGGCGACCTTCCTCCACCCGAGCTGCCTCCCTCTTGGCGATCTTGACCGCCTCGACGTTGGCGACAAGCTGGTGCCTAATCTGCAAGAAAGGTCGGGGAGTCAATATAAAGGCTGAAGAATAAATTAAGTAAAGAGACAAGAAAGAGAAAAAAGGTGAGTTAACCTACTTCGAGGAAGGATCCTAGAGAGTCCCAGACCCGTAGCTTGGGATCAGCAAGGACGATCCTCTCGACGACCTTGGGTAGAATGCACCCTTCGACCAGCCTCTTTATTAAGTTTCTGTTGTTGAAGGGATTTTCCCCCAGGTCTTCCTCGGAGCCGTCGGCCCCCTCAACGGCAGCCTTGCGACTGCGGCTCCTCCAGGCCAGGGTCTTCTTTCTCCTCCTCCCTTCGGCCCCGGGTGCCCCCTCGGGATGAGCCTCTAGAGCAGGATCCTCGGTCGGAGGGCTCCTTGAAAGGGCTCGGGGGACTTCGGGTTCGACATCTGAAGGGACTTCGACGGCGACGGCCATCGGAGCAGGCGCGGTAGAGCTTGTCCCTTCTGTCCTGGCTTTCTTCATCAACCCTGAAGTTGAGGCATCTTTTCTCTTTTGGGTCTTGAGACCCTGGGTTAACCTCCGAGCCACACTTGCATCCATATCTGCAATAAAAGAAGATCAACACGGCTCAGAGATGGAATAAAAGAAAGGGGAAGCAAAAAAAAAAATCAAAAAAAATAGCAAACAAGCTCTCGAGGAAGCTAAACGAACGGAATACGAAGAAGAAAGAACAGAAGAACGGCAAGGAGTTCTGGGACTAACCTAGATTGGCCCGAGGAGTGCGGGAAGACGGCAAGGATGATGGAAGTCGATCCAGAGGATGCTTAAGGCCGAGAAGGATGCTAAAGGAGGCTGGAGCTCTCAGGGAAGAGGAGGAAACCGAGGGACTCTCTCAGGCAAAGTGAAATCCCTGAAGGAGGAGGACGTGTTTAAATAGGCAACAGAGCCCGGAGCAGTTATGATCGCGGATCTCCTCTGGCCAACCTGCACTTGCCGTGTGTCCCACTCACTATGACAGGCTGTTGAAAATGGCTGACAGCTAACAAAATCATTATTGCATCGTACCTAGAGCCACGCCCCAGTGGGAATTTTGAAAAAGCCTTTTCAGATCGCTTTGATTTGAAGACTCTGGGACCAGCGCGCCAAACGCCCAAAATATCAGCCAACCTCCGAGTGCGAAAATCGAGGGGGGCAACTTCGGTCGTAAGAATTTCTCTATACTTCATTCGGAACCCGAACTCGAAAGTAGGGGGACTGGTGTTGGGTATAAAATACCCCCCGGTCGAAGTTTGTAAAAGATCGACCCTTCTAGGGCTTCTCCAGCTTTCAACCTTGTGTGGCATCTCTCTGAACCGCCCCCCCGACCGTCCGAGCTTCCGGACTTCATCAATATCTGAGCTTCTTCGACAATGAGGTTTCTACGGTAATCGGACTCCATCCAAGTTCCTACGGTGGTCGACCGCCTTCAGGATTCCAACCGAACTCCTGTGAGAGCCGAACTTCTACTATGAGCGGTCTACTTCGAACTCCTACAGTGAGCGGTCTGCTCCGAACTTCTACTATGAGCGGTCTACTCCGAACTCCTACAGCGAGCAGTCTGCTCCGAACTTCTACTACGAGCGGTCTACTCCGAACTCCTACAGTGGGCGGTCTACTCCAAACTCCTACAGTGGGCGGTATACTCCAAATCTCTACTGTAAGCAAATTCCATTCGAGCCCCTACTGTAAACACATTTCTTTCGAACTTTCATTATAGGTAGACTTCAGTCGAGCTTCTTCGTAACCAGATCCTAGACAAGCTTCTACAATGGGACAGGACCCACCGGCCAGATCGCTACTCCAAGCTCCCACGACAATCGATCTTCGATCGAGCTTCTACAATAAGCAGTCTCCTTTCAGCCTTCTACAAGAACCAGACTCCGTCCGAACTTCCATAGCTGATGGATATCGGACGAGCTTCTACAATGGACAGACTCCAGCAGCTGGATTTCTACAACGGTCGATCACCTCCGGTGTCTACCGAACCTCCCCAACGCCATCCGAGGACCACCGCCGGCCGACCCTCCACCAAATTCCTCATGAAACCAAACTTCTCCGATTGATAATCTTCAGACGAGCTTCAGCATCGGGCAAATCTCAGACAGACTTCCCTAGCAACCAGACCCCTATCGAACTTCACCAACAGATGTCTTCGTCCGATCTCCTACAGCAGATGATTTTCACCTGTAGCATCAGCACCTAAGGCGTCCAACAATAGTAGACTCATCAGTAGCATCGAAAACATCCGAGCTTCTCCTAAATCGACAGGATAGAGAGCCATTCCTCTCCATCAGACATCCCAGCCAAGCTCCAGCCGACAGATCCGAACTCTCCGATAAGTCACGACAATGGCCACCACCCTGCTCCACTCTCTACAACGGATTTCATGTGGCTCCACTACTCTCTGGCAAGTCGCAACAACGGACACCACTCCACTCTCCGGGTTCTACCACTCTCTGGCAAGTCACGACAATGGACACCACTTCACTCTCCGTAACAAACTTCACGTGGCCCTGAACAACCCCTGACGCCACTACTCTCCATAACAAACTCCGCACGGCTCTGAACAGTCCACTACTAGGTGGTTACAGATGTCACTATCAATCAGTTACGCTCTCTGTCTATAAAAAGGGACCCCCAAATACATTCTTCTCTAAGCTCAGAAACTCTATCCCAAAACTCTGCTAAAATTCCCACTCGAGCACTCTATTTCTATTGAAGCAGAGTACTGACTTGAGTGTTAGAGGGTCTTGCCAGAGCACCCCCAACTCTGGTTTAGACTTTCCTTGCAGGTCCCAGTGGCAGCCGCGGTCATCTCGACTCCAGCAACTCCGGCTTCGGCAGAATTCTGCACCAACAGATACCGAAAGCCCTTATCATATCTGTAATTCGATGTAGGGTCTGCAAGTCAGTAGGAGATTTGATGAAGGTGAGAGGTTCTTGAACGTTGGAGATGGAAGCAAAGTTCCAGTTCTAGCTTTAGGAATCATGAACCTTGTAATCAACTCTCATAATGTAATTCTGAGTGAATGTTACTATTGTCCAAGTTTTTTATTAAATATTATTTCGTAGGCCTTTTGGCCATGTACAGTTATGAATTTTTAATAAAAGAAAATGTTTGCAATATCATTTTGAATGGTGTTACAATATTTGTTGGACAACTAAATAATGGAATTTACTTACTATCACAGCCTGTTAATGTGGTTCAAACCTCTGATAAATATCCTAGAATAAAAAATATGTCAGAAGTCTATCTTTGGCACTGTAGGCTAGGTCATATCAATAAGAATAGGATAAACAGGTTGGCTCAAGAATGAATTCTTGAAGTTGGTGATTGTGAATCACTTCTAACCTGTGAGTCCTGTCTTCTTGGGAAGATGACCAAGTCATCTTTTACTAGAAAAGATGAGCGAGCCAGTGAACTCTTAGGTCTGGTACATTCTGATGTATGTGGACCCATGAGCTCAAGTGCAAGAGATGGATATTTCTACTTCATAACCTTCACAAACGACCTATCAAGGTATGAGTATATCTACCTAATGAAGCATAAGTCAGAGTCATTTGAAATATTCAAACTATTCCGAAATGAGGTCGAAAAATAAACTGAAAAGTGTATTAAAACTCTTCGATCTGATCGAGGAGGTGAATATCTTTCCAATGAGTTTTTGACATATCTTGAGAGAATGAGATTCTCTCTCAGTGGACTCCTCCTGGAACACCACAGCATAATGGTGTGTCTGAAAGGAGGAATCGGACCTTGTTGGACATGGTTCGATCCATGAAGGGGTTTGTTGGTCTGCCGATCTCCCTCTGGGGATATACGCTCGAATCGACTTGTTATCTTCTAAATAAGGTTTCAAGCAAGTCTGTAACCAAAATGCCATATGAGATATGGATAGGATGTAAGCCAGTACTCTCACACCTTAGGGTTTGGGGGTGTCCGGCTTATGTTAAACGTTTAATTACGGACAAGCTTGGACCTAGGTCTAATAAGTATAATTTCATAGGGTATCCAAAAGAGACCAAAGGGTATTATTTCTACCTAGCTGATGAGCAAAAGGTGTTTGTCAGTCTTAAGGCAATCTTTTTAGAAAAGTAGTTCCTTGGTGAAAGGACTGTTGCCTCTAAGGTCGAACTTAAGAAAGTTCGACAGGTGAAAAAATCGACACAAGTTGCTGAACCTGAATTGGATTTGGTTAGATCAGATTCGGATCCCATTGTTCCTGCACCCTTAAGGCGGTCTGGTAGAGTACCACATCAACCGAACAGATACTATGATTTCTTGATCCGAGATGGCGATCCCGTCGAACTTGATGAAAATGATGAGGATCCGATCACCTACATAGATGCAATGCAGAGACCTGACTCTGAGAAATGGCTAGAGGCTATGAAATCTGAAATAGAGTCCATGAAGGTCAACGATGTGTGGACATTGATTGACCCACCTGAAGGAGTAAAACTCATAGGGTGTAAGTGGGTCTTCAAGAGGAAGAGGGGCACAGATGGAAAGGTGGAGACCTATAAAGCCCGTCTAGTTGTCAAGAGATATCGTCAATGTTATGGTATAGACTATGACAAGATATTTTCTCCTGTGGCAATGCTCAAATCCATTCAGATTATGCTTGCGATAGCTGCCCATCTGGACTATGAAATCTGGCAGATGGATGTGAAGACAGCTTTCCTAAATGGAAAGCTGGACGAAGAGGTGTATATGATACAACCTGAAGGGTTCACATCCACAGATGAGTCTAAGGTGTGCAGGCTACAAAGGTCCATTTATGGACTTAAGCAGGCATCCCAGAGTTGGAACATACATTTTGATAGGACGATCAAAACGTATGGCTTCATTAAGAACGGAGAAGAGCCCTGCATTTATAAGTGCGCTAATGGTCCAGTAGTGATATTTCTTGTATTGTATGTGGATGATATTCTCTTAATCGGGAATGATGTCCCTGCATTCTAAGGAATAAAGATTTGGCTGTCATCACAGTTCTCCATGAAGAATCTGGGAGAAGCTTCCTACATCTTAGGGATGAAGATCTATAGGGATAGATCTAAAAGGTTGCTTGGCTTATCCCAGTCCACATACATTGATACTATACTGAAGAGGTTCAGTATAAAAAATTCCAAGAAAGGCTATTTACCGATAGGACATGGAATTTCTCTCTCGAAGAGGGATTGTCCGACAACACCACAAGAGAGAGAGCATATGGGTAGAATTCCATATGCTTCGACAGTGGGATCTATCATGTACGCCATGACATATACACGATCAGATGTGCCATACTCACTAGGGGTAGTGAGTAGATACCAATCTGATCCAGGGGAGAATCACTGGAAGGTTGTTAAAACCATCCTGAAGTATTTGAGAAATACTAAGGATCAGTGGCTTGTTTATGGTGAATCAAACTTGAGACTTATAGGGTTTACAGACTCTAATTTTCAATCTGATCATGATGACAGCAAGTGTGTCATAGGATTTATTTTTACCCTTAATGGTGGGGCTGTCTGCTGGAAGAGTTTCAAGCAGCACACTGTGGCTGATTCAGTTTGTGAGGCAAAGTATGTCACTGCATCAGATGTTGCCAAAGAAGCGGTGTGGCTGAGAAAATTTATCACCGAGCTCGGAGTAGCACCCTCCCTTGTTGGTCCAGTTCTGCACTATTGTGACAGCTCTGGAGCCATTGCTCAAGCGAAGGAACCAAAGGCACACCAGTGGATGAAACATATTCTGCACCGCTACCATCTTATCCGAAAAATTATGGATAGAGGTGATGTGGACCTTCAGAAGATCGACGGAAAGGAGAACCTGACCGACCCATTCACTAAAGTCATTGTGGTGAAGGAGTTCGACGACTTCAAGTCGAAGATGGGTATTAGATACTGCACCGATTGGCTTTAGGCCAAGTGGAAGATTGTTGGGAATAGTGTCCCAAAGCCAATCATCAGCCTGTTGACGGTTGTGCTCTTTCTTGTACTAGTATATGAATTATAAATTAATAAAAATTATTTTGATATTTTTCATCACAAATTATTTCATCTTCTAATGAACTCTTGTGTTGTGGTGAAGTCCTTAGGACTATTTAGACTTGACAAAGGAAGATTTGTCGTTTAGTCCTTAAACCTGTTCGCGATCAAATGATACGTTGTTACCAAGGACAACAACGTTTATCAAGCATAAGTCGTTGTGTGCCATATGGGTTGGTTGTCCTCTTAACCAAGGAGTGTGGAGACACTGGTATGGCATACAAGTGAGATGTAAGGGTACATCTACACTGAACGTGACCGACTCTGGAGCTTTTTTTGCTGTCAAGATTTGCTCCGATGGGATATGGGTATAACTGTCCCTCCAACCTGAGACTGCCACAGTGACTTGCAAGCAACTCACTGCACTTAGGCACTAGACTACCTGAATTTCTAATTCAGTGATGGAAGGCTGCTAGGTGTAGTCAAGTACTTGACTTATCGGTGCGTGTATCAAGATGGGATTGACCACTCCAGTTCAGGAGCTGTGTACAGTCGTGCTTCAATTTAGCAAAATCTTGGCCAAGGTAGTCCTAGTGAGGAGTCACAGGACTGTTTGAGTTGAGCACGATTCAGATGATTTGATCAGGGTTGACAGTTTAACCCTGAGTCGTCCTATACACAGGGATCAAAAGGGATGAATTATACAGTAACCATATTCGCGTAGGTTCTGAATGTTGTGATTGTGACTATTCTATTGGGAATAGTGTTCCAAAGCCAATCATCAGCCTGTTGATGGTTGTGCTCATTTTTTATATTTATGCATGAATTATGAATTAATAAAAATTATTTTGGCATTTTTCATCCCAAAATATTTCATCTTCTAATGAACTCCTATGTTGTGGTGAAGTCCTTAGGACTATTTAGACTCGACAAAGGAGGAATTGTCGTTTAGTCCTTAAATCTGTTCACGATCAAATGATATGTTGTTACCTAGGATGACAACATTTATCAAGCATAGGTCGTTGTGTGCCATATAGGTTGGTTGTCCTCTTAACCAATGAGTGTGGAGACACTGGTATGGCATACAGGTGAGATATAAGGGTACATCTGCACTGAACGTGACCAACTCTGGAGCTATTTCTACTGTCAAAATTTGCTCCGATGGAATATGGGTATAAATATCCCTCCGATCTGAGACCGCCATGGTGACATGCAAGCAACTCACTGCACTTAGGTACTGGACTACCTGAATTTTTAATTCAGTGATGGAAGGTTGCTGGGTGTAGTCAAGTACTAGACTTGTCGGTGCGTGTGTCAAGATAGGATTTACCACTCCAGTTTAGGAGCTGTGTATAGTCATGTTTCAATTTAGCAAAACCTTATCCAGGGTAGTCCTTGTGAGGAGTCACAGGACTGTTTGAGTTGAGCATGATTCGGATGATCTGATCAGGGTTGACAGTTTAACCCTGAGTCATCCTAAACACAGGGGTCAAAAGGATGAATTATACAATAACCATATTCTGATCAGGGTTGACAGTTTAACCCTGAGTGTTGTGATTGCGACTCTTCAACCTATCCAGATGTCGGGTACCATTGCTAGATGGTCACTTCGATTAGTACAGAAATTGATTCCTGTGCTACCGGCTTAGGTTCGAACTTGCGAGGTCACACACATTAGAGGTTCCTATCTGATCTGATGGCTGATGAAGAGTCCTAATGCTCGTGGACTATGAGTTCTATATATTTGGAACTCTATGATCAAGAATCAGGATTCTCTGATCATGAGTCCCACACATTTTCGGTATCGGGGTCAAGAGTCCCACTGGTTTGGGACTCTTCGATCAGGGTTACATATCGATGAATTTTGATGCCCGATTACCCATCGAATTTGGACTCAGTATTTATGAGAGGTTTTATTAGTGATTTGATCACTAATTAACTCAATTTGATTGAGTAATTATTTTTGGATCAAGTCCAATTGAATTGGATTCAGTTGGGTTTGACCCGATTAGGTTAAGAGTTGACCTAATCGTCGAGATAGTTTGGTCCCTGATTTGATCAAGTGTTGGGCTTAGTCAATTTTTGATTTGATTAGGATTTTATTGAGACTAATTAAGCCTAATTAAGTTGGGTCAAAATTAGTCTAATTGGACCTAACTTATTTGGTTCAATTAGGTTGGTTTAAATAATGAAACCACCTTGACCCAATCTCCATGCGCCACCTCACTTCCATTGCACCCATTTGAATTCATGAGAAAGAACTTCTCATGAATTATTTTCTCACCCCAAGCCCTCTCCATGCCCCACTTTAATGTGCCATATGAATGGATAAGGATGATTGGTTGGCCATTCAAATTCAAAATAAAGTTTGAATTTGAATGGGCAATCAATCTTTGCACCTTATCCCTTTTTTTATGCCTCATTTATTACATGAGAAAAGGTTTCTCATGAAATCACTCCATGCACAATTTAAGCCACGCCTCATGCCTTTAGTGGATAAGGGATGAGTTGGTGTCCATTTAAATTTAAAATTTGATTTGAATTCAAATGTGCAATTACTCATTTTTATCCTTTCTTTTGGATAAGATGTTTGACGTTGTTATAAAAGGAGAAGATTTTTGGAGAAAAATTTTGGGGCGTGAGAAGTCTTGTGAGTGAGAAGGAAGTCCATATCCTTCCAAGAGAAAAAGAAAGAAAAGAAAAAAAAGTGGGTGCAAGGTTTCCGGTGAGTTCCCTAGAGTTTTAGCCTGGGGTTCGGGAAGTGAGAAAGTGAGCTACGAGTGTCGTGAGCCCACAAAATCTCAGGAAGATCTTCAACATTCTCTCAGTCATGTCTGTTGATGATTCAGAGCATCTGAAGAATCAACAGACATCGATCGAAGAAGTTCGATCAGTATCGGCCGTCAAAAAGGCTCTACAACGAGCTAGCACTCGTGAGGAGTCGATCAGATCGGGAGCTTCGTGTGGATGATCCACAGAGGTTAGACACGCTATGTGGCTGTATCACGACAATCAGACTCTTCCAACGGTAATCAAATTGCGGCGATCTACTACCCGCACAAAGATGTTATGTTCTGAACACATTATAGTAAAGTGTTTACTGTTCAAATTTGAATTTCAAATTTAAATGAATGCATGCTATATATTATATTTAGATTCTAGTGTAGGATAAATTTATGTTAATTAATTAGATTAATTAATATTTTTCTACTATAAAATCATAATTTTGAAAAAGTTTTAAAATTACCATTTTACCCCTGCACTGAATTTTTCCCTCAAATGGTATCAGAGCGGGTTCCTAGATATGATATATATATTTGCATGCATAGATTAAGTTATAATCAAAAAGTTTAAATTTTAAAATTTAAAACTCAAAATTTAAAATTTGAATTTTGAAAGTTGTTTGAAATTCAAAATTCAAAAAATTTGAAATTCAAAATTTGAAATTCAAAATTCAAAAATTTGAAATTTAAAATTTGGATGAAATTTTAAATTTAAAATTCAAAATTTAAAATTCAAAATTTAAAATTCAAAAATTTAAAATTTGAAATTTATTTGAAATTTATTTGAAATTTATTTGAAATTTAAAATTCAAAATTTAAAATTTGAAATTTGAAATTTAAAATTTAAATTTTAAAATTGGTATATTTAGATATACTTGATCCAAGTAGCAAGTAATCGAATTGGGTTGGGTGCCATGGCCATCCGGTCATAGGAGAAAAGTAGAGTTTAAAGGCCCTCTCCTCCCATTCGATGGGGTCTCCTATGGCGGTAAGGGTGCCGCTACAATTATATCTCATACAGATGAAGCAGTGAAAGGAATTAATTGTAAAAGTTCAATTATAAAATTTATCATGAATGTGTTAGATTAGATCTAAAAGAATATTCATGATTTATTTTGATTGAATTATTTTCTGTTATGTAATTAGCAATAGGATTGCTATTTATGAAATGTGCTAATCTATTTGTGAAATGAGTCAACATATTTGGTGAACAGAAAATAAAATCTTTCAAATTTGAAAATTATTTTCGAAATGCCAAATCCTGACCTATCAGCTCAAATACTTAATTAAAAGAATTAAGTGTTGTCTAGTAGGTCTAGAATTATGAATTAAGACCTAAGACAATTGCATAAACTTGTGGGTCAATGGGTTAGATGGATTAGGTCCATAATTGGGTTAGACCTAAGGTTAGCTTAAAGAAATGGACTAAATTAGAGTAATTGATCAAATCTAATCAAAAGTTGAATTAGATTAGGTCAAGGATACTCTAGAGTCAACTTCAATAGTTGTAGTTGAACGGGTCCATGTCTTTAACTAGACTAAGATGGACTTAATTCTTGGCTACGCGGTGGAACCCTATTTACTAAGTTGATCAAATTAAAACTAATGAATCGGTTGGTGTCTAAGGTAACTTTGGCAGTTTGACCAGTGGTTTTTAAGCAGAAGCTACTCGCAGTGATTCGATCTCTGACGAGTTAATGGCTTATCTTCACCACTGATCTCACTTACCTAGCCAACTTGGTGAATTAGATTTTAATTAGATCACTTGGTGATTAGGGCTCACCCATGTCATTAGGTAAATCAATTTGACTGATTTAAGTGCTCCTAATGCCAGCTTTAATTAAATCTTTTTTTAATCTGACTTGGTGAAGTCAGTGGGAGGATTGAAATTGGCTGGATATTTTCTTCTCATCTATCCTTTAATAAAATCCTCAAAAATTATTAAGTCCCTAAAAATGATTAAGTTATATTGATAACTAAGTCATAGCCTCCCATTAAGTAAGTGATCATGAGTCCATTAGTTTAATAATCATTGGAGGCCCAAAGGCCTGGTGCTTATTGACTAATGAAATTATCATTCATAATATGATAATTTGGTTTGAGTCTTTCTGATGGTGGTCAGGTTGGCCGGCCAAAGTCGGGCCTGATCATTTATTGGTCCGATTCACCAAATCAAATCATGTTAATGGTTGGACCTAACCAAATCTTTTCAGTGGAGGCCAAAGCCTACTGATTAGGTTTTGGGGCAAAATCAATTACTAGAAGTTGTTTAGAGAAATAACTGGTTATGAACCTACCCATAGATGTACATGGGTTGACCAATCAAAGTTGGGCTCGTGTGTAGTCTGTGTGGATTCTAGTACCCACTAAGAAATTAAAGTAATTCCTCGAATTGGAGGTTGAGGCTACCAGTTCGTAAAAATACTAGGAGAAATTTTAGACTAAAGTCCAAGTCTTTAGTATTTATAATTTATGTACTAATAGAGGTCTGGTTTTCCTTTATGCAGCTATGGCCACTATCCTGTCACTCTGATCATTATTAGATAATGACAAGCTCATGGGACCTAATTTCGATAGCTGGTATCGAAAATTGAAAATTGTCCTTGAGCATGAGCGGATCCTTTATGTAGTAACGGATCTGGCACCTGAAGAACCAGCCCCGAATGTTAGAGGGACGGTCTGAGATACTTATCAAAAGTGGCTCAACGATCGCACCATCATTCGGTGCATTATGCTGGCGGCAATAAATAATGAGTTCAGCCGCAGGTTCGAGAACACCCAACCACAGGAGATGCTTCAAATGTTGAACGACTCCTTTGGCATGCCTGACGACGTTGAAAGGCACAAAACTAGTTGTGCCATTTTCAATGCTCGAAAGAGGGATGGAGCCTCAGTCACTGATCATGTACTGTACATGATCGAAATGATTGAGTGCCTAAGTAAACTGGACTTTCTCCTGCACGAGTAGCTCGGTAAGGATACGATCCTTACTCATTTTCGGATGACAAAGCCTGCAGTGAACTACCACGGCATGTTGGGGTTGCTGCAGAACTTTGAGAAGGATCACCAGCTCCATAAGGAGTCGGTGAATGTTGTGGGAGGATCTTCTTCTGGTCGTCGACCCTTTAAGAAAGGGAAGAAGAAGAACAAGAAGAAGAAGAATAAGAAGGTGCAGCTACATGCTGGGACGTCTGCACAGGGTCAGACCAAGAAGCGCAAGCCCGATCAGAGCCAGGCGGAGTACTTCTTTTGCAAGAAGCAGGGGCACTGAAAGAGGAACTGTCCTCTATACATTGCCTCCCTGGACCTGAACAGGCCAAACAAGAAGCAAGGTACTTATATGATAACACCTTGCAACTTTTTCATTTGTGACACTACTGCCTGGGTATTGGATACCGGAAGCCCTTATCATATTTGCAATTCGATGTAGGGTCTACAGGTCAGTAGGAGATTTGATGAAGGCGAGAGGTTCCTGAACGTTGGAGATGGAAGCAAAGTTTCAGTTCTAGTATTAGGAATCATGAACCTTGTAATCAATTCTCGAAACGTAATTCTAAGTGAATGTCACTATTGTCCAAGCTTTTTATTAAATATTATCTCTGTAGGCCTTTTGGCCATGAACAGTTATCAATTTTTAATAAAAGAAAATATTTGTAATATCATTTTGAATGGTGTTACATTGTTTGTTTGACAACTTAATAATGGAATTTACTTTCTATCACAACCTGTTAATGTGGTTCAAACCTTCGATAAACGCCCTAGAATAGATAATGTGCCAGAAGTCTACCTTTGGCACTATAGGCTAGGTCATATCAATAAGAACAAGATAAACATGTTGGCTCAAGATGGAATTCTTGAAGTAGGTGATTGTGAATCACTTCCAACCTGTGAGTCCTGTCTTCTTGGTAAAATGACCAAATCACCTTTTACTGGAATCAGTGAACTCTTGGGTCTGGTACATTCTGATGTATATGGACCCATGAGCTCAAGTGCAAGAGGTGGATATTTCTACTCCATAACCTTCACAGATGACCTATCGAGGTATGGGTATGTCTATTTAATGAAGCATAAATTGGAGTCGTTTGAAATGTTCAAACTATTCCAAAATGAGGTAGAAAAACAAACTGGGAAGTGTATTAAAACTCTTCGATCTGATCGAGGAGGTGAATATCTTTCCAATGATTTTCTGACATATCTTGGGGAGAATGGGATTCTCTCTTAGTGGACTCCACCTGGAACACCACAACATAATGGTGTATCTAAAAGGAGGAATCGGACCTTGTTGGACATGGTTCGATCCATGATGGGGTTAGCTGGTATGCCAATCTCCCTCTAGGGATATGCGCTCGAATTGGCTTGTTACCTTCTAAATAGAGTTTTGAGTAAATCTGTAACCAAAACGCCATATGAGATATGGATAGGACGTAAGCCAGTACTCTCGCACCTTAGGGTTTGGGGGTGTCCGGCTTATGTTAAACATTTAATTATGAACAAGTTTGGACCTAGGTTTGACAAGTATAATTTTATAGGGTATCCAAAAGAAACCAAAGAGTATTACTTCTACCTTGCTGATGAGCAAAAAGTGTTTGTCAGCCTTAATGCAATTTTTTTGAAAAAGGAGTTCCTTGGTGAAAGGACTGTTGCCTCTAAGGTCGAACTTGACAAAGTTCGACAGATGGAAAAACTGACACAAGTTGCTGAACCTGAACCGAATTTGGTTAGATCAGATCTGGAGCCCATTGTTCAAGCACCCTTAAGGCGATCTGGTAGAGTACCACGTCAACCGAACAGATACTATGGTTTCTTGGTCCGGGACGACGATCCTATTGAACTTGATGAAAATGATGAGGATCCGATCACCTACATGGATGCAATGCAAAGACCTGACTCTAAGAAATGGCTAGAGGCCATGAAATCTGAAATGGAGTCGATGAAGGTCAACGATGTGTGGACATTGGTTGACCCACCCGAAGGAGTAAAACCCATAGGGTGTAAATGAGTCTTCAAGAGGAAGAGAGGTGCAGACGGAAAGGTGGAAACCTATAAAGCCCGTCTGGTTACCAAGGGATATCATCAATGTTATGGTATAGACTATGATGAGACATTTTCTCCTGTGGCAATGCTCAAATCCATTCGGATTATGCTTGCGATAGCTGCCTATCTGGACTATGAAATCTGGCAGATGGATGTGAAGACAGCTTTCCTAAACGGAGAGCTGGATGAAGAGGTATATATGATACAACCTGAAGGATTCACATCCACAGATGAGTCTAAGGTGTGCAGGCTACAGAGGTCCATTTATGGACTTACGCAGGCATCACAGAGTTGGAATATATGTTTTGATAAGATGATCAAGACGTATGGCTTCGTTAAGAACAGAGAAGAGCCCTACATTTATAAGTGGGCTAATGGTCCAGTAGTAGTATTTCTTGTATTGTATGTGGATGACATTCTCTTAATTGGAAATGATGTCCCTGCATTACAGGGAATAAAAATTTGGCTGTCATCACAGTTCTCCATGAATGATCTGGGAGAAGCTTTCTACATCTTAGGGATGAGAATCTATAGGGATAGATCTAAAAAGTTGCTTAGTTTATCTCAGTCCACGTACATTGATACTATGCTGAAGAAGTTCAGCATGGAGAATTCCAAGAAAGGCTATCTTTCGATAGGCCATGGAATTTTTCTCTCGAAGAGGGATTATCTGACAACACCTCAAGAGAGAGAGCGTATGGGTAGGATTTCATATGCTTCAGCAGTGGGATCTATCATGTACGCCATGACATGTACACGACCAGATATGGCATACTCACTAGGGGTAGTGAGTAGATACCAATCAGATCCAGGGGAGAATCACTGGAAGGTTGTTAAAACCATCTTGAAGTATTTAAAAAATACTAAGGACCAGTGGCTTGTTTATGGTGAATCGGACTTGAGACTTATAGGGTTTACAGACTCTAGTTTCCAGTCTGATCACGATGACAGCAAAAATATATCGGGATTTATTTTTACCCTTAATGGTGGGGCTATCTGCTGGAAAAGTATTGGAGCATGATCTCAGCTCCTCCTACGGACCTTGGGTGCAGCAAAACCAGCAACGAACAAATCTGGAGACTTCTGGACTCGATCAAAGGTCCTTGACGAAATCAGTCTGGTTGCTGTCTTCTTCATCAGCCTTTCGTTCCAGATGAAGAATGCCTCTGAAATCACCTCTAAAAAATCCAAGATCTGGTATCCAACCAGATCAGGCCTGGACCGAGGTCTTTTAATTCATAGATCTCAAATCGGGATGTTCTAGATAGGGAAGAAGGTAGTTGGAGATAGACCTTACAGATCTGTCCTGCTGCAGCCTTTCCTGTAGATCTATTGATGGAGATCTCACCCGCACCTCAAACGACCTCAGATCAACTCCAGATCTGAGAGGGACTTGTACCAACCTCTTCGCAAGAGATTTTAGGTTCTGGACCTGATGTTTGGGCTGCTGCAAGAGAGGAAGAGAGAAAAGTGTTGCCAGCACAAAGGGGGAGGGGCTAGCGCCTCCCCTTCTTTTCTTTCCTTTTTGGGACTCAGCGGCAAGAAACCCTAGGGTTTCTTGCTCCTGGGGTGTGGAGAATGCTGGAGAGAGAGGGAGAAGAGAGAGAGAGACTTGGGAGAAAGAGTTTATGTATTCCTTGGCTTAATCAAATCTATACAAGTACATATATATATAAACACAGGGTCAAGTGACCCAAACCCAAAACTCCCTTGACCAACTCTATGGAAGATTAGGTTAACCCAAACCCATGTACACCTATGACTTGACCTAATCTCACCTATCCTGGGCCCAGACCTGGCCCATAAAGAGTTGGTCCCTTGAGGCCCTCATAACCAAGACCTCAAGAACCTGAAAGACCCACAGCCTTTCAACCTAAGGCCCAACTAACCCTAGAGCCTCCATGAAGCCCTCATGAATGATGGACCTTGACCTTACCCTTGGTCCCCTGGGCCTTGGGCACACCACCTAGATCACAACAATCTCCACCTTGGTGTCCCAAGGCCTCAACCAGCTCCACTCTGTCCATCAGCCGAATCAGCTCAACACATCTCTGAAAGCTGTCCCATGGAAGTACCTTCGTAAGTGCATCAGCTGGGTTCTCTTTGGTGTGTACCTTTACCAGCTCCACCTTGCCATCCTCCACAAGCTCCCTGATCTGATGATACCTAATGTCGATATGCTTTGTCCTTGCATGATAGACTACGTTCTGTGCTAATAGAAGTACACTCTGGCTGTTACAGTGCACTCTAATGGCCTCCTGAGTAAGGCCCATCTCCGTCAACAAATCCTTCAGCCAAATTGCCTCCTTAGCTGCTTCTCTCAGCCCAATGTATTCCACCTCTATAGTGGATAGGGCCATGATAGGCTGCAGAATCGATCTCCAAGAAAGAGGACCTCCATAGAGGCTAAAGATGAAGCCTGTCGTAGACCTCCGGGTATCCACATCTCCATCGAAGTCTGCATCTACAAAACCATCAATCAGCCCCTGAGCCTCCTTGGACATGTCAGAGTGTCCCACTGCACCTCCTCGCTGTCCGTAGCAGATGCTAACTCCAACTGAACCCGCCAGGTATCTGAATATCCACTTCAGAGCTCTCCAGTGCTCCCTGCCATGCTGCGCCATGAACCTGCTAACCTGACTCACTGCATGAGCGATGTCTGGCCTACAACAGACCATCGCATACATCAAGCTCCCAACTCCTGAAGCATAAGGAACCGTCTCCATCTCCTGAGCCTCCACCTCAGTCTGTGGCACCATGGTCTTTGAGAGTCTGATGTGACCGGCAAGTGGCAGCTCCGTCAGCTTTGCTCCCTTCATCCCAAACCTCTCTAAGACCTTCTGTATGTGGCCCCCCTGAGATAGATGCAGCACCCTCCGGGCTCGGTCTCTGAAAATCTCCATGCCTAGGATCTTCCTTGGAGGGCCCAAATCCTTCATCTCAAACTTTCAAGATAAGGATGCCTTCAGATCCTGCACAACCTTCCTGGAAAGTCCAATGCTGTGCACATAGGAGTCGAACCGCTTGTACCATTGCCTCGGTGACTGCTTCAACCCGTACAGCGACTTCTGCAACAAACAAACCTTTCCCTCTGATCTTGGATCCCTAAAATTGGATGGCTGCTCCATGTAAATCCTCTCCTCCAAATGCCCTTGGAGGAATGCCGTCTTGACATCCATCTGCTCCAGCTCTAAATCCTGAGCTGCTACAATGCTCAGAACACTCTGATGGAAGTATGTCTGATGATGGGAGAGAAGACCTCACTGAAGTCGATGCTTTCCTTCTAGGAGTATCCCTTGGCCACTAACCTCACCTTGAATCTGATACCTCCCTGCTCTGAAGGCCCTTCCTTGTGACTGTAGACCCATTTGCAGCCAATGGGCCTCTTCCCCTGTGGCAACTGCACCAATCGCCACGTCTGGTTCTGGTGGAGAGACTGCATCTCCTCGGACATCGCCTAGACCCACCGCTATCTGTCTTGGCTCTCAATAGCCTCCTGATACGTATATGGGTCTCCATTCACTATCACCAGGGCATATGACAGCATCTCCTCGAAGCCATATCGGTCCAGTTGCCTGATGGTCCTCTTGGGCTTGTGTAGGGCAACACCGATATCAGTCCTCGATCCAGCTCTCTCCTGTTGGACCTCTCCACCTCGATCATCCGTCCGAGTCCTCTCCACCTGTGGAGACACCTTAGGTAGGTGCTCCACCTGAATGTCATGTCCTCCAGTAGTACCTGCAAGAGGCAAAATAAAAAAGGTAAGCTGTCCAGCAGCACCCTGCTGGATCTCCTCCTACTCCTGCTGCTCCTCCATGCCTGCTCGCCTCCGTAGGACTAACTCCTCATCAAAAGTCACATCCCGACTAATGATGACCTTCTTTTTTAAGGGATCCCACAGCCTGTATCCCTTAACTCCTCGTGGATAGCCTAGAAACACCGTCTTGCATGATCTGGCATCTAGCTTGCTCCGCTCACCAGCTCCAATGTGCACATAGGCCGTGCACCCAAATACCCGTAGATGGCCCAGTCCAACTGTCCTCCCAGACCACACCTCCTCTGAAAGTCTGCCATCCAACCTGGTGTGAGGTGATCGATTGACCAAGTAACCCGCTGCATCAACTGTGTCAACCCAGAATGCCTTTGGAAGCCCTGCCTGCAGCCTCATGCATCGTGCCTTTTCTAGAAGTGTTCTGTTCATCCTCTTGACCACCCCATTCTGCTGTGGAGTCCCCTTAACTGAGAAGTGTCTCCTCATCCCACACTCCTCACAGTAGTCCTGGAACTCTCTGCTGGTGTACTCCCCACCATTGTCTGACCTCATACACTTCACGCTCCTCCCCTGCTCCTTCTCCACCTCAGCTCTCCAGATTTTGAACTTGGTGAAGACCTCTGACTTCTCTCTCATGAAGTAAATCCAGAGTTTTCTTGATAAATCATCAATCAGGGTCATGAAGTATCTGGCCCCATTCCTAGCTGAAACTGGGGCTGGTCCCCACACATCCGTGTGTACTAACTCCAGAGGAGCTGCACTGCGGGTTGTACTGATGTTGAACTGAACTCTCCTCTGCTTTCCCATCTGGCAAGGCTCACAGATCTCTCCTGTAGCACCATCCTCCAGATCAGAGATGAGTCCTCTCCTGCTCAACTCCCTCAACCCCTTGTCACCTATGTGGCCTAGGCGGTAGTGCCACATCATATAAGCCCCCTACTGGTCCTGTGTTGCAGCTGCTGCATCAGACTCTCCGGTCACCACAGATCCCTCCATGCGATAGAGATTATTGTCCAACCTCCTGCCTCTCATCACTACCATAGCTCCATTGGAGATGTTCAGTACTCCACTTCTAGCCCTACTGCTGAAGCTGTATCCACTGCACTCCAAGTAGCCTAGTGACACCAGATTCTTTTCCAGCTTCGGGACGTGCTTTACATATGTCAATATCCTCACAATCCCATCAAACATCCTCACCCTGACTGTCCCTATCCCAGCCACCTTGCAAAAATGATTGTCGCCTAGAGTCACTGATCCCTCATCTGTCTTGATGTATGTCGCAAACTAAGACCTGTGTGGTGTGTAGTGATGTGAGCACGCAAAGTCTAGTGTCCACTCCTCTGTGTAATGCCTGTAACCATCTGAAACCACAAGTAGATCATCCTCCACCTGCTGCCCAGCAACTACACTCACTGATTCTGAGCTACTTCTTTCTCCCTTCTTGCTCTTCCATAGTGGACATTCTCGCTTGAAGTGCCCGAACTCATTGCACTTGAAGTATTTCATCTCTTTCTTTTCCTTCCTGGACTTGGACTGCCCCCTGGACTTGCTTCTGCCTCTGCCTCTACCTGTCCTCTCCCCTACTGCCAAACCCTCCTGGAGAGCCCGATCTCTGGTCAACTTTTTCCTTTGCTCATTAGACCTCAGCACCGAGACCATGTCCTCATATTTCAGAGTCTCCTTACCATAGAGCAGTGTAGTCACCAAAGAGTCATATGATCCTGGTAGCAAACACAAAAGCAACAGGGACTTGTCCTCCTCATCCAGCTTCACCCCAATATTCATCAACTCTGTGCACAACTGGTCGAACCTCTGAATGTGGCCAATCACATCATATCCCTCCTGCATCCGAAGACTGTACAACCTCTTCTTCAGCATTAGCTTGTTGCACATATTATTCCCCATATATATGGTGTGCAACTTCGACCAAAGGCCCTTCGGGGTCTTTTCTTCCAGCACCGAATACAACGCCGCATCCATCAAACATCCTCTGATCACCGAGCATGCTTTCTTCTCCAACGATGCCCACTATCTATCTGTCATTCCCTCAGGCTTCTCATCCAAAGCCTGATCCAAATCTGCTTGCACCAGAAGATCCTCCACCCAGATTTTCCACATGAAAAAATTTTCTTTGCCATCAAACTTCTCAAAATCAACCTTCTTATTGCTGTCCATGACTAGATCCAAGCCAAACAAGCAATATAAAATCAAGAAGTGTAGAATATACCTTGATGGTACCTTGCTGAAAATTTTTAGCACTTGGGATCTTCAACTTCTCGTGCTTGGAACTGCTTCCTCACCACCGTGGCTCTGATACCAACTATTTGAGCATGATCCCAGCTCCTCCCATGGACCTTGGGTGCAGCAGAACCAACAACAAATAAATCTAGAGACTTCTGGACTTGATCAAAAGCCCTTGATGAAATCAGTCTGGTTGCTGTCTTCTTCGTCAGCCTTTCGTTCCAGATAAAGAATGCCTCTGAAATCACCTTTAAAAAATTCAAGATCTGGTACCCAACCAGATCAGGCCTGGACCAAGATCTTTCAATTTATAGATCTTAAATCAGGATATTCTAGATAGGGAAGAAGGTAGATGGAGACAGACCTTGCAGATCTATCCTGCTGCAGCCTTTCCTGTAGATCTGTTGATGGAGATCTCACCCATGCCTCAAACGACCTCAGATCAACTCCAGATCTGAGAGAGACTTGTACCAACCTCTTCGAAAGAGATTTCAAATCCTAGACCTAATGTTTGGGTAGCTGTAAGAGAGGGAGAGAGAAAAGTGTTGGTGGCACAAAGGGGGAGGGGCTAGCGCCTCCCTTCTTTTTTTTTTCTTTTTGTGACATGGCGGCAAGAAACCCTAGGGTTTCTTGCTCCTGGGGCATGGAGAATGCTGGAGAGAGAGGGAGAAGAGAGAGAGAGACTTGGGAGAAAGAGTTTCTGTATTCCTTGGCTTAATCAAACCGATACAAGTACATGTATATATAAACACAGGGTCAGGTGACCCAAACCCAAAACTCCCTTGATCAACTCTATGGGAGATTAGGTTAACCCAAGCCCATGTACACCCATGACTTGACCTAATCTCACCTATCCTGGGTCCAGACCTGGCCCATAAAGAGTTGGTCCCTTGAGGCCCACATAACCTAGACCTCAAAAACCCGAAAGACCCACAGCCTTTCAACCTAGGGCCCAACTAGCCCTAGAGCCTCCATGAAGCCCTCATGAATGATGGACCTTGGCCTTAGCCTTGGTACCCTGGGCCTTGGGCATACCACCTGGATCACAACAAAAAGTTTCAAGCAGCACATAGTGGCTGATTCAGTTTGCGAGGTGGAGTATGTCGCTGCATCAGATGCTGCCAAAGAAGCGATGTGGCTGAGAAAATTCATCACTGAGCTCGAAGTAGTACCCTCCCTTGTTGGTCCAGTTTTGCTCTACTCTGACAGCTCTGGAGCCATTGCTCAGGCGAAGGAACCAAAGGCACACCAGCGGACGAAGCATATTCTGCGCCGCTACCATCTCATCCAGGAAATTATGGATCGAGGTGACATCGATCTTCAGATGATCGATGGGAAGGAGAACCTGGCTGACCCATTCACTAAAGCCATTGTGGTGAAGGAGTTTGACAACTACAAGTCGAAGATGGGTATTAGATACTGCACCGATTGGCTTTAGGCCAAGTGGGAGATTGTTGGGAATAGTGTCCCAAAGCCAATCGTCAGCCTGTTGATGGTTGTGCTCATTTTTTGAATTTGTACATGAATTATGAATTAACAAAAATTATTTTAGCATTTTTTATCATAAAATATTTTATCTTCTAATGAACTCCTATGTTATGATGAAGTCCTTAGGACTATTTAGACTCGACAAAGGAGGATTTGTCGTTTAGTCCTTAAATCTGTTCGCGACCAAATGATACGTTGTTACCTAGGACGATAATGTTTATCAAGCATAGGTCATTGTATGCCATATAGGTTGCTTGTCCTCTTAACCAATGAGTGTGGAGACACTGGTATGGAATACAGGTGAGATGTAAGGATACATCTGCACTGAACGTCACCAACTCTGGAGCTATTTCTGCTGTCAAGATTTGCTCCGATGGAATATGGATATAAATATCCCTCCGACCTGAGACCGCCATGGTGACTTGCAAGCAACTCACTGCACTTAGGCACTGGACTACCTGAATTTTTAATTCAGTGACGGAAGGTTGCTGGGTGTAGTCAAGTACTTGACTTGTCGGTGCGTGTGTCAAGATGGGATTGACCACTCCAGTTTAGGAGCTGTGTATAGTCCTTGTGAGGAGTCACAGGACTGTTTGAGTTGAGCATGATTCGGATGATCCGATCAGGGTTGACAGTTTAACCCTGAGTCATTCTAAACACAGGGGTCAAAAGGATGAATTAACAGTAACCATATTCATGTAGGTTCTGAGTGTTGCGATTGCGACTCTTCGATCTATCCAAACATCGGGTACCATTGCTAGATGGTCACTTCGATTAGTACAAAAATTGATTCCTGTGCTATCGGCTTAGGTTCGAACCTGCAGGGTCACACACATTAGAGATTCCTATCTAATCTGATGGCTGATGAAGAGTCCTAATGCTTGTGGACTATGAGTCCTACGTATCTGGAACTCTATGATTGAGAATCAAGATTCTCTGATCATGAGTCCCACACATTTTGGGTACCAGGGTCAAGAGTCCCACTGGTTTGGGACTCTTCGATTAGGGTTACATAGCGATGAATTCTGATGCCCGATTACCCATCGAATTTGGACTCAGTATTTATGAAAAGTTTTATTAGTGATTTGATCACTAATTAACTCAATTTGATTGAGTAATTATTTTTGGATCAAGTCCAATTGAATTGGATTCAGTTGGGTTTGACCCGATTAGGTTAAGAGTTGACATAATCGTCGAGATGGTTTGGTCCCTGATTTGATCAAGGGTTGGACAAAGTCAATTCCTGATTTGATTAGGATTTTATTGAGCCTAATTAAGTTGGATTTAAATTAGTCTAATTGGACCTAACTTATTTGGTTCAATTAGGTTGGTTTAAATAATGAAACCACTTTGACCCAATCTCCATGCGCCACCTCACTTCCATTGCACCCATTTGAATTCATGAGAAGAAACTTCTCATAATTTTTTTTCTTCATGCCAAGCCCTCTCCACGCCCCACTTTAATGTGCCATATGAATGGATAAGGATGATTGGTTGGCCATTCAAATTTAAAATAAAGTTTGAATTTGAATGGGTAATCAATCTTTGCACCTTATCCCTTTTTTATGCCCCATTTATTACATGAGAAAAGGTTTCTCACGAAATCACTCCATGCATAATTTAAGCCATGCCTCACGCCTTTAGTGGATAAGGGATGAGTTGGTGTCCATTTGAATTCAAAATTTGATTTGAATTCAAATATATAATTACTCATCTTTATCCTTTCTTTTGGATAAGACGTTTGACGTTGTTATAAAAGGAGAAAATTTTTGAAGAAAAATTTTGGGCGTGAGAAGTCTTGTGAGTGAGAAGGAAGTCCATATCCTTCCAAGAGAAAACGAAAGAAAAGAAAGAAAAGTGGGTGCAAGGTTTTTGGTGAGTTTTCTAGAGTTTTAGCCTGGGGTTCGGGAAGTGAGAAAGTGAGCTACGAGTGTGGTGAGCCCACAAAATCTCAGGGAGATCTTCAACATTCTCTCAAGCATGTCTGTTAATAATTCGGAGCATCCGAAGAATCGACAGACATCGATCGAAGGAGTTCGATCAGCATCGACCGTCAAAAAGGCTCTACAACGAGCTAGCACTCATGAGGAGTCGATCATACCGGAAAGCTTTGTGTGGATGATCTGTAGAGGCCAAACATGCTATGTGACTGCATCGCGACGATCAGACTCTTCCAACGGTGATCAGATTGCGGCGATCTACTACCGCACAAAGGTATTGTGTTCTAAACACATTACAGTAAAGTGTTTACTGTTCGAATTTAAATTTTAAATTTAAATGAATGCATGCTATATATCATATTTAGATCCTAGTGTAGGATAAATTTATATTCATTAATTAGATTAATTAATATTTTTTCACTATAAAATCATAATTTTGAAAAAGTTTTAAAATTATCATTTTAACCCCTGTACTGAATTTCCTCACAAATGGTATCAGAATGGGTTCTTAGATATGATATACATATTTGCATGCGTAGATTAAGTTGTAATCTAAAAGTTTAAATTTTAAAATTTGAAATTTAAAATTTAAAATTTGAATTTTGAAAGTTGTTCGAAATTCAAAATTTAAAAAATTTGAAATTCAAAATTTAAAATTTAACTTTTGAAATTTAAAATTCAAAATTCAAAATTCAAAAATTTGAAATTTGAAATTTAGGTAAAATTTCAAATTTGAAATTTAAAATTAAAATTTAAAAATTGAAATTCAAAAATTTAAATTTGAAATTTGAAATTTGTTTGAAATTTGAAATTCAAAATTTAAAATTTGAAATTTAAATTTTGAAATTGGTATATTTAGATATACTTGATCTAAGTAGCAAGTAATCGAATTGGGTTGGTTGCCATGGCCGTCCGGTCATAGGAGAAAAGTAGGGTTTAAAGGCCCTCTCCTCCCATTCGATGGGGTCTCCTATGGCGGTAGGGTGCCGCTACAATTATATCCTATGCAGATGAATCAGTGAAAGAAATTAATTATAAAGGTTCAATTATGAAATTTATCATGAATGTGTTAGATTAGATCTAAAGGAATATTCATGATTTATTTTGATTGAATTATTTTCTGTTATGTAATTAGCAATAGGATTGCTATTTATGAAATGTGCTGATCTATTTGTGAAATGAGTCAACATATTTGGTGAACAGAAAATAAAACCTTTCAAATTTAAAAATTATTTTTGAAATGCCAAACCCTGACCCCATCAGCCCAAATACTTAATTAAAAGAATTAAGTGTTGTCTAGTAGGTCTAGAATTATGAATTAAGACCTAAGAAATTGCATAAACTTGTGGGTCAATGGTTAGATGGATTAGATCCATAATTAGGTTAGACCTAAGGTTAGCTTAAAGAAATAGATTAAATTAGAGTAATTGGTCAAATCTAATCAAAAGTTGAATTAGATTAGGTCAAGGATACTTTAGAGTTAACTTCAATAGTTGTAGTTGAATGGGTCCATGTCTTTAACTAGACCAAGATGGACTTAATTCATGGCTACGCGGTGGAACCCTATTTACTAAGTTGATCAAATTGAAACTAATGAACCGGTTGGTGTCTAAGGTAAGTTTGGCAGTTTGACCAGTGGTTTTAAGCGGGAGCTACTCGCAGTGATTCGATCTCTGACGAGTTAATGGCTTATCCCACCACTGATCTCACTTATCTGGCCAACCTGGTGAATTTGATTTTGATTA